>NC_061800.1:46246408-46618283 GCF_021462225.1 Girardinichthys multiradiatus | reverse complement strand
TTTCCTTCCAAGCAGATGGACTTCCTCTCATCTTTTAAAGGGGTCCTAGTCAAGTTTTTTTGGACTTTGGTTGCTTTTTCACTCAGTTTTAGAGGAATGTTTGAACTCTGACCTCTGACCCATTCAGGCATAAACAGCCTCCAAACTCAATGGATGAGCCTGAGCTGTGTCACACATAAAGAGGCAATGTTTTAAGCGTTTTGCTACTGGGAAACTGGTTCAGCAATTGGTCATTTTTTAACTAACTCCTGGTAAACATATCTACTATAGTGGGGATTGAGCTGGACTGTTTGTGATTAGATCTGAATGTGAGTCTATGACTGAACTGCATTCTACATAAATCATATTATTTGGACACTCAGGTGTATTTAATAAATGAGAATATTATTTCAGTAACTTTATTCACTATGTGAACACATTATGTAGATTAATTACACTGACTGGTGTTTTCAAGTGTTTAGTTCTGCTAATTATCAAAATGTTCTGGTTCCAGCTATTGAAAACACAACATTTAAGATTAGTAAAAGATTCTGGTACCTGCAGTAACATAAGAGTCCAATCAGGAGACAGACGATAACAACAAGTGTTCCTCCAGCAAGAACCATCAGGAAAAATGAATGTAGTGAGATGAAGTCAACAAGGATGGGCCATCCAACCAAACCTGAAGGAGATAATAAAACAACTAATAAATCAAACATATAATAAAGTTACAGAGCAAATAAAATCCTAACATCAACACTTTAACACTTTTAACTTAGAAATGCTGTTGGTTGTTGACAAAGTGTGTGTGGGCTGTAGTCTGAATGATTTGACGGGTTTTAGGAAGACTGTATTTTATAATTTATTGCAAATGTATACAAGATAAAGAAAATTGCATTTATGTTTCGCACATTGTTCTACCATTATTTTTATAAATTCCTGTAATTTTTTTTCTCATGTTAACAACAACAACCTGTCCAGGGACTACAGGTGGAAATTAGGATTTATAGCTATAACCTGGTCTCGTGCATCTTTCCTTTGTCCTCAGGAGGTTAACCTGAGACCCTGTGTCTCTGTAAAAATGTATTTGGTCATCATCATCATCATTCATCAAAAATCAAAATCAATTTTGATATTTATTTTCTGTTTACATCCAAATTTACAAAACTGAATCACAGTCATCCAAAAAAATCCCATTTTATTTGTGGGTATCCGCATTTATTGCAGATTTAGCAGTTTTCCGGCATTCAGACTCCTTCAGGTTGATTTATTTCACGGATGTTGAAAAGCAAAAGTGTTTTTGGGTCATCACCCCTCTGTTGTTTATCACATATCTCCTTCATCTTGGTATTACTGTCTATAAATGCAGTATCAGTTTTTATTTCCATAACATCTTTCCTCTAAGCACACTTACTTCCCTCTCTGACTCTTAAATATTGATTCACCACAAAGTTTCTAAAATTAAATATTGATAAAACTAAGATTTATTGGTCAACCCCCTGAGAAGCACCTTGTCTCACAGAGCTGAAAAAAGACAATGTCACCTGTTTCTTTACTTCCACCTATGTTAAACCAACCATCTCTGACACTTTTTAAGTCCCCGGTCACCTCCTTTATCATCTCCGCCAGGGAGAATATTTTTATGTCCGTCTGTCTGGATCCAGGATTTTTTGAAGGATGGTTTCTAATTGCCAGCCCATGGAGTTCCTACATGGTTCCTCACCCTGTCTGCAGCTGACATGCAGTGGCCAAACGTCATCCGGAGTATAGCTCATCAGTAGTGAAAATGCTGACGTGCGACAATGACTCAGTGGCCTTGGCGGAGGTCTGGGCTCTATGAGAGTTTTTCTAGTTGATTAATGCAACTCCACTGTCTTTGGGATCCTTCTTAGGTCCCTATAAAAAGCCTCATCTGGTTTAGTAATGCCATCATTATTAAAATAAAATAATTATGAAATCATATTCTTCTTGCTGTATTCTATTGACAGGATTTTAACATGTTTGAGGTGAAAACCTGCCTCTGGTGGAGGTCAAAGGTGCTGCGATCCAGTAGCCGAGGTGAGGAGCAGTAAAAGTCCACATCAGTTTTCTGTCTACCAGCGTCATCTTTCCGAGTCCTTTCCTCATCCATCCACCTGCAGCGAAACCAAACACCATCAAACATAAAACAATAAACGTGTTAAATGCTCAGCGGGTCAGGTTGGTGGGTAGAGTGTTGGAAAGTATCTGTACTGACCAGTAGTCCTGTTAAAGAACCAGGCTGGAACAACGTCAGCAGCCTGGAGCCTACAGCTCTCAGGAACGTTGAGGCTTATCTGGACCGGCCCGTTCACCTGCAGCTCCATGTCTCCAGAGAAAAGCTGCACACTGACGGCCGCCACTGGACTTAATTCCACGCTCACGTATCCTGGGGAACATCAGGAACAGTTATAGGAAGATAGATTCCTACAACACCGTGTGGGTCAGAATGTAACGAATGATTTTATTTAGCAGGCTCATGGTTTTTAGTTCTGTTTAAAATGATGGATCGTTAGTTTGGCTTCAGATTGTTTTTGTCCTTAGAAGGCAATCCTGGCCCGGTTTTTTTCTGTTTAGCTCTGTGGAGTGAACCACTGATGGAGTTACCGCTGATATTTACTCTGTTTACTTATAGTTCTTCTTTCCATAGAAAGTAGTCCTGGCCCAGTCCTTCTGTGTTCCTTCCATCTACTTTCTGTCATCTCAGACCCTAGTTAATGGCAGTAGTTGAACCTGGTTCTGGTTCTACTGGAGATTTCTTCCAGTTAAAAAGGGAATCATTCCTCTCCACTGTCACCACATAACTGCTCAGGAGGAGAGAATGGTGTGAATTCAGTTTACAATTCAATTCAGTTTGTTTATTTCGCACCAATTCACAACACATGTCGTCTCAAGGCATTTACCCAGCAGATTGCATCCAGTCAGTGACTTGCAGCATTCACTCCTCCTGGATGAGCATGTAGAGACAGTGGACAGTCACTGGTGTTGACTTTGCAGCAATCCCTCATACTGAGCATGCATGTAGCGACAGTGGAGAGGAAAAACTCCCTTTTAACAGGAAGAAACCTCCAGCAGAACCAGAACCAGGCTCAGTGTGAGCAGCCATCTGCCACGTCTGACTGGACGTTTGAGAGAATAGAGCAGAAACAGAAAAAGAACACAGAAGCGCTGATCCAGGAGTACTTTCTATGAGAAAGTAAAGTAAAACATTTATGGTTATAGCTCCTTTAGAGGCTTCATCTAGGAGAGAAAGAGAGCTAAGCAGATGAACTAACTCTATGTGCTCTCTTTCATCTTCTAGACTTGAAAACTGGCTCAGTCACAGTAGAAGCTCAGCCAGTAGCCATGTCTAGGAGAGAGAAAGGGTTAAACACTGAAAGTCAATGACTCTTCGCCTCCTTAGATTGATAACGTCATACCAACTGCTATTATAAGATCAACTGAACATGAGCTGAATTGAACTTAAAAGGAGTTGGATTTTAGATAACTGGAAATGAATTGGGCTTTAGTATTTAAAGTGCCTTGAGAGGACATTGTTATGAAGTAGCCCCTGTCCACTGTCATAACCTGCTCAGGGGTTATGAAGAAAAAAGGGAAAGGACACCAGGGAACGATTTACACATTGAAATAAATGAACAAAAACTAACAATAGTTCAGTAAATGTAGCCAGTAAAATCGTGTGAATGGGTTACAATGTTGAATGTAAATGTTGAGTGTTCAAGACAGGGAGAGATAAGCCTAATCCCCCCTTGCTGTGCAGCATCCAGGCCTTTGGGTTTGATCTGTTTTTATGTATCTCCAAAGCACAAACCTTTTCAAGGTTCTTCTTTTTCATGTAGTTGGTGTTTCCCTGGTTTTCAGAATGAATTTTTCTACTTGTTCACCTTCTAAAGTTTGAATTATAAATCATTCACACCTAAAAAGTCTCGTGAACTTGACAGATGAGCCAGTGGTTTGTCGACACATAACAATCAACTCAACAAAGGACCACTGTTAAATTAAACTGGTAAAATTCAGGCTCTCTGGTTTCAGCTGCCATTTTCTTAACTTGCACCATGATCATCGAATAATCTCCCCATGAAAATCTTAACTGCTTCATTAGGTTTTTGTTGGGTCACATTGTTAAAGAAAGTTCTGATCTCAATGGGACTTTCTGGTTAAAAGAGACCTGCTCAGGTTCTTATTCCATCAGGTCTATTTAATAGACATCTTCATGCAGTTACATACTGTAGGACTAGGAGATTTTGATGTGGGTAATGATGATGTGACGTCACTGTAGGATAAAGATATTACCTGATTTGCTGCTCATGATCCCCAGAGTGTTCAGAGACCCGTCCTGTTCTGAGCTCAGTTTGGGAACCGTCAGGTAGGATCTAATGGAGGTAATGTTCCTGCTGTGGGTCAGGTTCAGGAGCCTCTGAGGAAACCTGACTGTGGGCCGGGACGCAGCAACTTCAAATGGAGGAAAGATTTATGAATTCTGTGAAATCTTAACATTTAAAAATTGACTGAGAGAGCAATAGAACTATTTTCAGTACCAGCGGTTCTTCCAGTGATCAGAACTGAATCTTCAAAGAGCCAGATGTTCCCTTTATTCAGTTTCATCAAGGACATAGTTACTGATGAAAAGACTGCAGAAATAAAAGAGGACACAGTGGGGGCAGATGTGCATAACTAATATTAATATTTTAAGTTTTAGTGTTTCTCCACTAGATGGCAGTGTGACATTCGTTTCCCTACCTCTTGTTTTGCAATCATGTAGTGAACAAGGACTGGACAATGGGCTAATGCAACATTCATGACAATAGCTAAGAGTTTAAAATTAACTGTAAAGAAATGAGGAGCAAATTTAGGATCAAGATTTAGTTTTGAACTGATTCTGATATCCAAACTACATGAAAGCCCTTTTATTATTAAAATTAATTTGAAATGCTTTCTAATTCCCAAAAACCATCATCCATTATCCATCCATCCTCCACTGTTTAAACCCACTTGCCTTTACAAGATCACTGGGGGTGTGTCTATCTCCATCGGTCATTGGGCGGGAGGTGGGGTGCACCCTGAACCCTGAACAGTCCATCACAGGGCATTCCAAAAAACTAATTACAGATAAAAACATGTCTTGCCTTTTTTATTCACTCACACATGAACGGCAGACTCACTCGGTATTCTGCTGGTTCTACACAGCAGCTGTGCAGACATGAAGCCTTGCTTGGTAGCCACAACTGTGATGGGCAGCTCTGAGTGGAAAGGTACATGAAGCAGAACGCTGCCGTCCTCCTCACTGAAAGCTGTGCTGTTCAACACATGGACGACGAAGAGCTCCACTGCTGCATGGCTCAGGGGCTGCCGACTCAGCAAGTCGTTCACCTGGACCCTCAGGTTAAAGGTGGCGTCTAAAGAGAGAAGAAACATAGTGTTACATTTTGAAATCTAACTTAACAATGCAAGCTTGGAGGTGGCTTTAAAAGATGTTAAAAGAGGAAAGTTTGGAAAAGAGTCATATGTAGTAGAAGATTAAGCTTTCCATCAACAGAACCAAAGAGGTGAAATTTCTAGTTAATCTAGATGAAACCTTAGAACAACACAGAAATAAATAACAGATTGGAGAAATGTTTCCTGGTCCGATGAATCGGGATTTGAGCAGCAACATTCAGATAGTCGGGTCAGGATTTGGTGCAAACAACATGAAATCATGGATCCATCCTGTTTTGTATCAATAGTTAAGGCTGGTAGAGGTGGTATAATGTTGTGGGGGGTATTTCCGTGGCAATCTTTCTTATTCAAATGATCTCAATTTGGTTTCTTGAACATGACACTGAGTTCATACTCCAATGGGCTCCACAGATCTCAGTCCAACAGAACACCTTCAGGATGTGGTGGAACAGGATAGTCAAATCACGGATGTTCGGCTGACAAACATGCAGCCACTGTGATGCTATCATGTCAATTTGGACCAAACTCTCTGAGGAGTATTTCCAAAATCTTGTTGAATCTATGCCACCAGGAATTAGAATTCTGTAAAAGAAATTCAAACGTTTATGGTTTAATATGGCTGCGGAGTGTATTACCTTAATAACCAGAATTTATAGTATTAGAGTACAAATGAGCAGTTCAATAAATCTCTTGAGGGAATCCATAATCATTACATTTGTTCAGAAATCTCCCAGAGATTCCCACTGGCAGCCTAATGATTATGTAAAACCTGACTCAATTAGCTGCCTACACTTTGCACCAATGGCCCCAAATGAGCCTGACAAGAGGCTTTACAATGGTGAGATGAAGAGTTGCATAATAATGAATGAATGCTGAATAATCAGTCATGGCCTGTCTGTATGAACGGCCAGAAATACTGATAAACTATCTATAATCAAAGACAGGGGACAATGTGTTCAAATGTAACCAATCAATACTCATATATTCGCAATGGATATAGTTGTAAAGGGTTTTATATATACTCTTCAAATTGCTATATATCTATAAGCCCAGGAAAAAGGTTACAGGTATTTAGATTTTGTCCTGCTGGATCATAACAAGGTGGTATGAAAACTGAGCAAGAGAGAAAAACAGTCGGTAATTTAATTAAAATGACATTTACACTCAAACAGGCTTTTCATCAGCAGATTAAAACTTTAAAATAAGTGTCCAAAAAGGGACAAATATAACTAAAAGTATCAGAAATGGACTGAGAAGTAATGAAAAGTATTAACGTTGGTTCAGGTGGTGAATATGGCTACATGAAGGGCATCCATGAAAATGACAGCTGTTTCTGCCACCCATTACTAAATGTTTTCAAAAGGAGTCAAAGAAGTTAAATATGCAAGATGGTCCAAAACTGAGTCATTTGTCAGACGGGCGTTGTGAACTGCAGCGTGTCACCGCACAGATGATGGTGCCCTCTACAACATTTTAACAGAACCTACCACTGTTTGATGTCCCGGTACAACCTGAAGCTCCGGGCTCCCAGATCATGATGGAGCCCCCACCCTGTGGCGCTTAGAAAACATCTAGCATGAAATCTCCTTGTCCTGTCAGTAATGTTAGAAGCCACCACGGCATCCAGGTTGATTTGGGTTTGGGTCAATGATCTGCCTTGGTCTTCATGGACATGTTGGATCCTCTGGCTCAGTGCAGGGAACCAGCAACATGTGACAGAAGGAAGCCAGAATCAAACCTATTACCTTTGGATTGCAGGATGATGACCCACTACATTAGATTTTAGCTTTATTGAAGTAATACAAACAAACAAGGATAAGGCCAACTCTGCTATCTAGGAGTGGAAACTATGCTAAAGAAACATGATATTAAATAAATTGTATTGTTAAAAATGAAACTGTCCACTAACAACCAACAATGACCAGGAACATGACCAAAATACTAACAAAGACATAGTTATCTCTTAGCTGTTATTTAGGAATAACTAAAATGCAAGTGGCTAAACATAGAAGTGACATAGAAACATGACTTTAAGTAATTTTTAATGTAAATAATGCTATTTTCCACTAATGTTCGATAAAGACCAAGATCATGACCAACATAAAAGCAAAGCAGTTATTTAGGAGTGGATTTAATTCCAAAAAATATCATCTGCAGCTAAAACTGGAGCCTAAGTTTAAGGAGACAAATTTAAGCAGCAGCTTCATCATTGGTTTCACAGCAATTTTCTAAGAACTAAAACCATTTAAAAGCTATTTTCTAATAGCAGCAATCCTAATCCCACAAACATAATCCTGTAATGGTTGATGTTGCTCATAAGGCTCCTCAAAGATTCTCCAAACGTTTTCAGTCAATCTCCTGATGCTGTGCCTCATGTAGCCTAATGCTAGCAGCTTTCAGCATAGGCCAGATCCTTAGCTTGGAGCTGTTTGACTGCATCCATTTTCAGCCTCCAGTGTGAAACAAACAAGTACATTTGGCTGTGTGAACCTGCTGAGATGCTGACACCAGTGCAGATGGACAGGAGGACGGCTGTTCTGGGAGAGGAAGGCTGTTTTTTTAAGTGTGTTTTCCTGCTTCAGTGGCCAAACACAACAGTAGGGGTGAGTCACTAAATCTGAAACGGACATTTTTGCCTCCAGATTACTATAATCCGTCCATTTGGCAAATTGACCCACATCCCACACAAGAGAGGGTTCATGAAGCGAAACAAAAATGGTGTTCAGATGAGAAAAAGACCCTGTATGAACTGATGTGGGTTATTATCAAGAACAGAACACCACTGATGTCAAAAATAGAAAATAAAGCATTTCCCCTAACATAAAGAAATGAAAGGGAAGGAAGACAGAACATGTTATGGTTATTGAAAACAATGTGTGACTAAAGCTGCTGCTGCTTGAATGAGCAGCTGTCATGAGAGGAGCTGAGATCCATCATTTTATCAAAGATGGTAAAAATGACAAGCACATGCAGGGCGGGACACAAACGTGCCGACTAATCGATCCTATGAGACCACCAGCAGCACAGACAGATGGTCCAGCAGGGAATTATCTTTAAAGACCCTGTCTACCTTGCATGTGGTTTTGGAATTAGGCCATTGTTTCAGCTGATGGATGAGAACATGAGAGCTCCCTTTGAGATGTTTACTAGGAGACAAAAGGTCTTAGGTGGAGCTGGAGGTGAATTATCTGGTCTACATATCTGTTGCTCAGCTCATTAAACAACACAACAATAACCGTCCGTGTCTATATTTTTAGATTCCAGTTTTTGTCCAACGTTCCTTGTTCCCCTGAGCTTTAACTCTGTGAGCAGAAAACCTGGCAGCACTCAGCTAACAGCCAGCCGGGCCGGAGGAGTGGGGTGCTGTTTGTACCGGAGATAACAGCACGCTCGACTACATGTCCAAGTTATTCAGTCCACACAGCATGCAGCTACAGACTGGATCATGTGATGATGGATGCCATGGTACTCCTACATCAGCATGAATTAGTCATGAATCACTAGATAAGCAAACAAGGTCACAAATCCCTCTTTCAGCTCCTCTGTGCTGCTCTGCTGTTAGCAAAAAGCCTGGCAGAAAAGGTTCAAGAGGAGGGCAGGCATGCTTTCACTCCACTTTCTGTCAATAATAATAAAATAATAATTACACTAGATCAACTGAACAGCCTGAAGTGATGAATCAGTCTGAATCTTTCAGTTTTCCTCCTCTTTCCACATCTTTTCTGTCTTCTATCTATATTCTGTCTATATCTTATCTGTTTTCTATCCAGTAACACTTTAAATGTTAATGAACTGTAATCATACAGTCAATTATCAATACAACAGATGAATGTAACAAACTGCTTGATTGTGATGTACTTAAACAGATGGAGAAGCATTACTTAAGAGGGTATATGGCAAACCGATGTAGCATATAGTCACACCACACTTCAGTATTTATTTTCTGAAAACTCAAAAACAACATTCCTCCTGACACATTTTCAGAAACATTCGATGGGAAGTTAAGATTGGGAATTTGAAAATATTCCAAACTGGAATCTTTCAATAAGAATCATGGGGTTTTATGGTTTGCATAGTGCATTCAGCATCCTGGTAATGAAGCCACACCTGAATGAAGTTTGCAACTTTGGTTGTCCTGACGTTTAGCAACATTACACTAGATACAACATGCTGAAGCGTGCAAATACAGAACAGGTTACTGGGCTTCAGCTTTGGATAGTTTTACAAGCTATCCAAGAAGCACCAGCCGCCCACCAGTTAACTCTCCTGGTGTCGGTTAACAGACAATTATGGGACCATATTTTTAAGACAACTGTCTGCTGCTGCAGAAATTAAAGACTTAACTTAAACACACACACCAAAGACTCCAGATAACTTTGACATGTGTCCAAAAAACCCGAGACCTGTCTTTGACTCATGCTCTAAAAAATTAAGACTTGACTTAGACCCGTTTTCTTAAAGACTCGACACCTGATTTAGACTGCCCTCTAAAGTCTCTGGACTGAGATTTAGACCTGAACTCTAAAAACTCTAAAAGTTACTTTTGAGCACTATTAAAACCCTAGATTGGATTTAGACGTGAGTCCTAAAGAATCTAGCCTTAATTTAGACGTGCACTCTAAGACTCGGGACGTGACTTCCTTATAGATATCCAGCAAGCTTTTAAATGAGGCTGTTAAATGATAAATCCACCTTCCATAGACTAGTCTCTCCTTACCTATTACTCATGAACAGATTAGTAGATTTGAGAGTAAATCCACATACAAATAAGGGCATCTTAGTCTAAAATTTGATAAAAGTATGTAGTGTGAAGGATGATGGCGCAAAATTTAAGGGAAATTATTAAAACCAAACATAAAACATCACAAAATAATAAAGTTTTTATTTCATCTCAACTGAAAATGATCGAGCAGTAAAATGTCCGACATGTTTAAATGTTTAAGAAGTTCTGACTCCAAACCTGGCCGGGCCTGCTGCAGCTGCTCAAAGGGTTCTTGTTCCATGAAGTCCTGCTTTGTAAAGTTCCTCTCATCAGCATGCAGAAGGTGTCCCTCAGACTCGGTCAACTCTCCGCTCGTCCCCACGTTCCTGCTCACAACCAGCGCGCAGAAAACACACTCCCACAACCCACGCATGACAGAATCAGCTGCCCTGTGTTTTTACAGGATCACCCAGGTCCACTTTTCATCCACAGGTTGTTAAAGATCTGGTGCTGATCACTGTCCGCTCAGTTCAACCCAAACTACACTAGACACGAAACTCCGCCCCTTTAACCCACCTCCAGACCGACCATCTATCTATCTATCTATCTATCTATCTATCTATCTATCTATCTATCTATCTATCTATCTATCTATCTATCTATCTATCTATCTATCTATCTATCTATCTATCTATCTATCTATCTATCTATCTATCTATCTATCTATCTATCTATCTATCTAATAAGCAAGAAAGAGAAATGTTGCCATAAACAAATAAATACATAAATATCACACAACTACAACTACAGAAGTATGTTTGTATAAGTAATCTAAAATAATAAATAACTACAAAGGAAACTACTGAAAAATGATGTTTGACTTATAAAGATTACATTAGAATTGGCAACAATGAATGAATAATCCGGAATTATAAGAAAAACAATATTGAAAAACAATAATAATAGTAGTAATAATATAATAATATGTTTTCTCTTTCAGCTGGTTAAGAGCCTCCATTTCTGTGTAATGATGTACTTTAACATAAAAATAAATATATTGCTAGTAATATTAAAATAACTATTTTTCTTTTAGAAATTAGGGTTAAAAATTTGACTTAACATAAAATTTGATGATGCCAATTTTGATAAAAATGATCAATAATCGTCTTCATCATTATCATCATATAATATTTTATTTTTAAATTTATCTTATGTATTGAATATTAACATATCTAACAAGAGCCGATAATTTATTGATAATTTCTTATTATATCAGGAAAAAAAGCTCAACATGTGTTAAAGGTAAATATAACATATAATAATGTAGTTTGCTTCTGTTAATTGTGTTACACCTGGATGTTGAACCATCTAGTTTCTGCCACTAGATGGGGTAAATGTGACATCGGTTCAGAAAAAGCACACCAACCCTGTAAACCTTTTAAATAAATAGAACTGGTACCAGAACCAACCTCAGAGTCTGACCCAGAGGAGCCAGATTCAGCTGCTTGTGTGTCTGTGACAGCTGCCTTGGTCCGACTAACAGCACCGGGACAAACTGTGGAGTGGGAATAAAGAGATTTTCAGTAGTGGATCCAGGTGTCACTGGTTCTGGGGTTTTCTCCATTAAACATTAAAATTCAGTTTTTAAAAATTCTGTTTATACTTTTAGATTTTAATAAGTCCACTTTTGTTGCACTGCACACCTTTGTGCAGGTACAGAGCTGCTAAAGGCCACTGAACCCACTGGTACTGTGTTATCCAGATCTATGCTGAATTCTGCCTACATACAATCAGAACAGCTCCATATGCACCACCGTCACAGTACAGCATGCATGTCACTTTTGGACCAACTGGATACATTCTAAGCTGTCTCTATAGATATCTAAAAGCCTGAGCCTCCCCCTGCTCTGAATACTCTGCACAAAGAGAACAAACCAGGTTTTACAGAAATAATTTGGGGTCTCCATGGTGAAGGTGGACAATGGTCTCTATTTTCCTGAAACAATTTCATGAACTCAAGTTGTACCCCGTAGAGAACCGCCTGTTTTCCCTTCGTTTTTTCATGTCTCTGCTGTACATTTTACTGCTTTGGCTGTTGTGCAGCAGAGGAGTACATTTACAGGTATTACTGACTGAATAACTAACTGGATGACCTCTTAAGGATTTGTTTAAAACTCATTTATCTTAGTCCTTTAACTGCATCCAGTTTGAGTGGCAGTCAGGACTGATTGAAGTGGGCATCACTTGTTCATTCCTATAGTGGTTAATGTGTGTGGTTAAAACTCCTAAACATTAACCTCAATTTGACGCATTGCTGCTCCTATTTATCAGGTTAAAGATGTGAATCCTTCTGTGCCAGGATCAAATTCACAGCTACTTCCTTGCTTTTTTTGCATACTTCTCCTCCTTTACTATTTACACACCCAATCTTAAAATTAGTCGTGCTACGTTTGATTTTATTGTGGTAAAGTGTTCTCCTGAAGGCTGGTTTCCACCTGCGAAGTGTTCTGATGCCAAAGCAGGAGTGAATCTTTCGTCGGCAGGGTCCTTCATCATCACAGCTCCTGTGTGACAGACAGGAGGCCTCAGGGAGGCAGCGAGATGACACATTTGTCCTCCCAGCTCTATTCCCCTCAGTTGAAGCATAAATCCCAGTCTAAACACACAAGCAGGAGGATGGATGGCAGCCCAAGTCTTCAGGATCAATTTGCCACAAATTAGATACAGTGATGCTTCATTTCTCCACATAAATAGCTGTATCCAAGGGGAGTAGTTTGGAAATCTGTCGTCTTTTACTCCAGAAATCCATACAGCCTCTGTGCTCCATCCCCACCTTCCTTTTCCTTTATTAATCCTTTTTTTTTTTATGAAGAGCAGAGTTATGCTTCCTCTCCTGCTTTTTGGCATACAGCACTCCAGAGCTGAACAGCTTCTGTTAGTAAAACAAATAGATGGTTTCGTTCCCCATTTATAATCATTTGTGTAAATTAATGTGAAATTCACTGACTGAGAAATGAGAGCTGGCTCTGGCTGAAAGCTGATGAAAATTAGCATTACGATTATCAAGATTTACGATAATTGATATAATCATAGATATTTTATTGAATGGTGTTTTCAGAGTCAGATCAAACATAATTGCAAAAGTGTTAAATTAGTCAAATTTCTAACTAAATTCCTGCTGAGTAATTAATGTTTTACCCAAAGGGTAAAATAAATGAAGAAAATGTGGGAAAATAATAAAATGCTGCACGTTACTGCTGCCAATGAACTGCTGGAAAAATTAGAGCTGGCTCTGGAAGAATACTGATAAATCCTGGCATTCAGGTAATTAAGATTTATGAAAATGCACAATGGCATCAAGTCCAGGTTAAGACAAAGTACACCCTCTTTAAATAATATGGACTTACAGATCTGGGCATAATAAAACTCACCTGGTCTTAGAATTATTTAAATCTGACTCCAAGTGTTTGAAAACATTATTATTGTATTATTCATTAAGCAAAAATTAAACCAAAATGAAAAAATTGTGTCTGAAAAACTAAGTACACCCTTAATAAGAGGGGAAGTATCAGCCAGCTGCTGCTGATCCAATGCATTGATTAACTGATCATCATTCTATATAAAAATAGGTCAGTTTGCTGATTTCGAGCATACAGGTGTGTGTTAACACAATGCCAAGGCAGGAAGACCTCAGCAATGATCTTAGAGAAGCAACTTCTGCTAGCGTTATAAGGTCATCTCAAAACTATCTGAAGCCCATCATTCTACAGAGAGGAAGAGGAAAACATCCCAGAAAGCTGCCAATCTTCCAAGGACTGGACGTCCCAGCAGATTCAGCCCAGAGTCAGAGCGTGAAGCTCAGAAAAATGACCAAAAACCCAAACGCCCCATCTCAGGCCTTAGACAGCAGGTAAAAGGTCATGACAGGACAGTTAGACAAAGACTGAAGAAGAAGGAGAAAATCTCTTATGGCAGCAGGACTTGGTTTCAAAAGGCTGCATCTGAACGGAGAATCAAGACTTCTGGAACTATGTCCTTTCGAGAGAAGAGACTAAAGTCGAGATCTTAGGGCATGAAGCTCAGGACTATGTTTGGAGAAAACAAAACAAACACTATACACACAAATATGTCATATGAACTGTGAAGCATGATGGTGGAGGGGTGATGATGTGAGCTTGTTTTGGACCTGGTTTCCTGTCACTGGGTGGACCATGGACCGCTATGGCAAAGTATTCTAGAGGGACATATGAAACCATCTGTCCAAAGCTTGATCCAAACTGGCTCAGTAACACAACAATGACTCCAAACACAGGATCTAATCTACAAGAGAATGGATAAAATGAAGAATCAAGTTGTTGCAATGGCCTAGTCAAAGTCCAGACCCCAACCTGATTAAAATGCCATGGTGGGACCTTCAGAGAGCTGTGCTGAAACAAATGTCTGCAAACCTCAAGGAGCAACACTGGGAAGATAAGTAGGCCATAATCCCTCTACAATGATATCAAGTTCTACAAGCTGCTGGATAAAGGGGGCACTTAATTTTTCACACAAAGCTTTTTCATTTTGGCTTCATTGTAAATAAATAATGACATGGTGGAGTTTTTGTTTTTTCTTATTGTTATAATATGTAAAACTCCATAACTTAAACAGGGTGTACTTACTTTTTAACATGACAGTACATATTTTACAGAATGGTCTCTTACATGAAGGCATGGAAGCTAACATGAAGTTTAAATTGAAGCGCAAAAGTTTAATGTTTCCTAAATCTTGAGTGCATTTCCTACCAATAATAACAAGGAAATTCATATACCAGATGAAAGCCCATGAGGGTCACAGATGACAGACTAAATACTTTGTCTTATAATCAATACTTTAAAATAAATGCTAAGGGTTCAGTGACAAAATATGGACAGTTAATTTGTGTCCTGATTAATTTCCTGTAAAGTTCTGCAGGTTGTATTGAAACTGACGTCAGGCAGCTGACTAAAAGTGAAGCTCTGCAGCTATGATGCTTTTCTGAATGTCCCAGCGGGACCAGAGGCATCGACGTGGTGTTGGAGAGGAAGACAGAAAGTGATAGACACTGAAATAGTTCTTCCCGGACTAAACAACCTAAGATATCTATAACTTAACAAAAAGAAGAGAAAGACAAAAGAATTAGTTTCTTACTCGCTGCGAGGAGAACAGACAGAGATGTGCTTCAGTTACAAATCTCCTACCGCTCTGAAACACATCTTGCCGAATCCTCTCTTTTATTATCTTTAGGGTGGTCCCTAGTTACATGAACGTTGCTGCTCTAAAGGGTGGGGGAACTCAAACAGCAGCAACGTGACATAGGTCATGTACACCATTAACTTGTACAAACACACTTGCATTGTCTCCATAATCTTAAGATATGTGCGAACCTTGCTCAGCACGATCAGCTGTTATCCTTGAGATGAGTCCCCAACTGTGACTGCATCATTCCGATTCCACCTTTCCCCTTTGCCTGAAAAACAACTCATCACATATTTGCTTTCACATACAACATGAAAGGTTATGAAGGTCAAATAGCAAAGGTAATAGGAAGAGAAAATGTAAGATAAATCTTTATACAATTATTCCAACAGAGGAGCAGCGGCTCTACTCCGAGCTCCTCCCAGATGGCCGAGCTCCTCACCCGGCCACCCTACGGAGGAAGCTCATTTCAGCTCATGGACCGGCACAGCTTCCCCATTACTGCGGCAGCCGCAGTGATTCATCTGTCAATCTCCCACTCCATTCTTCCCTCACTTGTGAACAAGACCCCAAGATACTTGAACTCCTCCATTTGAGGCAGGAACTCCCCTCCAACCTGAAGAGGACGAGCCACCCTTTTCCGGTTGAGAACCATGGCCTCGGTCTTGAAGGAGTTGATTTTCTTCCCAGCCGCTTAAACTCCGGCTCCGCTTGTACAGAGACTGGATGGCCCCTAATAAAGGGCCCCCGACTCCGTACTCCTGGAGCACTCTCCAAAGGGCACCACAAGGGACACAGTCGAATGCCTTCTCCAGGTCCACAAAACACATGTGGATCGGTTGGGCAAACTCCCATGAACCCCCGAGTACCCTGTAGAGGGTATAGAGCTGGTCCAGTGTTCCACGGCCGGGATGAAAACCACACTGCTCCTCCTGAAGCCGAGGTTCGACAATCGGCTGGACTCTCCTCTCCGATACCCTGGCATATGCCTTACCAGGGAGGCTGAGGAGTATGATCCCCCTATAGTTGGAGAACAACCTCCGGTCACCCTTCTTATGAAGGGGGACCACCACCCTGGTCTGCCAGTCTAGAGGCACTGTCCCCGACCACCACGCAATGTTGAAGAGGCGTGTCGACCATGACAGCCCCACAACATCCAACAGCTTGAGGTACTCAGGGCGGCTCTCATCCACCCCCAAAGCCCTGCCACTGCAGAGCTTTTTAACCACCTCGGTGCCTTCAGCCTGGGTGATGAAAGATTCCAACCCCGAGTCCCCAGCCTCTGCTTCCACCAGAGAATGCGTGATGACAGGATTGAGGAGATCCTCGAAGTACTCCTTCCACTGCCCGGTATTGTCCCCAGTCGAGGTCAGCAACTCCCCACCCCCGCTATAAATAGTGTTGGTTAAGCACTGCTTCCCCCTCCTGAGGCGCCGGACGGTTTGCCAGAATTGATTCAAGGTAAACTGGTAGTCCTTCTCCATGGCCTCACCGAACCCCTCCCAGGCCCGAGTTTTTGCCTCTGCTACAGCCTGGGCCGTGGCACGCTTGGCCTCACGGTACCCGTCAGCTGCCTCAGGAGACCCACAAGTCAACGACAGCAAATAGGACTCCTTCTTCAGCTTGACAGCATCCCTTACTGCCGGTGTCCACCACCGGGTCCGGGGATTGCCACCACGACAAGCACCGCAGACCTTACGGCCACAGCTACAGGCGGCAGCATCAACAATAGACGAGGAAAACATGGTCCACTCGGACACTATGTCTTCAATCTCCCCCAGAATCTGGTCAAAGCTCTCCCGGAGATGAGAGTTGAATACATCCCTGGCCGAGGGCTCCACCAGACGTTCCCAGCAGACCCTCACTATACGCTTGGGCCTGCGAAGTCTGTCCAGCTTCCTCCTCTTCTGGTTGATCCAACTCACCACCATGTGGTAATCAGTGGACAGCTCAGCCCCTCTCTTCACCCGAGTGTCCAAAACATGAGGTCTGACGACATGACAACAAAGTCGATCATTGACCTCCTGCCTAGGGTGTCCTGGTGCCAAGTGCACTGATGAACATCCTTATGCTTGAACATGATGTTCATTATGGACAATCCATGACTAGCACAGAAGTCCAATAATGAAACACCACTCGGATTCAGATTGGGGAGGCCATTCCTCCCGATCACGCCTCTTCAGGTGTCACTGTCGTTTCCCACGTGGGCGTTGAAGTTCCCCAGCAGAATAATGGAGTTCCCGAGAGCAGCACTATGTAGCACCCCCGACAGGGACACCAAGAAGGCCTGGTACTCCGCACTACCGCTCGGCCCGTAGGCCGAAACGACAGTCAGAGTCCTGTCCCCGACCCGAAGGCACAGGGATGCAACCCTCTTATCCACTGGGGTAAACCCCAACACGAGACGGCTGAGGTGGGGGCAACAAGCAAACCCACCCCAGCTCGCCGCCACTCCAAAGTAGAGGAGAGTCCAGCCTCTCTCGAGGAGCTGGATTCCAGAGCCCACGCTGTGCGTGGAGGTGAGCCCGACTATTTCTAGTTGACATCTCTTGACCTCCTGCACAAGCTCAGGCTTCTTGCCCCCCAGTGAGGTGACATTCCACATCCCTAAAGCCAGCCTAAGCATCCGGGGATCGGACCGTTAAGGTTTTCACCTTTGTGCGTTGCCCGATCCTCTTTGCATCGGTCCCTCATGGTTCCCCCTGCAGGTGGTGGGCCCACTGGGGGATGGCCTCGCGTCTCTCGTTTGTGCTTGGCCTGGCCGGGTCCCGTGAGGAGCAACCTGGTCACCAGGTGCTCTCCGACGAGTCCTGACCCCAGTCCTGGCTCCAGGGTATGTTCAAGGAGGGGGAAATCTGAAACTGTTCAAACTTCCCATGTTTCATGAACGCAACAGGAGAAAAGGGCGGACACTTCTGCCATGTGGTGAAGGCTGTCCTTTATCTTGCCACGCCCCTTGACATCTCATGCCCCGCTCCCTCTCAGACTGGGGTCAACATTTAAAACTGAAAAGAAATTAACCACAAACTGAAAAAAAAAGGATTTCAACATAAAAAACTGATTTGAATCTAAAAATAAAACAGATTGGAAACTGAAAACAAAATAAAGATGTTTAAAATGTGTACTAAAAAAGAACAAATAACAAAACCTTTGACCGTTTTCTGGCTCCATACAAATCTACACCAATACAAGCATTGCACCATTGTTTTGTTTCATCGGGGAAACCATTAAACATTCTAACACACAAACCTATACTCATGTTTTACAACATTGTTTCTTTCAGGAATGAACGGAGCATAATCATCACTGCCACTGATGTCATGTGACCTCTGACCTTAACTCCATGTTAGATAAATCGTCCCGATGGTCCTGCCATGCAGAGGAGTTCATCTGTTTGCTGAAATGAGCTCCTTCAGCAGTAACTATCATCACCTCCTGCTCTATAACAACCAGGAGACTTTCAAACCTAGGAAGGAACCAGAAAGCACTTCTTTGCAGAAAAGATGAGTGTTGGAGGGATGCTCCTTCCTTCTTTCCTTCCATGCAGTCTGGATTAAAATAAGGTTGCACTCAGCAAAGTAAGCTCTTTGAAGCGAAGGCCCGGTCTACAGCGGTAATGCATCTTTAATGAGCTATATTTGAACATCAATGCATAGAATAGACATTTCCATTCTGGACAAGATTGATCACTCTGTGCTCAGACTTCACTTTGCTCAGCATTATATTCTGTGGAAGTGGCACATTTGTGCAGCATTTTAGCAGGGCTTCATATGTATTTTGGTATGCTTACACTGTATTGTAAAAATTAATTCCTCACAGGGTATGTTCTAATTTTTAATGTTCTTATAAAAAAAATTATTAGTTTTAATGGGAGGTGGGAGGAAAACACCTAAAAGCACATTAACAAGCAATAAGGCTCACCCGCTTGAAGCAAAATGCAGATTTTATGAGCAGACATGCTTCTCAACAGTGAGACAGGTAAAGAGTTAACCTTTTTCTTTACAGACAGTTGGATGAAATCACAGCTAACATGTCGAACTATACTGTTATTGTACATGCTGGGAAAATGATTAATGAAAGCTGGTTCCTGTTGTTGCTGAAAGCTGAACTAAGCTCAGTTAAACCATTCCAAATATGCATTCTTTCCATTAATCTTGCAGAAACTGTACATGTTGTCATGTTTGCATGACTGCCTCACTGCTTTTTCATTATCCCACAGCTTTTTTACTCAGCTGAGCGTGCTATGACTTGTGAATTTTTGTCAACACGATGCATCTAAACAGCATGGAGTCAGTAGCATTTAAGCACAGGAGTAAAGAACTGTCCAGTAATCTGCTTTGTAGAACAATCTGAAACAGCATAGTGTGGTTTTTAACACCTCTAGCACTGATACTGATCCTGTCTAATATTCAAATGTGCTGAGAGAGGTTTAAAAATGTAAAGTATCACATTAAACCATGTAAAATAGTGTCCTAATGCCAAATATTTTTCATGCATACCTGAGCAAAATCATTAATGTAAAAGTGACCTTTGTCTGAATGACTTATTTCCTTCACCAAATGATTGATGAAGCAATTAATGTTATATATCTCATGTCTGAAAGTGGCTTTGATGGCTTCCAGCTACAACAACTGAAACAAACGGTTCAGCACACAGAGGTCAAAGGTCTGGTTAGCACAAACTTTGGTTTTAACATGTGCAGACCAGCAAAGAGCGTGGAACATCTAGTTCAGGCACCAGGGGGGTGAGTAGTGGCATCATGGTTGGAGCAGTGGTGTAATCGGGCAGGTGCAGGAGCATCCAACAGTTCAACCAGGATCAGAGGGATGTGAGCAGAGAAAGATGCTTGACAGGTTTTGCATGAAGCCAGATGGTTTTATGATGAGGCAACCAGTTACTTTTGGGCTGCATTCCAGAGATGGACTGGGAACACATTCACGCTAAAAAAGTCCCGACTGGCCCTCTGGTCCAGGGACTGTCTTCATGCCTGGTTTCACACATCTTGATGAGTGGCTGGGTCTGCAGCTCCTGTAAGAGCACATGAGAGTACATATGGAGGAAGAGGGAGACTGGCAGGGGGCAGGTCTGTGCATGTGTGCAGACTGGAGTGAAGGTAGAGGTTAAATTACCAGGAGGAACTGACTATTGACTAAAAACTACAACAATAAATGCCATGACTCCTCAGGTTAGTGGTCAGACAAACAGTTGAAAAGTTCATGGGGTGTGAATACTTATCCAAGGTGGTGTACATTGGAGGCTTTTATGTGGGGAAGATGCTTCAGCTGTGTGTGTGTGGGGAGGGGGGGAGGTGGGGGGAAACTTCTACATCCTCTTAAAGTCTATTAGCCTCCTTTCTATAATAGGACCCTGCTCTACATTCCCTTTCAGCGCTTTCTTCCAGGACACTGAGCATCATGTAAAAACTGAAGGATGATCCTATTTGTGCACATCACCTGATCAGCTGGTGGAAGCTGTGGAGGACAGCTCTTACAACAAATCAGAAGTGCTCAAGGAAGAAGGAACATGAATTTTGGTCAAACTTCTAATGACTTGTCATGCATATTAATTTTTTTTTTAATGTGCTGTAGCTGTGACTGCATGCCCTCCCAAATGTAATACGGTAGTAAATTGTCTTCAGTTTACCTTTTAATCCAAATTTATTTCAGCTCAGAACTATAAGGTGTTTATTGGAATACCTGGGAAACCCATCAAGCCATGTTTACAGGAAAATCGCGGTAAACGGAGCGGAATCGGAGACTCCCAGTAATGTGTGTCCTTGTTAAAAGCTCTGCATACGATGAAAAAGCAACCAGGAAATGTTGGTCCTCATTTGTCTCTGCGGAAAAAAAGACAAGATTTGGTGAATGAAAGGTTCCTCCAGGAGTGAAGCTATAAACCTGATGGACCCCATCTTGGCTCAAAATAACATACCTTTAGTTAACAGGCAGGTATTCTTGGTATAAAAGTATCTCGTTCTGCCTCCTAAGAGTCTTCCAAGATCCAAGACGTCTCAGTATAAAACAAAAACCTGAGGAGAAAATAGAAGAGAACCAAGTTAAAAATATACCAAGAATAATCAAGGTGTGTGAAAAAATAATCCTAAAATTCAGGTGTAAGGAGTGAGCAGAAAAGATTAAATAAGACTAAAACCAGGGGTCAAAAACAATGTAAACAGAAAACCCACAATGAATAAAACCCAATAAGTCTTAAAGTCCTCGACATCTGACTACGGACTGGTTCAACCAACAACAAGCTGTGTTTCTTCAACCGAAACCCATTCAGTGAATGACTCACAAGACTGGGCTTAAAAGAACCTGGTCAGTACTATCAGTGACTACACTTCCAAGGAGAATGTACAGAAAGCATCTGCTAATTTATTCACCTGAGGTTTGCATGACACTAGTAAGATGTTCACTGATCTCCAAAATGACCAGAGCAGCAGAAGAAGAGCTTCAGTGCCTGACTTCAGTCTGTGAAACTAACATAATTTCCTTGAAGAGTCACTAGATACACTTTCCATCCACTCATTGTGGGCTTTCCAAGTTTATCAAAACAGCTTGAATAATCTGGATGCTTTCCAAGGTTCAGGACACAGGATTTGCCCCACCCAGATGTGTCATCCAGCTGTTGATTTTAGGTGAAGTCAAAAGATTTGGAGGTAGTCCTCCTTCCACCCGCTTTGTGCAAAGCATCAGCATCACCAGTGGAAAAACAGGCCCACAGCTTGATGTAGCCACCACCATACTTGGTCGTTTCTTACATTTAAAGACCTTACATTGACTCCTCCAAACATACTTGTTGTCACTGTGTTGTGTGACCATTAGACTTACTCCAGAGAGATTTTATAGGTGAAATGATTTAATTTAATCTAAATTTATTGGCCCTAATCTTTCATATGAAACAACAACAGTGCCTCTGCTGTGTGCAGTCAGTGGGATATGATGAGCAACCATGCATTTGTGTCAGGGATTTACTTTGTTCCCAACATCAGTGCTTCTTCTGGTTATTCCTCATCCTTATCTCCCCAGCATGGCTCCAGTTCTGCCTCACCGGATCAAGTTTATCCATAAAAGCAACTTTATAGTTTTTTAAATTACTTTAAAAAACCCTCTTCCATTCCTAATCTGGTTTGTATCCAGTAGAAGGGCTGGAGGGAATAATAATAGATGGTATGAAGTGAGGGCATGGCTGTCATGTTTCTGGTTTGATCGGGCCATCAGATAACAGAAAGAGAGCGCCGGCATCATCACTATAAATAATTCCACTTACAGATTGGACCGTTTATACCATCAGCTCTACTATTCAGGAACCAGGACAAGCTTTGTGTATTTTTCCAGGGAACACACAAACAACAATAGATTTTCCTGAATTCCCGTACAGAAATGTTGGGCTGTTTTCCCAGAAGGTGATTTCTTAACGCATCATCTTCTTCCACTAGAATTATAAACCAAAGAGGCTTTCCAATGACAACAATAACACAATGAAAGGTTCCCATGCTTGCTCTCTATGGGGAGTAATTTATCTTCCTCCCCCAAGTTCACAATGGAGGCGAAATCCGGTACCGTCAGCGTGATTAATTCTTTTTAGGGCAAAACAGTCTGCAAAAACACCATAGACACCATAAAGAAACACGGTAGATAGTATTTATAAGAAGAGTGCGGTGTCATTTCTTTCTAGCAGGGGGATGTCTTTGGCCTTTGGCTGCTTTTTCTACCCACTTGGAGTCTTCATTTAGTCTTCTTGACAATTTCTACGTCAAACCCCATCATTTATTAATGTTAGTCACCTTGTGTCCACTTTTAGGGCATAAAAACAAAAATTCACCATGAATTCATGATAGATATTTCTACTCTGGCCTGTATTTACAGTAAATGTGAAACCGGCACAGACAGATTCTGGACGGACAAACGGACTAATGGGACAGATGGATGGTACAGGCAATAAAGTCTGGAACAATTGTTCATCCTCATCAGACCTGAAAAGAAATACTTAAATTCCATACTTTTCCAAGATTTTACAGACTGTGCAAACCTTGTTGTTCCTGAGAACTGTCTAGTCTATAAATTAGGCTCCTGCTTATAGACTGATGACAATATTATTTTGTTCTGAGCAAGAAATGTAGTTTTGTTAATATTTTAAATATGAACAGAAAATGTAAAATCTTCCTCATTTGTTTCTGGTCTCAAAACCAAAAAACAGCACATTATTGAATTTCAAATTTTAAAGCACGTTTATACAAAAAAATCAAAAAACGAATTGGTTTTTGTTTCTGATGAGAAAATCTAGTTGCCAGAAATAAGTTTGTTTATTGCCAAATAAAAGTATAATCCTTTCCAAAGTGGCAGCAGATCAACCAAAGGTTTGACAGAAAGGGTCTGTCTTGCAGGAGCAGCAGAGGAGTTTGGTTGTAAATATATTTAACATCAGTATAGATACTCAGGTGTCTATATTGAACAACGCATCTCTGGTAAGATTCACACACACAACCTTTTTCTTTTTTGAGCCAGAATTCCTTGTAAACTTAAACTAGTCTTCATCAGCTGTTCTCCAGATGTCCTGACGGTCTTTCAAAGCTTTGTTTGACTTGTTTCACTTTCAGTCCAGTCCAAACCAGCCCATAATATCCCACTGCAGTGCCTTTAATTAAATGTGAAACGTTTCAGGCCCTAAACCAAAGATCTCCAGCAGATAAAAGTCTTCAGGAAATGTAGAGGCAGTCCTGAGCTGCAGTTTGCTCTACCTTGCATTGAGGGAACACCTCTGCAGTCTGGTTGTGACATAAATATCTCAGTTTCTCTTATTTGAGAGAACAGGCAACGTGCCAAATGGGGCAGAGAAACAGGTCAGCTGCCGGTTTCTCTCTCGATGGAGTCGTTCCAAACTGATGAGCAATCCGCCCCGTATCGGATGCTTTAATTAGCCTGCCGAATGAAAGAACATGCTGTCAATGAAATGTGTTTTCACGCAGCGAACATGAGGTTGCATTAAGCCAGTCTGTGACAGCTGACTTTGGCACACAATGGATACACAGATATAGCATCAAATGGCCCTTTTGTCTCAGTTTCCTTCACAGATGGAATGCACACACACAGCGGGCTCCCAGCATCTGACTTGAGGTCATTTCTGAATCTGGTTGGGTGGAAAGAAGATAAAAGAGCTGCTGGTCTCCCTTCTGTTATTGGCTGAGGGTGGGAGTATATCACTGCTGCAATGGGAAACATCTCAGGTCCATCACAGATTGACCACAGCAAAACGATTGATTACTTTTTAAAAGTACACCCTTGAAAGGGGTGTTGATAGGACTTTTTTTGTTTCTTAATGTCAACTTAGAACTTCACATCAGACTAATAAGTTTTATATTACAGAAATGTTGGCCTAGTGAAAGAATGTCCATATATGGACTGTATCTCCACTCAGTACTGGGTCAGGGCTCCTTTTGCTTGAATTTGTGCATCACTGCAGCATGAAGATCAGCATGTGGTTCTGCTCATGTGTTCAGGAAGCCCAGATTGCTTTAATTGTGACCTTCAGCCCATCGTCATCGTTGGTTCTGGGCCCATATTCATAAAGATCCTCTCAAAGAGGGCTAACTTAGCCTAAAAATCCCTACCAGGGATTCCTAGTTTAAGAGTGATTTTGTTCTCTGCTTAGAGTGAGGAGATGACAGCACTTCCTATCTTAGTGAGGAAGTGTGTTTGACCCCTTTGCTAGGTGTGACGCTGTCTTCTAAGAGCTGTGATTGGTCAGTCTTTCCTCCATCTTCTCTAGTTAAGACACTTAGGTTCACTGAAAGTCCTCCTCACTACTCTTAACATCTCCTCACATTAGGAGCTCTCTGAAGGCTAAGATGCTACGTGAATAACTTTTATCTCACCGAGCGAAAATTCTAAGAAAAATCTAAGAATTCAAGAAATTCAACGATTTTTCTTAGAGTGACGTCACTAGGAGCTACTTTTAGTCAGAGGATTCTTGTGAATATGGGGTCTGGTGTCTCTCATTCTGTCTGCTGGTGTTACCATGGTAATTAAAGCAGGTATTGCTTTATTTATAAAAATGAAACCAGGATCTAAATGAAGCTTGTCCGCAGAAGGAAACATGAAGTGCTCCAACACGTCCTGGTCGATGGCTACGAGATTGGACTCTATAAAACACAGTGGACCTGTAACACTTACGATGTGGTTACAGTTACCAGAACACACTCGGACCAGTACTGGGTTTGGCTACTGGAGCACAGATGTGGGTGCATCAACGACCACAGACCAGAGAAATTAGTTTAATTGCCGACTCATTATTTGTTGAAGGAAAAAATAAATCAACAAATAGTTCACATACAGTTTACATAAATAAAGTAATTATATCGTTCTATTTTAGGTGACTCAGTTATAAATCCCTTTTAAATGGTAAACCTATGATTAGGTCTTAAATAATTTTATTTTCTGACCTAGGTTATTGTTTCTCTTTCAGTTTAAGTTGCTGTTGATCTATTTTGAATTACAGTTTTATCTTCTAACTCAGTGTTAGGTTCCAGTTATACATTTTAACTCATTCTTATTTCAAGTTTAACCCAACAAAAATTGTCACTTACAACAACACCACTACAATAGTGAATGTGGTTTGGGGAAAAAAAACACACACAAGTAATAAGAGGTACAAAACAAAGGTTAATTCAGCAAAAGACTGAATAAACCCGTGTATCAAACTGGATGTCTGTATACCGTTGATGATCCTGACCCATGTCTCTGAGTCCTGAGCTGTTTTAGCAGTAAAACATGGGCAAACCATACCAGTTCTGATGGAAATGCAACGTCCAGCAGAGGCGAAGCTCCTGCTAGTTCACAGTTCAAATACTCTCTGGATTGTTGCTCGCCACCTTGTTTCTCACTCATGGGATCTAACTAGGCTCGGCTATCAGCACGGGTCTTCCAGGTCCAATTTTCCAGCAGATTCTTAATGGTCTGGTGTAATAACCAATAAAACATAAAAAAAATACACTAGATGGCTTTAAAAAAAAAAATAGAAGTCCGTCTTCAGCTTAATTTTGTTCGAAATAAGACAATGGCGCCAAAATGGCGGCTGAAAATGTGGTAGAAGGAAGCCATGCTGCAGCTAACACCAAATCACTGCTTGTATTCACTTTTATTAACATAAAACAACATAAATATGCTACCATATTTTTCCATTTTATTGAAAGAAAAATACATAGCAAATAATATTTCTCACAGCAAATAAAATACACTTTTTAACTCACCAAGTTCAATTCAGCAATATAGATTACCTCCTGAAGGCAAGAACAGGAAGAAAAAAGCAAAAATGACTCATTCAAAATAAGAAAATACCTTTAGATAACTCTTAAAGACTCTTTGCACTGTGGTTTCTCTATTTTCTCTCTTTTTACATTGCAGAGGTCCACAGCAGAGCGTCTCTTCTTCTTCTTTTGGTTTTATGGCGGATTGCAACCATGACTTTGAGGTGCATTCTGCCACCTACTATATCAGAGTATGTAGCATAAGCTATGTTCGATGGGGTTACTTTATGTTATTAAGAAACACATAAATACAAAAAAAAAAACTAATCCTATAACATATCCATTTTTCATGTCCTGAATAATAGCTTTCTGTGTTTCCTTTATACATCTGTGTTTTGAGGCTTGAAGTTGGCTTCAGCTGCAGTTCACATCTTGTGAACCTTCCCAAACTCTTGAATGGGCTTTGAGTTTCAGCACACTAAAGGCTGTAGTTATCTCTGTTGGTTTTGCACCATTGTCTACAACACTTTTTCTTCCACCTAACTTCCCATTAATATGCCTGGATACAGCGAGCTTCTATACCGGTGACCTTTTATGGCTTTGTGGTGACAATCCTTTTAAATTGTTCTAATGTAATATTCATTGTTTTTAGAAACATAGATTTGAGTTTTTATTAGCTGTAAGCATCATAATGAACACAAATAAGAATGAATCCACTGTATTTCTTTTGTCCAGCGGTTGTACAATGGTCCACCTAACATGAAGCATGGAGGGTGGTTAGATATTGATTATAACTATAAATCATTACTTCTGTCACAGAAGCTCCAAGGAGTGTCTGTCAGCATCACTGGAATGCCTGTAGAACAAAATGATCATGTTCTTATTTTCTGGAGCTTTATAGTCTCCTTTCTAAACAACTTCTGTGATGTGGAGTACAGACACTGCAACTACAACAGACTGGCTTATTTATAAAGCTAATAGGAGCGAGGATTAAAAGCAGAGAACTAAATGTGATCTTGGGGAGCAGTCTGCTCTGTTATAATGATTAGTCCTTTGTGTTACCAGAAGTACTTGTATTTGGAGTTTATTTTCAGAGAGTGCCATATTTTATCACCTCATTAAACGATGCACCAACTTCAGAATGGCTGTCTGTCTCTGTCTCTGTGTCGTCCAAATGACTCCACAGTTTATTACTTTAAAACCCCATTAATCCCGGGCAGAAGTTAGGTTCATGCACCTGCAAATTTTACAGAGCGGCTGTGTCTTAGCAGCTGGTTAATACTCCCTCTTATTGCAGTTTTAATACGTATGTTTTACTGCCCTAACCTTGTTCAAGAACTTTGCATCCACCAACAGAAAGCAAAGAGATATTGGCAAACCCCCAAAAGGATATTTAGTCATGGAGTTTCTCTGAACATCAGTGGCTCCAACAAGACTTAATCTTTACTTTTCAGCTTCAACAGTTTACCACTCAAACCCATGCATGGAGACTTTTTCATCTGTCAAATGAGATTCACAAGAGTTATGCAACAAAAATCATAACTGTGAAAAAGATTTATTGGGGAAAAACATTACCAGTTGATCCAGTTGCTGCATACAGCTGGAAACTGCACACACACCTAAATCAAATCAATCATTCACCTCTACAGAGTACTGCTAACGAGTCTTTCATATGATTCAGATGCGTTAGAGGAGGGATGCCTCTAAAAGCTGCAGGATAGCAGCTCTCCAGGGCTGGACCCAGTCTCTGGCGTGTTAGTCCATCCATACATCCCTCTATTGGGTGCCGTTCAGGACAGAAACACTTTTTCTGTCACACACACCACTAATCCAGTTGCATACATTACTATAGACACAGTCACACACTTGCAAGAAATCACACATATACATTATTAGAATATCACACACACACAACCATTAAAGACATGCACAGATATAAATAAAACACCTATGCCTGCTTGAGAGAGAGGTCATACCTGTGTGTGTGTGTGTTTGTGTGTGTGTGCGTGTGTGTGTGTGTGTGTGTGTGTGTGTGTGTGTGTGACCTAATACTAGACTGAATGTGGTCATTTGTACTAGAATGAATAAATGATAATACATGTATGCGTAAGAGCTTATTGTGTTGTGAATGAGAGGCTTGTTCTTGTCTGTCTGAGAGTTAAACTTGTCATGGAAGAGGTGGAGCAAAAGTTGGCTTGCACATGCGTGGATCCCAGACTGAGCATCATTGGTTTAATACAGAGTGTCCAATAGGTGGCAGCATTGCAGCGAGTTATAGAGTAGGTCAAGTAGTAAAAAGTATTTTTTCATCACCGGATGCAACAAACAGTAAATGACAGAGCTCATATGACTGCCCACAGGGATTCAGTTGAGATAGAATTAGCCCCTCTAATTAGCATCATACTATTTACTACTTGACCTACTCTGACCTTACTCACATTACAGTTAGCCATGTTTTGCCTGAGTGTGTGACTGTGTCTATAGTAATGTATGCAACAATTTTAGTGGTGTTTGTGAGAGAAAAAATAGTTTCTGTCCTAAACGGCATCCCATATCCATCCACCTGTCCATTTACCACCACTCTGCTTACCTGAATTCAGATCAGTGGGGGTAAGAGGTATATTAGGGGGACCTTCTCCTTAGTCATACTCTCCAGGTCATTCTGAGGGATCCAAAGAAGTTCCCGGGGCAGAACAGATATATAGTGCTTCCAGCAAGTTCTGGTTCTTCCCCACGATCTTCTCACAGCGGAACATGCCTAACAAAATCTCAAAGTATGGCATCTAGGAGGCATCCTAACCTAATCACATTCCTAAACCCCCTTAAAAGGCATGGTACAGTGCGGGGTCGGGGGTCCGGTTTTGGTTGTGGTGCTGGGTGGGGTCTGCTTTGTTGCGCCAGTGCCCTGGCGTTGCGCGGGGCCCTTGCCTTGCCGTTGCGGCGCGCTGTGTGGTGGGGGAGCGGGGTGCGGCGGGGTGCGGCGGGGGTTGTGTGTGGTGTGTGGAGCTTGCGCTGTGTGGGTGTGGCTTCATCGGCTTCTCGGCCACAGAGTTCACCTGTGGAGGTGTGCCCCTGTGGGGGTGGGGATTGGTGACGTTTAGGTTCGGGGGGATGTGTTCGATATCAGTTTCCTTATTGGGGGTGGCCCTGTGGGGAGGTTCTTGTTGGGGTTCACTGGGGGTGGGATACTCATGGGTTTGGGATCGGAGCTCGTTGGGGGGTCGGGACTGCTCCGTCCTGGGGCGGCTCTGGTTGGCGGGTTGCTTTGGGCCATGTGGACCCCTCTTTTGTACATAGCCCCCTCTCCGGAGGTGGATGGGGGTTGTTGGAGACTGGGTTCGGGGCGGGGGGGTGGGAGCTGGGCCGGGGTCACCCGGGTCTGGGCAGTACCGGCGTTGTCTGTCTGCCTCTGCCCCAGGAGGGAAGGGGACCACCTCCTGGGTCCGGGGGCTGGTTGCCCCTAGAGGGTACCGGCGCCTGGACCTGGGAGTATAGAGTATGCATGGGGAGTGTGAGTGAGTGTATGACGTCCATTGTTGTTTATCCTTACATTGGGTGTGAGTGATTTTATGTGTATGCATGAGAGTGGGAGTGGGTGATTGTCACTCTGTGAGCCTGTTTTTTTTTTGTGACAGGTTGGGTCTTGGACTGTTCCCTCTCCTGGATCAGCTTCCTCCCCGCCATACTACCTGCCGGTGGTTGGGGTCTCTGCCCCCTGGTGTACTTGGGGTTCTCGGTGTCCGGGGCCGGGTGCTTTGGTGTGTGTTGGCTCACTCCTGGTGGCTGCTTGCCGGGGCCTGGCCCCCTGGGCTCTGTCGGGCCTCTGCTTAGGGGGTGGTGTGTCCCGGGGTCTTGGGCCTCTGGGTCCATGGCTGGATCTGCTCGGGTGTGGACGGCTGCCGGCGGGGCCTGTGGGCTCGTCGCTACGGCTCCCTGGGGCTTCTGCACTGTCGCTGCTGGGTGGTTCCCCTGGGACTCTCCACTGTTCTTCTCTCGGGGGGTTGCGGTAGTCCCGGCGGTGGTTCTCCTGGGGTTCCTGTGCTTTGGGGGGCCTTTAGATGTCTCTGGCTCGGATCTCCTCAGTGTCCGCCCGGGGACCACGGGGCAGGTCGGTGGGTCCTCAAACTCCCTATTGCATATTTTTGTGGAGAAACCTTGTATACAAAAGCGCGTCCACACTCATACTCACAGGTGTTAAGCTTCAGGTGTTGACAGATACACAGATGTTCTATATTGGGCTGCACCTCTCACTAAGTACATTTTACATTCATAAATACCGTGTATTTTGTTAAAAAAAACGAAAAAAACAGCAGCAGGTGTATAAGCAAGCAGGGTGTAATCTTGTATTCTCTTCATCCTTCTTTCTCTCCACCACTCTTTCCTCCTTTTCTCCCCGTTTTCCCTTTTGCCCCGTTTCTCTCTTTTTCAAGCTTCTGTTTTCCTTTTCATTTCAGTCTCTGTGTCCGTAACAATTGAAATATTCCCAAAGAAGTTTATAATAAAGTTTCTTCTATAAATATCAAGCAGAGCTTTAAAGCATTAGCTGTGATGCTCCGCTTGTGAAAGTAAACCTGTTGGGCTCCTTCTTGGCACTCAGACAACAATTCTGAGCAATACTCTGCCGGACAGGACACGGTAAAAAAAAAAAAAAAAAAGGCAACGTACGTAAGCCGTAATAGATGTGCGTCAATTAATAATCTATTATTTTCTATCAAATAACCCAGGCTGGCTGCATCTGGTTGGCAGATGCTCCTAAACGTGGTGTCCAGCTGTCCTTTTCACACCTGTTTATTACCTGTGCATTATGGCAGCTGTCACGAAAGATGTGCATTATCCTTAACTCTGCAGTGACTCCTCACCTCATCTGTCTTTTTACATTGTGTTGGACAGGTGTCCCTCATTCACCTGTAGCTTGGCCCAGGTCCTCATCCTCAATGACTGTTTTCTTTCTTTTTTAATTCTTCATGGTTTTATTGTCAGTAAAATTGTTTGTTTTAAAAACTCTGTTTACTTAATTTCATAATTTTATTTTGTCTCTAGCGGTTTGGTGTCTGTTAGCCACTTCATGTTACTATTAACTGTAAGTTTGGTCGATTGATTGGGGAAGAAGGGCAGAATGACATGCAGCATTGATGACCATAGCCCTACAGCATTACGAAGATCCTCGCTCCATATTGTTTCTGCTCCTTCAGGGATTTCCAATGAAAAATCAGCCTAAGGGGAGGGGTCAGACTAAGAACGCTTCAGTGATCGTGATGAATGGCCGAGCGCAATAATAGACAAACCTCGCCTCGACTAGGGAGACCGCAGCACTCTCCTGGAGACAGGCCTGGTCTGGGAGCTGGAGGTCAAGGCTTGACATCTGGGGCTTAGCTGTAAAGCTTTTCAAGAAGCCCCCTCCTGTGGCCCACAATTACAGAGCCAACTATTAGAGTTCACTCTGATATGTTTTGGTCAATAAATCGATCCTCCCTTTGCTGCTGTATATGAATAAACTTGACTAATATTGGGACAAGGACAACAATCCAGTAAGATGCTATTGTCGAGTCATACCTGTAACTCCTCTTCAATATGCCTGTAAACAGTGTAACCCTATTATGTTTAGTGATGTTTGGTCTGCAGCACTTTTCTCAAATCCATTGTCAAATCAATGTGTAGAAAATTAAAAATAATCCTGAAAGAAATCAACTTACTCTGTGTGTTTTTGTGAAACATTCTTAGTGCAGGATGTATGCAAATATTTTACAGGTTTAAACCTTGTCTTGTGGAGGAAAATATGGCTGACTGAAGTCGTTCTTCTCCTAATGTTTCCCGTGTTTCTCTGCAGAGATGCTATTTAGCTATTTGCGTGCAGACATAATCGAGAACTGCAGTCACTTCATTAAAATCGGAGCCTTACTTACAAAGCATTGACTCATAAAATCAATCAGTTCTTTGTAAAGTGAGCATCTTTGGTTGACCATCTCAGAAAATACTGAATCTGACATGGACTGCACAGAAAGCAGGTGATCTACTTTTTACTTGAAAATGTATTTAAATCTGAATGACTGTGATCTACCACCAAGTGCATGGAAAGAGGTGCAGGGTGTGAAATCTGCTGAGGACTTAATTGGATGAATGTTGGCTCCTCCAACAGGGCAACAGCTGTTTTGATAGATTGCAGTCTGATGGTAATTTGATTGGAACATTGTTTGGCCCCGTGTAAGACACTCAAACAGCGGGAGACGAGACCACATGTGCAGATCGTTCAGTACATACCACCAAAGCATTTGTGGAGAAGGGTTTAAAGGGACAGACTGTTCAATTTACACCCAGGAAATTCCCCTTTTTCCACTGAAAGTAACCAATGATACTAAAAAATCCTTAGTTTTTAGATTTAGAAGTTTATTTTAAATATGTAAACCAGTGGTTTGTCTTTCAGAAGCTTTTCATATCCCTCTGCAGATCTGTCCTCTAGCAGGAAAAAGCCCAGGAATCTCTCCACTGCTGTGCATTCAGTGATGTACCCGAGCACAATCACACACTGGCTCACACAAGCCACATCTGTGGTTTTGTCTGCTTGCATCCCAACAAATGGCGTTTCTAATATTTCATCCCTAATTGTTTGTTGATAAACCTCTAAAATACAACCAAGCAGCTCATTTTGGCTGGTTTTAGAGGTGTATTCGGCCACCTGTGTATTTGACAGGTGATCTGCCAACTGATTGTCTAAAAACGAAAACTGGTTAACCAGATCCAGGAAAACACCCCGATTCAGTGACGAGGATGTTGGACCACTTGTTTGCTGAATATTGGACCATTTGCACGTTGCTGGACGCCACTATGCGTTTCCAACGTCATCGGCCATTTTGTACTGCAGGATAGTCTTCTCCTACAAATCCCAGCAGGAAACGCGGCTGATAGGATGGGGACGTCCCAAGTCTGACGTCACAGGAGGCTATTTAGTAAGGTGGCCCCTTTAAGGAGGTGCTTTTCAGCTTGGGACCAAGACACGGTTACCGGCATCTGAAGCAACATCCTGGAGAAGAAGTCCCATGTGGATTTTCATTCATTCTCCTCGTTGGCCAACGAGAAAACTAATGAAATTAAGCTTTCAGGAATAAGAAGGCTTATAAGTCTTCCCTTTGCCAATCGAATATGTGAGTTTAACACGTAACCAAAAAACCACAGAGTTTCATGGACATGGATTGCCACCCTTAATTTTGTTCCAGTTGACTGCTGACGGTCAGATCATATTTTCCCCTTTTGCCAAGGAGGCCAGAGGACGAAGATTGACCGCTCTTCTTGGAGTTAACTGCGGATGCGCAGTAACCCCCCCCTCACTCTCTCCCTCTGCTCAGAGAAGACTTCAACAAGTAAAATCCACCCTTTTATTTTTTTATTTCTTTATTAGGAATAGCGTGGGCAGGGTAGAGTAGGGTTTAGTGCGATTTAGAACTTATAGTCCAATGTGTTCTGAATTGTATGTGCATGCCATTGTTTTTGAAACTTGACTGCTGTTTAACTCTGAAGCAGCTGCGCTTCTCAAGTTGTGTTTTTACTGTGTGACACCTGGCACAGCTGCGCTGTTAAAATTGGACTGCTATAATAACTTCATTGTGAAAATCAACCATTTTCTTTGTCTTCGACACTTCATGTTTTATTAGTTGCCGCCAAAAGGTTTACAACCCTTTGTGTTCTCGGACATCCCCGGCGGTGGGGGATGTTTTATGGCTCACAGTAACTAAGCTACACTTTCTGGCGGGCCGTTCCCTAAAACTCCGCTCAGCGTCACATTATCACTTGTTTGCCATAACTGCTGGCTTGATTCCATACACACCCACTGCTGTCTGTTTTATTTTGTTTAGTTAGATATTTTACCCTTTTGTGTATAACTTTGCATATTTGATTAGGTGGAGATTATTGAATCGGAAGAGCGAGTTGTATCAGGGCTGTTGATTTAATAAATATTCACATTCGTTTGAGTTTATTTTGTGTAAGAGTGATTTGTCAGTCAAAATGAGGTCAAAGTTCCCCACGTTTCGGCAGAAACAGTTGATTAAACAGTGACATCTAGTAATTAGTTATCAACTATTACTGATAATTTAATAATTGTAATTATCAAGGGCTTTCAGCCATAATTACAATCCCAGAGGACATCACTGATTTCGATCAATAAATAAGGATTTTTGGTTAAGAAATAAATTTTGTCAAATTATGATATTCAATTATAATTATTGATAAATATTAATTAATCAATAATCATAATCCCAACAAGGAAGATTCATCAGACCCATGCAATGGTAGCTCATGTGCCCCGCAAAATTTAATGCAATCCAAAATCCGTGATGTCTGCTTTTTTTCACCATCTTGTTGTGCCTCTATATAGTGATGTTGTGGTCCTCATCCAGCTGACAGGCGATGTTAACCCTGCCCAACATGGACAATTTTACACTATTACCAATGTGACTTGTGCTGGATTCATGTTTTTTTATTTTGTCCGATAAATGTTTTAGATCAACAAGTCCTTGTTGGGTCCAAGCTGTGTCTCCTCCAAACAGCAAGCACAGAAAGCAGAAAAGATCATTTTTAGATAGACTTAGCCAGTCCTTTCGCTGAAACCAGGTAACAGAAAAACTCCGGTTTTGCCGCTATTCTTTTTGCTGGATTTTAATATCCTTTAGTGTATCCGCCCCCAACTTCTTCACTTCCATTTTTTTCTCAAAAGACATTAAGGAAAATGGGTGAGAAATTAGATAATCCACCCCGTTTACATTAATCTTGTTTGCCATCATACACACTCAGTCTCCACCAAACCACACCAACGTACACTCGTGCTCCAGGCACGTGATTGTACGTCCACCCTTATTGACTAAAGTCTGTGGCCTTGGGCTGAACAAAATTAGCCCCAATGAGCTGCTAACTGAGGGGGCGTGACAAGACATCTGTCAATCATTCTGAACCACGGAAGACATAAAAAGATCAGGGCTGTGAGAAGTTAGCATCAGTTTTGTTGTAAATTTCACAAAATGTTATACAATATTTTTAATTTGTTTTTATTAAGTATTTTATACAACAATATACACATATATAATAATAAAAAGGTGCATTTGCAACATCAACATAACCCCAACTTTACTACAGTCACCCAAACAAGCATAGAGCTATTTAATCCCACCCCTTCTTCATATATCAACAGTTATATTAATTAAACAATACAAATAAATAATATCTGACCAACCAGGAAGCAACAACAGAGTTCAAACTGGTTTACAGAGCACAGATGGATGATTCTTCCGCTCAGATCCAGTGATAAAACCTTTGCTGGGAAGGCTGGGTTGTGGAAGTACATTTGTGTATAAAGGTTAGGAAAACCTGCCTCAAGAGAATAAATCAACTTAGTCCTAAGTCTCATCAACATTAATGGAGGGAGTCTAATTTATTTCAGTGACTCAGTTCATTAAGTGAAACACATTATGTAGATTAATGACATGCAGACTGATGTGCCTTTATTTCTGTTAATTATGATGATTTTCTACGTCCAGCCAATGAAAACACGACATTTAAGATTAGAATGTTATATCAGACCAATAAAAAAGCTTTATAATACAGAAATGTTGCCTTAATTATAAGTATGTTTAATACCTGCCTAAAGGTTATTTTCTAAAGGTTCTATTAATCTGTCAAACGAACCTTATCAGAACCAGATTCTAATTTATTGAATATGACTGTATTTCGGAAAACTGCTTCCGGTCACAATAAATACTACAATAATATCTTAATTCACAAATAACATTAGGACAACGAAGCTTGAACAAGAGGTCTCACTCTGACATACACTGTTTGTCTTCTGAGTTTTTGGTTCAAACCTCCTTGTTTTTTAATGAAGGTGGGAGAGTCGCCTTAAAACGTACAAAAAGAAAAGTGATATTTTTACTCAAGTAGAAGTAAAAGTATAAAGCAATAATTCTTCTCCTACAAGTACATTTATTTCAGAAAGTTATTTAACTATACTTAACTATATGTAACTAAGTACATTATAATTAATAAACTATTTAGTATTCACCTCTAAATTTCAACCCATCTTTTTTACCCAAAAGGGGCCTGAATATGTCATACTAAGAGAACCAACATTACATGTCAGAAAACATAAAACAATATTTAATATATAGAAACATTATGTTTGCTTCCTTTTGATTACATATAATAAAACATCTAAACCCAAAAACAAATTTCCCACAATAATCATAGAAGAAGACATGATGGTCTCCTCTCCAATTTTCTGTCCTACAGTGTTTAGATAGTAGAGAGTTTTGTACTCAGTGAAGAAAACACCTTATATGCCAGACTTAACACACACATTTATACCTCCAAAAGGTTTCCTATACGCATATTATATAAACTGTAAGGTAATAATTTATTTGTTTCGCATTGCTTCATAATATTGGCCAGTAAAATAAATCCTAACATCCTTGACATTGTGACTTATGTCTGGGACACAACGGTAGTTCAATCTAACACTATCCCATAATGGCCTCGGGGTGCAGGGACACGAATGCATAATTCAGAGCAAAATAACATCCGAGCATCATGAATGAGATGATGCAATGTCATCCCCAGAAATAATAATGGTGTGCCTTGAGCAGCCCTGAGTCTGGGTTAGGTGCAATATTATCTGCCAGCCCAGATCTTGTCTGACAGACTAACAATTCCTGCTCAGCTAAATGAACACAGATTAATTGCTATTTTAAAGCATAGAAACTCCGTTGAATTGATGAAATCTTGTACTGAATACCAAACATTCAACCCTGCAAGAAAGGAATTATAATGTAAAAACATGTTTTTATTGTTGCAGCTTTATTTGGGAAAGGCTTTTATTCCCTGAATGAACAAAATTTCTTCAACAAAAGCTGAAAAATGAGTTTGCAGAGGTTTTTTAATGTTGGTTGTTTTTTATCCGCCTCTCAAAACTAAAGAACATTTAAACCTAATGTTTTTATTGATTCTGTGTTTGTGTCACAGAATTACTAATCATATGTACTGGAACCAGGCCTTCGTTACCATACTGTTGATAAAAGCAAGGGCATTTTTTCTAGCTTTAACCTTGCTTGCCTTTAGAGTTGGGCCCGCTTTTAATTTGAACTTTCTTTTTCATAATCTTCTTTTCTTAGATTAGAGATGCAACACACAATATACAGGTACGTCAACAATTTAATTTAAAGAGTAAAACTCATACGTGGTAAAGATCTATTAGGCACAGAGTGATTGGTAAATTGGACAGAACTTATGTAGCAGTTTCCCACTCATACCCACCGCTCAAAGCACTTTATACTAAAGCCACATTCACCCAGTCACACTCCCAAACACGCACACATTCATACACCGATACGCATATCAGTAGGCAACTTGAGGTTAGTGCCTTGCCCAGGGGCACATGGACATGTAGCAGGAGGGAGCTGCAATAGAACCAACATTCGAATTGCAAGACGATCTTTCCACTGAGCCACAGTTGCCCTGTTGGGATATATTTCATTCATTCAGAGTGTTGCATCCCAACATTATAGTGGAAAGTTAAGTGGAAGGAAAAAGTATAGTAGTAAAAGTTGCAGTGAAGACAGCAATAAGTTATTACCTGTGTTCAGAAGGAAAGCCAATTCAAGAATTTGGTGGAGATTTACAAGGTGTGGACTGCAGCTGGAGTCAGAGATTGGTCCAAAGATCTCTTTTTAGATGAGAATAAATTTTGTTTTTCATTTAGTCAGATGGGTCTGAAAGAAGAATGGAGAGGCTCTGAAATCTAAGCTCTTTTAGATCCAGGGTGAAGTTTCCACAGTCAGTGATGATTTAGGGTGCCATGCCCCCTCTACTGGGTGTATTAAGCAGCTGCTGGCGTCTGGGGGTAGGAAACTGGACAAATTCAGGCCCTTTGTGATGAGAAGCAAAGTCATTAACTTATATCTGTCTAGAAAGGGTTGCAAAGCCATTTCTAAAAAATTAAGATTCCAGAGAACCACAGTGAGAACCATCATTCACAAGTGGAGAAAACATGGAATAGTGTACAACATTTCCAGGAATGGCCGGTTGACCAATATTACTCCAAGAGTGCATCGACGACTCATCCAAGAGGTCACAAAAGAACCTACCTGCGTCTTCTAAAGCTCTGCAGGCCTCACTTGCCTCAGCTAAAGTCAGAGTTCGTGATTCAACAAAAAAACATCTTCATGGTCTCCAAGAGTTTGGGGAAAATAATCTGTGGACCAATGAGACTAAAGTGGAACTTTCTGAAAGGCGTGCATCCTGTTACATCTGGTATCAAAGTAACACAACATTTCAAAATAAAACAAACATCACACCAACAGTCAAACAAGGTGGTGGCAGTGTGATGGTCTTTGCTGCTTCAGGACCCGGACAAGCCATCAGTCAGAGAGCTTTAGCTCAAGCATAGCAGCAAGTCTCAGAATGCCTCATAAAAACCCAAATTAAAGTGTTTGGAATGTCCTAGTCAAAGTCCAGACTTAATTGCAATTAAGATGCTGTCAGGCTGTTTATGCTGCAATACTGCAATACATTTGTCTTCATTCTCTGGACCTTCTGCTGACATATGGCATTGAGAGTAAAGACATAACAATATTTTCTCATAACCCTGTCCTGTCTGACCATTTCTTAATAACCTTTGAGTTTAATTTAACCGAGTACTCCACACCTGAAAGAAAATGTCATTATAGTAGATCATCATCAGGCAATGCTGTAACAACCTTTAAAGAATCTGTTCCACTTTTAATTTCCTCATTATCACAGAAAAGCACAGTGGAGGGCAATAATTCTGTTTCTGCCCCTTCAGAAATTGATTCTCTTGTTCATAGTGTTACTTCATCTTTGCGTGATGCATTAGACAATGCAGCCCCATTGAAAAAGAAGGTAATTATTCATAGGAGGCTGGTTCCTTGGTTTAATTTAGATCTGCGTACTTTAAAGCACAATGTTAGAAAATTGGAGAGAAAAGTGCGCTCTACACATCTAGAGGATTCTTACTTAATCTGGAAAAATAGCCTACTGTTGTATAAAAAGACACTTCACCAAGCTAGAACAGCTTATTTCTCATCATGAATAGAAGAGAACAAGAATAATCCTAGGTTTCTCTTTAGTACAGTTGCTAAACTTACACAGAGTCATAGCTCTGTTGAACCATCCATTCCCTTAGCTCTCAGCAGTCATGACTTTATGGGATTCTTCTTAAATAAAATTGATTCTATTAAAATTAAAATCTTTGACATACTCCTGAAGATGATTACTTCATCCTCAGCAAGTGAGACAACATTGGAAATAACTGCAGAACCTGATTAGTGTTTGGACTGTTTTGATCCAGTGGAGCTTCCTGAGTTATCAGAAATATTAGCTTCATCTAAAACTTCAACTTGGATGTTAGACCCAATCCCAACCAAATTATTTAAGGAAGTGTTCCCTCTGATTACCAGCCCCATTTTAGATATGATTAATCTATCTTTAGTAAATGGATCAGAACCACAAGCTTTAAGTTAGCTGTAATTAAACCTTTACTTAAGAAACCTTCGCTTGATCGAGATGACTTGAAAAATTACAGACCTATATCCAATCTTCCATTCTTATCTAAAATTCTTGAGAAAATTGTTGCTAATCAAATGTCTGAGCATTTATACGGCAATGACCTGTTTGAAGAGTTTCAGTCAGGTTTCAGAGCTCATCATAGCACTGAAACAGCTCTGCTGAAAGTCACTAATGATATTCTTATGGCCTCAGATAATGAAGTTGTGTCTGTTCTGGTTCTGTTAGATCTCAGTGCTGCATTTGATCCAGTCGACCATAATATTCTCTTAGAAAGGCTGGAATATGCTGTAGGGATCAGGGGAACAGCGCTAGGCTGGTTTAAATCTTATCTGTCTGACAGATTCCAGTTTGTTCATGTAAATGATAAATCATCTTTAAACTCCAGGGTTAATTGTGGAGTACCACAGGGTTCTGTACTTGGGCTAATTCTCTTTACTATATATATGCTTCCAATAGGTCAAATTATCAGGCAGCACAGGATACATTTTCACTGTTACGCTGATGATACTCAGCTTTACTTATCCATAAATCCTGATGAACCCAACCAGTTAGATATACTACAAGCATGTCTTGAAGACATAAAAACTTGGATGACGTTAAAGTTTTTTTCTTCTAAATTCAGACAAGACAGAAGTTGTCATCTTTGGACCAGAGTCTTTAAAAAAGAAACTGCTTAGTCAATCACTTAACCTGGATGGCATTAAATTGACCTCTGATAATAAAGTAAAAAACCTTGGTGTTATTTTTGACGAGGACATGTCATTTAAATCCCATATTAAACAGGTTTCTAGGATTTCCTTCTTTCATCTCCGGAACATTGTCAAAATTAGAAATATCCTGTCCAGGAGTGACGCTGAAAAACTAGTCCATGCATTTGTTACTTCAAGGCTGGACTATTGTAATTCTTTACTATCAGGATGTCCACAAAATGCAGTTAAAAGCCTTCAGCTGATTCAAAATGCTGCAGCAAGAGTTCTGATGAAAATTAAAAAGAGAGATCATATTTCTCCTATTTTAGCTTCCCTTCATTGGATCCCTGTTAAATCCAGAATAGAATTTAAAATTCTCCTCCTAACATATAAAGCCCTTAATGATCTAGATCCATCATACATCAGAGATCTGATTGGTCCATATGTTCCTAACAGAGCACTTTGTTCTCAGACTGCAGGTTTACTGGTGGTTCCTAGAGTCTCTAGAAGTAGAATGGGAGGCAGATCCTGTCAGAGTCTGAGTCTCTGTTCGTGTGTTTGGTGCTCTTGTCTTCATAATCATTCAATGTTTCAGTTGATGCTGGGGTTCTCAGGTGCACTGGATGACAGGTGTCTCTTATCTGCTGATTGCTTGGAGGAGTACTTAAACGGGAGGCTGCCAGCACTACGATGCCAGAGTGTTTGCCTTAGTGATAACAAGCTCAGCCTTTACTGATTTTTTGCTTCGTTCATGAACTTCAAGTATCTTTGTATTTTGTTTCCATGCAGGTTTTTACCTGAGGCTTTGTTTACCTTGCTGAGTTCCGACTTAATTCCTGAGGTTCTCTGAGCATCTGGATTCTCAACTACTGAGTTAAGGATCTATCCTATTGTGGATATTTTCCTCTCTACCGTGTGTACCTCTCGGACACGGACCAAGCTGGTGGCTTCCTGTTTTCTCCAACTCCTGGACACGGGCATCAGCATACCCTGTTCCTTCCTCCATCTCAAACATCGGCACCTGAGCTCCCTTTGGCTGGCATCAAGATCACAACGAAAAAGACAACTGAATGATCTTCCCTCACAAGTTAAGACTCTGAATCTCTCTCTCCCTGGTGGTTCAAGCTACAACAATTTAGCAAGCCATTTCTCAGATCTAAGTAATCAGTTACTTCATATCAATTGTTTATTCACCACTCCATTCTTCTTCCTTCCCGTACAGTTGGTGTTTCCAGTCCTCCCCAGATTACTTTGCTGACAATAAAATCTGTAAAAACTTTCTCTTCTGAGTGTTCTCTGTATGTGGGTAAGATCTATACCGAAAATGACAGATCCTTTAGTTATCAGGCTCCTCTCCTATGGAACCAGCTCCCAGTTTTAGTCCATGAGGCGGACACCCTGTCTACTTTTAAGGCTAGGCTTAAAACCTTCCCTTTTGATAAAGCTCATAGTTAGAGTGGCTTAGGCTATCTTCCTTATTTTTTACCTCCGTCTTCCTCCCTCCCTGTTGGATGGAGTAAGGGGGAGTGAGGTTTAGTCTAAACCGGCTCAGTTATGGTTGAGGTGAAAACACACCCTCCATTTCTGCTACCTGTATGACCCCCTCTCTTTTCCACTGGTTATAATCAGTCTGACAGAGAGAGGTATCCCAATCCTTGTGGTTTTTAGTATAACAATGACCATCAGTGGGCTCTAGATCGACAAACTTTATCAGTTTATTATTTTACTTAGTGCCCCTACACGTGGCCCGTTCTGGGGTGGCCGGGCTCTGGCACTCGGTGGTTTGGTCGGGCCTCCCCGGCGGCCCCACATAGTTCCGGACCCTTTGTAGGGTGCCTTGAGACGACATTGTTGTAAATAAGCGCTATATAAATAAATAATCTGAACTGAAATTATCTGTGTAGTTATGCTGCTATAGGCTTAGGCTGCTGGAGGACATAATGACCACTTTCACCCACTTCGCCACATTCTCATACTACTCTCCAGTTTTGCATTATTTGCTGTTATTTCAGATTTTAACTTTATGTTCTCTCTCTTTTCTCTTCCTAGAAGCTACACCTGGCCTGACTCTGTGTCTACCTGTGACACCTTTCTGGAGAGCTTCTGCTGGCAACAACTTAATGCTCACCGGCTACCGATGATACACTTGGCCTGGCCCTGTCTTTCAGTGTTTAACCCTTTCTGTCTCCAAGATATAGCAATTGACTGAGCTTCTACTGTGACTAACTCTATGTGCTCTCTTTCAGACTCTAACCTTGAAAACTGGCTCAGAGTTTATCTGTTCTTTCTTTCTAGGTGAAACGACTAAAGGAGCTACATCCATTAACATTTACTTTTCCTTCCCATAGAAAGTACTCCTGGATCAGTGCTTCTTTGTTCTCTTTGTGTCTCTGCTCTGTTCTTTCTAACCCCCAGTGGGTCGTGGCAGATGGCCGCTCACACTGAGCCTGGTTCTGGTTCTACTGGAGGTTTCTTCCTGTTAAAAGGGAGTTTTTCCTCTCCACTGTCGCTACATGCATGCTCAGTATGAGGGATTGCTGCAAAGTCAACACTAGTGACTGTCCACTGTCTCTACATGCTCATCCAGGAGGAGTGAATGCTGCAAGTCACTGACTGGATGCAATCTGCTGGGTTTCCTTAGACAGAAAAACGTTTTATCCAATTTGAATAAATAACGGAATCTGACTGCACTGTTCAGAGTTAGGATTAATTGGAATGTATGAACCTGACTTTTGTGAAGAGCCTTGCGACGACGTGTGTTGTGAATTGGAGCTATATAAATAAACTGAATTGGATTGAATTAAATTGGCAAATACTTTCATGGCACTGTATTTTATTCCTGCTCATGTGATTTGCACTGTTCAAACATGAGCACTCAAACCAGAACATTTGAATCAAACAACAACTTTTTTTCATTCTGTGCTGGAGTACTGAAGTGCAGTGATAAATGCTTCATGCGTTAAGACATCTTGTGCTTTGTTCTCTCCATGCACACATCTCCTTGTCTGACTTCCAGCTCTGCTCTGAATGTCCCCATTTTAAAAAATCCATTAACTAGACGTTGCTCTGAAGCAGGTCACCTCCTCCACTGAAAGTCTGATTTACTGCTTCACGCTGCTTGTCAGCTTCTGACATCATGTTATTGAAACTCGGTATTGATTTAAAGCCTGTGCCTTCCAAAATCTGAAGTCATGTATGGAAAACATTTACAGGCACTTAACAGATAGCTATTAATCTCTGCTGGAGGAAGGACTGACGGTTTGGTGCCTGAGGGTTGGAGGCTTTGGGAGGGCACAAGAAACATTATTTGCTCTAGGTGCAATTTTCTTTAATCTTTTCTGAGATTCTAGGGCCATGTGCAAAAACCCTGTTTATATCATTCAACATGCTTCATCCAACTGATAGAATATAGACCACTCAGTTCGCATACCAGAGCATCACTCCTAAGAAAACAGGGTGTAATCAATGATGCTGGTAAACCACCGTCCTCAGAGGTGGAAATGATGCGGCTTTAGCTGAAAACAAAGATGGTTTCCTGTTTCAGCACATACGTTCATGCTGGTGACCTACACCGTAGCAGGGGGCTAATTGAACACTTTCTCCTATTAGCACCCGTAGGGATGCGATAGTGATTACAGTTTTCAGAGAAAGTGGTGTGATTAAGTGCTCCAGAGAATGTGGGGAAGCAAATTTATTGTTGTTTTAGAAAGATGTGAAAACAAAGCAGAAACGATCCTCCACAAACGATGTGCTAAAGGATATAGGTCTGAAAGTTCTTATGGAGAGACAAACAGTTTACCTTTAAAACAGTCAAGTGGGACATTTACGCTACATCCAGTTTTGGTTAGATGATGGCGTACACTCTTCATGTACAGGACTGTCATGATTCTGGGTTTTAATGATTTGTTTGAGATAATTTTTTTCAGGTTGGAATGATTCTATAAATTCAGTGGTTTTTAAATACAAATTGGGTGCACAAAGTTCAATTTACATTGCATTTTCAGTCCAAACCGGGTATAAAATATAGACGTTAATCTGAGGTGAAGTTGAAGACTGAGGAACTACAGAAAGTAGAGCTCAGGGGTACCAAGCAGCCCAAAAGTATGATGCTGCCACCACCATGCTTGACAGTTGGTACAGTGTTAAAGGTTTGATTTCTCCAAAGTTACTTCTTGTTGTTGTGCCCAAACAGCTCCATCTTTCTCATTCGACCATCAAACTTTTCTCCAGAATGCCTTAGACCTGTCCGTTGGCATAGCTGCAAATGTTGCTCCAGCTTGAAGGTGCTGAAACTGCAGCTTGATCCAACTTTTTATCAAGGGGCAATTATTTCACCAGAAACGTTTGATAATATTTTATATTTACAATCAAATGAACTTTATGTAATCTATGTTAAATCTAAATAATTGGATTGAACGGTATTGCTATATTTGTTTAATTTCACTATATATTTCAACATAACCATGTATGAACTGGTTACATTTGCATCAACTGTTAACAAATATAATTAATTGAGCTGGATCACTGGCGACTTCATAAATAAACCAACAGTCTGCTGATGCAAAGGCTTGATGCTATAAAATGTGTGTGGGAATAGAAAAGTGGTAAGAAGGGACAAAACAAGTCTACTTACAGTCTCTATTTTAGATGTTCGTCGTTTTACCTGGTCCTCCTCATTGTTCTTAGTAATGGTTAATCCAGTGTTTGGTGCCAATTCATTTTTATGCCGCACAGAGCAACTACCTGCTGCACTCAGTCATGTTCATTAACCAGAGGTTAACAGGAAGAGCAACAAAGACATTCTGGAACTTTATTAAAGTATTTATGAAATGTATATTTGAATCAGTTTAGATTAGAGACCATCCACAATAAATTCATAATAGTGCACAGGTCATCTTTTTAAAATTATTGCATTTATATCATCATTCCACCCTTGAGAAAAAACAAAATGGCTCAAAGAAATCATTAAACACTAAAAATTATTGCATGTAGACTTTAAAGTATTCATTAAATGAAATGTCTGAAACCATTCAGAGCTTCATGATCTATGACATCAGACAGATTTAGATTTTGACATGTGGTCGCTTGTCGCCATGTTCAAGGGCGTGATGATGTGCCTGAACATGTTCAGAATTTCAGGAAATCAAACTGTGACCTTTCTTGGCAGTGTCTCTGCCACCTGCTACCAACGCCCTCCAAATGGCCCAGACTGTCCAAATTGGTGAGGCTGGAGAGATGAGGTCAGAAGAAAACACAAACTGTCAGAAACTATAAAAAGTGATGTCTTCTACGGCCTGAGAGAAGTTTTGTTTTTCAAAGATGAAAGAGGTTCAGACCTGATCATTTTACTTTGAACACTGGAGGTAGTTCTTGAAGGCTTCTAAAAGCATATTTGCTTAAAAACAAATATCTTTGAATGCTTGTATGGATAAAGTTAGTCATCATAAATGTTGTCTTTATGAATGATCTGTAAATCTTTGTGGATTAAACATCCTTGTCTGTTTTCTCGTTAAAGATGCCCCTGCATAAGTACTGATGGTGAAAAAGAAAGTACACACTCTTTCAATTATAAGCACTCTTAAAAACTAAGGACACCCTTGCTTTTAGAAGCCAGGTGCTGCCAAACAAATCCATGGAAATAACTGATAATCATCAATGTGAAGACCTCCATAAAAGCAGTTTGGTGTGCTGGAGCATAAAGGTGTGTGTAAACAAGACGGATAGACATGGACATCAATGTGGGAATGGGTATAAGGTAATTTCCAAACTATCTGAAGTCCATCATTCTACAGAGAGGACAATTATTCCCAAGTGGAAAACATCTCAAACAGCAACTAATCTTCCCAGGAATGGACATCCCAGCAGATTCAGCACAAGGTCAGAGAATGAAGCTCAGAGAAATGTCCTGGAACTTTTAAGGCTAGGCTTAAAACTTTCTTTATTGATAAAGCTTATAGTTAGAGTGGCTTAGGTTATCCTGAGCTATCTCTGTAGTTATGCTGCTATAGGCTTAGGCTGCTGGATGACATAATGACCACTTTCATACTCTCTGCTACATTCTCATACTACTCACCAATTTTGCATTATTTGCTGTTATTTCAGCCTTTAACTTTGTTCTCTCTCTTTTCCCCTTCTAGAAGCTTCACCTGGCCTAACTCTGGGTCTACCTGTGACACCTTCCTGGAGGGGGGAATCATCCAAGCTTCTGCTACTAACAACTTAATGCTCACCTTCTACCGATTATCCACTTGGCCCTGTCTTTCAGTGTTTAACCCTTTCTCTCTCCTAGACATAGCTACTGACTGAGGTTTTACTGTGATTAATTGTAACTAACTGTATGTTCTCTCTCTCATACTCTAAACTTGAAAACTGGCTTTATCTGTTCTTTCCTCCTAGATGAAGCCACTAAAAGAGCTACATCCATTAACATTTACTTTTCCTTCCCATAGAAAGTACTCCTGGATCAGGGCTTTTGTGTTCTTTTTGTGTCTCTGTTCTGTTCTCTCAAACCCCCAGTCGGTCGTGGCAGGTTGCCGCTCACACTGAGCCTGGTTCGGGTTCTGCTGGAGGTTTCTTCCTGTTAAAAGGGAGTTTTTCCTCTCCACTGTCGCTACATGCATGCTCAGTATGAGGGATTGCTGCAAAGTCAACGGCAGTGACTGTCCACTTTCACTACATGCTCATCCAGGAGGAGTGACTGCTACAACTCTCTGCCTGGATGCAATCTGCTGGGTTTCCTTAAATAGAAAAACTTGAATAAAGAACTGAATCTGACTGAACTGTTCGATAGTTAGGATTAATTGGAATGTGTGAACCTGACCTGAAATCTGTATGATTGGATTGAACTGACTTTGTGAAGTGCCCTCAGATGACATGTGTTGTGAGTGACGCTATATAAATAAAACTGACTTGAATAGAATGAAAGAGCTCCATCTCAGACTCTACAGGCCTCAGTTAGCATGGGTCAAAGGTTAAAATTCTTGGAAGGATAGTTAGGAAAAGACTGAACAAGTATGGCTGTTTGCAAGGAGGTTAAAGGAGAAAGCCTTGTCTTTCTATAAATAATTCAGCAGCATGACGTATGTTATCATTGGAACAATGTCCTTTGGTTGGTTGAGATCAGAGTAGAAATGTCTGGTCTTCTTGCAGTCATTGAGTGGGCGATGAACTCTGTATTGTTTTCATCTGAGCAAGGAAGAAACATTGGAAAGATGATTGAGCCAAACTTTCTCCACAATGATTTGAGTCTGATAAAGTCAGAAAGAAAACCCCTGCTGAGAGTTACTTCTGCTGAAAAGAACCCTACAAGCTGTTGGATCATAGGGGTATACTCACAGCCTCACAGCTTTACCATCATGGCTTCATCTTTATTTAATAAACAAAGACAATGTGGAATCTCTTTTATCATTCTCCTGGATGAGACAAAAATTTTTCTAAAACCTGTTTATTGCAGGTTTCCAGGGAGCAAGACCCGAGGGAAGGATTCAAACCCAGGGCCTTCTTGCTGCAAGGCAACAGTGCTACCAGCTGCACCACTGGGCAGCCATGCCACAACATCCCGATCTCATTTAAGGCTGGACCAATCCAAAACCCTAATTTCTAGCCATTCAGAGCTTTCTGCTGTGCTTTGGATAATTGTCCTGCTGAATAACCCACGTGTGCTTGAGCTGAAGGTCACGAACTCATAGATGGACCTTCTCCCTCAGTATATTTAGATAGAGATCAAAATACATGGTTCCATCAATTGAAGCAAGTCTTCCAGGTCCTGAAGCAGTCCTCAGACCATACCACTACCACCACAAAGTCTGACTTTAGATATGAAGTTTTGTTTCCAAAATTCTGTTAATTTTACACCAGTTTAAAACAGTAACTAGACATTAACTGGAGACACACCTTTCAAAAATTTGCACTTTTCTCTCAACAGTCCACAAAATATTTCCTCAAAAGTCTTGAAGATCATCTAGGTGTTTTTTGGTAATTGTGAGACGGGCCTTTGTTTTCTGTTTAGTAGCTATTGTTCAGGCTTTGAAAATCTCTCATAGAGGCCATTTTTTTGTCTCTTATTGCTGAATCATGAACTCTGACCTTAAGTGAGAGCTGCAGTGCTTTAGAGTTCTTTGGTGACCTCCTGGATGAGTCTTTGATGCATTCTTGGAGTAATTTTGGTTGGTCAGCCACTCCTGGGAAGGTTCTCTACCTGGGATAGATCTAACATATCGGCTTTTCCCTGAATATGCATTATTGTCCAATCAGAATTTAAAAAAAAAGTTTTACACAAAATGAACTCTCATGATTGTCTCTTATATGTCAGTTTTTTGACTTGACAGGCATTGATTGGGAGCAGGTGGCAATGCACTGTGTAGATTGGCTAATAATAATAATAATGGTGGGAGGGCATGGAGCAGGTGGTTTCCAGTGTTTCCAGGATACTGGTTCAGGATCAGATTTCCTAAGAGCTAATTGAGATTTAAATGGTGTAATTAATTTGTAACTGATCTATGGTCAGATAGTTTGTATCTGTGAGTGGAGCTGTGGGAAGATTTATGGTGATCGTGTTGGCAGAAAATGGACTGTGGTACCGAAAGCCCAGCGGGGCTACCAAGAGAAACAAGCGACTATAATAAAACATGTTTGGCAGATAAGTCCCATTTTCAAAAAGGAGGGTTTCGAGCTAGCTAACATTAGCTTGAAAGCATCGCCCCCTACCAGCGATGCTCAGCCGAGCTAACGGTAGCTATGAGCAACCATAAAAGCTCGAGGTGATGCCGGTCAGCAAACAGAACTAGGTCCTGTTTTTGTTGCTCTCAGGCTTTTTCTCACACTGCCTGTTTCCAACTTGAGGGAGAGATGACTTTTTCACTACTGAAAGTTTAAAAAAAATAAACTCAGGACAACTTTGGGTCAGAAGAGGCTTTCTGCACTGCCGTTAAGTCCGGGTTGGTGAGCTGGACTTGAGGACTTGATTTGCAAGAAAACTAACAAGAACAAATAACTTTTAAAGGCAAGAGAGCCATAATGCTTTCTGTGAAATGAGTAGGCTAATATGAACTGTTGTGATTGTGCGACCAGATAATAAATATATTTTGCTTATTTGATATGCACTTTGCAGGCACATTGCGTCATTTTAGAGTGATGCTGAGTATTAGTTTAAGTGTTTGAAGTTGTGCAGCTCACTTGCTAACTGTTCTGTAATGGCTTTGTTATATCATGAGTCAGTCACATTTCAGCAGGACCGGCGCGCTTCCTGCTTGGGTGAGTTTCAGAAAACACTATATTGCCATAATCTTGAGCCATGCCAGCTTGGGATGACTTGATTAATTGCATTGCTGACGTGGGATTTGTGAGTGAGGTGGCAGTACTCAGTTTATCTGGAAAGGCTGGACTAGTCATTCAGACCAATAGGCATGTGATTTTACATGCCAGCGTTTTTGGAAGTTCAAATAATCTAGGTAGGGCCTTAGCAGTGTGTGTGTGTGTGTGTGTGCGCGCGTGTGCGTGTGTGTGTGTCTGGCAGAAATTTCTTTTAGGTGTCTGCAGTTTGTTGGGTGTCAATAACTTTGTTATTGCCTCCATCGGAGGGTGTGGGTGTTAGGGTTACTGAGCCTCAGTATCCAGGGGTCCCTTTGGCTTACTAATCTGGCATTGTTCTCCACTATTCCATATTTTCTCCATCTGTAGATGATGGTTCTCACTGTGGTTCTCTGGAGTTCCAAAGCCTCAGAAATGGTTTTGTACCCTTTCCAGACTGGCAGATGTCTGACGCTTGTTTCTCATCTGATCTTTTATTTAGACCTGGGATGATGTGCTTGTGTTTGAGATCATTTAGCCTGCTTCCTGTTGTCAGACAGGTTCTGTTTAAGGGATTTCCTAATTAAGACAGTATTCGGGCCTGTGTGTTGCTCATAATAGTGAACCTAAACATGTGGTTAATTGCTGTTAATTTATAATGGTGGGAGTAACCTTTACTCACAGGTCTAGGTTAATTCTAGATTTGTTTGGCTAGCTTATTTATTTTCTTAAATTAAATCTGTAAGGGTTCAAATACTTTTTTCACATAGCTGTAGTTGATCATTTTGTGTAAAATACAACCAGAAAATGTTCTTCGTTTTAAATAATAAAACATTTTACAGTGAATTATTTGTATATTTAACTAAAACTTAGGTAAAAGTAAATGTTTTTTCATCTTTTCATCTTTTTTTCATCCTTCTTGTGATTCTCCCAAGAAAAGCTCAGGTCTTTGCTAAGAGGTATTTTTATGAACAGATAGTCCAAAGGGCAAACAGCCGAAATGATCAAACATAGAAAGGCAAAGCAGTGAGTCACTGTGCAACCAGGTGCATTGTTCTACATGTTAATCACAAATCATTATGCCCTTCGTAGAAGCACAGAACAGTGACCTCCTCAAAAACTGTCTCAGCGAGGATCAAACCCAGCAGCGTGGCTGTCCCTTATTACAGGCGTCAGAGACCTGCTTCGATCTGTCCCAGAGTCGGCATGGCTGCAGAGGAGAATCAAGGCCTCCGCGTCTAAGGTCTCCACCCTACTGTTAAACCTAATTGCTTTGTTCAGGTAGATGGGGTAAGGAATCAATAGGTGGATAAGAATTGCATTATAATTAGTTCCTAACTCTGTCAGCCAACTTTTACCACAGCATGAACCACAGCAGTGACTTTTTATCTGACTTTGACCAAATCTGCCTTCATACAGTCATCCTCATTGAGATATCATCAGTGCAACTGATGGTTTCATTACTTCACTGGTTACATTACTTCCCCCCATGAAGCTCTCATCTGGATTTTCTTTTTACCGAACATGGAGATGGAAAGATTCCAGAAAACTGAGCTAAAAAAATACGTTGTTCTGATCACTTCAGCATCTCAACGTGACTTTCTGCTTCTTTTTATAGAATTTAAAGTCAATTCGACATCAAAAGGGCAAAAAAGTCATAATTTTATTCTTCTTTTAAATATTATAGAAGCTATTAAAACAAATATTTGGTAATGCAGCACAGAAAACAGAAAGAGTATGACTGATATAAACCGAAAAAACTGGTACATCTCAAGATTTTATCCCACAGTCCCATCACTGACTACTGTTTGAGATCCAACCCGGGACATAAAAAACATAATGAATGGTAATTACTGAATATAAAACATATGAGTCCATAAATGAGCCATATATTACAATAACTGAAATTCAAACCCTTCAATTGGACCCGTCCGGGCCGTCCTTTAAACGGGCCCTCTTACAGGCGTCAGGTTTTATATCTCAGAACTAAACATCCATAAAGATTTATGGTTACACCATCAAATACCTTTCAGATATGTCATATTTTCCTTATGACAATCAACTTATCCAAATGAGTTAAGACATTGTTCTTTGTGCAATTAATACCATAGATTGGATCATGCTCACTGCTTGTTTTGGTGTTGGCTGAATGATGGGGATGATACCTTCAGGATAGCCCAGCACCTGATACCTTGGTGTAGCTAACTGGCCGATCATCTTGTCTTCTTGACAATCTTTCTTTAAAGCTATGGAAGATGATTTAGTTGTTTTGAAGGTCTCAGCAGGAAATATTCAGTTGGTCCAATAAAGTCCCTCCTGGTCCTCCTAATCATTTGCTCCCATGTGTTTTGTTTTTGTTTGATTGGTTGGCTATAAGGTTCAAGTTTTTCCGGCTTAATAATGATAAATTTAACAGCAAAACAAATGTAAAATCTGACTGGCATTTTGTTTATAGAGCATGAACTAGGTTTAGCTATACTTAATTCTGAATCTGACGTCTTTAAAAAAGCAAAGTCTGGCCAGCAAGTGGTCAAAACTTCAAGGTGCATAGACAGGATGGATGGACAGACAGACGGGTGGATAGATGGATGGATGGATGGACAGATGGGCAGATGGATGGACAGACGGACAGATGGGTGGATAGATGGATGGATGGATGGATGGATGGATGGATGGATGCATGGAAGGATGGATGGACAGACGGACGGATGGACAGATGGATGGACGGATGGACAGACGGGTGGATAGATGGATGGGTGGACGGATGCATGGATGGATGGATGGATGGATGGATGCATGGAAGGATGGATGGATGGAAGGACGGACGGATGAAGGGATGGTTGGATGGATGGATGGATGGATGGATGGATGGATGGATGCATGGAAGGATGGATGGACAGACGGGTGGATAGATGGATGGGTGGACGGATGCATGGATGGATGGACGGATAGATGGATGCATGGAAGGATGGATGGACGGATGGACGGACGGGTGGATAGATGGATGGACGGACAGACAGACGGGTAGATAGATGGATGAGTGGACGGATGCATGGATGGATGGACGGATGCATGGATGGGTGCATGGATGAATGGATGCATGGAAGGACGGACGGATGAAGGGATGGTTGGATGGATGGATGGATGGATGGATGGATGGATGGATGGACGGATGGATGGACGGATGGATGGATGGACGGACAGATGGAAGGGTGGATGAACGGATGGATGGACGGAAAGATGCATGGATGGATGGACGGATGCATGGATGGGTGGATGCATGGATGGGTGCATGGATGAATGGATGCATGGAAGGACGGACAGATGAATGGATGGACTGACATGTTAAAATCTACATAAACTCAGATAATGAGCAGAGTTCAGAGGTCACAGTTATTGACTATCTAGGCTGCCGAATTAAGTTAAGCTTCTTCACTTTAGCTCCAGAGCATTGACTCAGAGGAGTTAGAACATGCTTACTGGCAGCATTTGTATGTCATAATCATTTTAAAAGCTAAGTATAGCAGAGGAAAAGCAACAAACAATAACTAAACAATCAATAACCACTACAGTGTCAAGGCACAGAGAAAGGCCTGTAATTGCTCCTGCATGCTGGAACCTTAGGCCTTTGAATCCGATATTCTGCAGGCTCACACTCCTCTCTCTAATGAGTGTTTGGACTCAGGCCAAAAAGCGAGTCATTCTGAAAGGAAGTCAGCTTCTGTGAGCAGCTGAGGCCTTTCACCTCACTAAGATTTGTTCTGAATGTTCCCAAACACACCTGTAGAAATAAATGAAGTCCAACCCTGGTCAGCTGCTGAATCACCACAGCAAATAAAATGCCAGGTTTCTGAGTTCTGTAGACAAGGTGAGCTGTAAAAAGATTCAAAAAGTGTTACCTTTATCCAGGAGTGAAAATACAGTTGCTATGGTGTAATGGTGGATCTGTTCTGCAACTTAAATCTATGAGTATCTTTAAATTATAGAAAAACCTGCAGAGAAAGAGATCAGTCTGTTCCCTGTTGCTGACTGGATAAAGATTCAACCAGCAGCTGGATTCACTGAGTTCTTTCAGGATAAAACAAGCCCACTGCAGTTGGACCTCTGAGAGGGAGGCATTATAGGGGCAGACTTGGGTCAATATTTTCACTTATGGTATTAAAAGAAAACATATTTACAGTGAGTTTCAAATGTTTTTATTCATCCTATGTGTGAAGTCAACAAATAATAATAAAAGTATTTTTTTTACAAATAAAAATCTGTGAAACTTTAACTGCATTTTTATTAAGCTCCTATTACTCTGATACCCCGGAATGAATGTTTATGGGTGTCAGTGTCTTAAATGTATTTTTTAACAGAGGAGATTGTGAATTTGTGCCTTTGGACAGTCTTCTGACTAAGATATCATCTGCTCCAGAGTGTTCTGGACCACAGACTGGGAAGAAGGTCATTCTTCCAACGGGACAATGACCTGAAGCACAAAGCCAAAGTTCAATTCAATTCAATTCAATTCAGTTTTATTTATATAGCGCCTTTAGGAGCGGGCGGTCTGATCTCTGAGCCAAAATAATTAAAACAATACTCAGAAATATTCTCCCTTGAAACAATCTCCACGAGAGGGGACTTTATTAAAAGCGCACAAACAACATCTTCACAACAATTCCAGAATTCTCCCTCCCGTTCAGTCTTTACAGGGCGGTTTTTATACATATACAAAGTATTGGTGTGTATTTGGATTCTCTTGACCAATTGAAATACAGCATATTCATTTACGTAATACATCTGGCATCCACAACATTGCTTTCTCTATTTTTCCGGGAATACACATTTAGCCAAACATCTGGAAAACATCAGATTGGCGTACGTGACATTTTATAATAACACTCTCAAGACTTTATCTGGATGCAACCTTCTAATGTCACGTTGACCTGGCAGTCAGGGCATCACAAGATCTCCTGCAATAACAAACCCATTAGTCTTTACCTCTCACCAATAACTTTTTCCCTAATGTAATCTGTTTCCAGACAGGCCTGTTTCCTTATGCACAGAAGAAAAAATTCACAGAATTCATCTTATACAAGGTAAACACAATAATAACACTTTTAATCTATTCAAACACAGCTTTATTCCTCTACACACCGATTCACAACATGTCGTCTCAAGGCACTTCACAACAGTCAGGTTCATACATTTCAATTAGTCCTAACCATTGAACAGTGCAGTCAGATTCAGTTATTTATTCAAATTGGATAAAAAGTTTTTCTATCTAATGAAACCCAGCAGATTGCATCCAGTCAGTGACTTGCAGCATTCACTCCTCCCGGATGAGCATGTAGAGACAGTGGACAGTCACTGGTGTTGACTTTGCAGCAATCCCTCATACTGAGCATGCATGTAGCGACAGTGGAGAGGAAAAACTCCCTTTTAACAGGAAGAAACCTTCAGCAGAACCAGAACCAGGCTCAGTGTGAGCGGCCATCTGCCACGACCGACTGGGGGTTTGAGAGAACAGAGCAGAGACACAAAGAGAACAAAGAAGCACTGATACAGGAGTCCTTTCTATGGGAAGGAAAAGTAAATGTTAATGGATGTAGCTCCTTTAGTTGTTTCATCTAGAAAGAAAGAACAGATAAACTCTGAGCCAGTTTTCAAGGTTAGAGTCTGAAAGAGAGCACATAGAGCTGGTCACAGTAAAAGCTCAGTCAATTGCTATATCTTGGAGACAGAAAGGGTTAAACACTGAAAGACAGGGCCAGGCCAAGTGTATCATCAGTAGCCGGTGAGCATTAAGTTGTTGCCAGCAGAAGCTCGGATGATGCCCCTTTCCAGAAAGGTGTCACAGGAGTCTAGGAGAGAGAAAGGGTTAAACACTAAAAGACAGGGTCATGTGGAAAGTAACTATGAAATTTTCCAGACAACTCGTTGAATGACCTTGATGCGCCCAGCCAGAGTCCTGACTTAAACCTGATTGGACGTCTCTGGAGAGATATAAAAATGACTGTGCAGTGACACGACCCATCCAGCTGATAGAACTCAGGAGATTCAGAAATGAAGAGTGGGAGAAACTGACCAAAAAGCCTCCAGCTTACCTGCCACAGGTGCTTCAGTAAAGTATGCCTTTCTGATTCTGAAAGGCTGTGAATACAGTGAGATTTTCTTTTGTTTTAAATTTCCAATGAAATTGCTAAAACATTTTAAACAAACCTTTTTATTTTGGTATCTGCTGCATTATGTGTAGAATTTTAAAAGGTACATTGTCATAGTTTGGTTTCTTGTTGGACCAAAATGCAGGGAAGAACTCCTGAAGTTCGAGGTTTTCAGGTAAGATGAGTCTTTATTATCCATGGCAGGACACAGACAGAGTAGCCAACACACAAGATGGCACATACACATAACACAAGGAACCAGCAGGGAACAACGGAAACAAATGGGCTTAAATATAAAAACTGAACAGCAAGGTGAACCAATGACAAACGTGACAAGACAATCAGGGGAAAACACAGAACAGGTGTGGGCTTGGGGTGCAGGGAGAGATAAAACAAAGGACTAGACCAGGTAATATAACAAAACACAAGCAGGTATGACATAGCCCCTCTCTTTAAGGGCGGATCCCAGACGCCCACAAAACAAAAACAAAACAAACATCCGACCAGGGTGGGCGGAGGGGTCCTCGGATGGAGGACAAGAGTTCATCCATAAACCCCTCCGGAAGTGGACCAGGAACAGGATTAGGAGTCGGAAGCAGTGGCGATGGCTGATCAGGAGCTAAATTGTGAGCCGGAAAGCCGCCTCCAGCTTCAATGGAGAGGCGAGCGGAGGAGGGGGCAGGAGGCCTCCTCATTGAAGCGGCGATTTCTCCCAGGGCCCTTTGTCGCTTGGCCTCAATGATGTGGTGAATCCGAGGGTGAGGAAAAAAAATCGCTCCTCGTCTCGAGCCAGTCTTGAAGACTGCCAGCTATTTCCATCCTTCTCCATGGTGAGCTGGGAGAGGTCACCAGGTGAGAAAATAATTTGACTCGTTTTAGTTCTTTACGGTCTGTACCATCTCGGTTAAAAAAGACGGTTTCTCAGATGGATGGTTCTCAATCCTTTCGTTGTGAGAGCCCTGCTTGTGAACACATCATTATAGTTAAAAAATCTTTACAACCCCCGTTTATCCTTGACAGTCTATCTCCTGAGTGCTTTTACCACGAATATTTATTACATTTGTACCCATTGCCTTCTATGTTTTCTCTGTACAATAAAATAAATGCAACGCAAATTAATTTGATTGTGTGTGACTTTACTAAGCTTATTATATTGAAATTAGTAAGCCTTCGTAATGGCTCCCTCTACATCTGGGGGGATGTACTTTTAAAAGCAACCTGTTTGCTCAGTGGAATATCTAAATATTCATCTACGCATTCGAACATTTTCACCAACCTTCTTTCCTTATTAACCAGGTGCTAAGGAACCATTTACTGTTTTAATATACATCTTAACTATATTTTTTCCCGTCTAATCATGAGCACATTTTCACTCTGCACATCAGGTCAGCGCTGTGTTGTTCAGTTTGAGACAAACGATTTACAGCGCCTTCCCGGACTAAGTGTTTTAAGCATTAACTGCATTACTGCCGGCAGAAAAATAACAAACTCTTTCTAAACAATTTATGAACAGACAATATTACTAAGGTCATTTCACGGATGTAGCTCTTACCTCAGTTGAATCCTGGCAGGCCGTAACTCATAAGTTCATAATTTCTGCCCGTCATGTTCCAGGTTTTTTCTAATTCAATCGCTGATGCCCTGTCTCATTTTAATTTTTAGGTATTCCACCGTCTCTGTCCATCAGCACACTTTCACCCTATTCCGATTATTCCTCTCGGTCCTTTCTCCGTCGCAATCAGCCAAACATTGCTGTATCTCAGGTCTAGCTCCTTCCACTTTCAACCCTATTCCTTCAATGGCAAACCTTTGCAAAATTTGCCTTGCTAATAACACACCATCGTACCCGGTTCGCATTAAAAAAGTACTAGCTTTCATTACTCGTTGTTTTGAAAACCGTCGTTTCAAACTCCCCTACTTCTGCAGCTTATTGGGGATTAGGGACCGTGAGGGATTGCTTCACAGTCAACACCAGTGACTGTCCACTGTCGCTACATGCTCGTCCAGGAAGAGTGAATGCTATAAGTCTCTGACTCGATGCAATCTGCTGGGTTTCCTTAGATAGAAACGTTTTATAAATTTGAATAAATAACTGAATCTGACAGCACTGTTCAATGGTTAGGATTAATTGGAATGTATGAACCTGACTTTGTGAAGTGCCTTGAGACGACATGTGTTGTGAATTTGCGCTATATAAATACAACTGAATTGAATTGAAAATTGAATATTAGCAGGCATAAATTTTTCTCAAAAGATCATCTTTCTGAGCCCACTCTGAGCCTTTTCACTCATCACGCCATTAAACTTTTCCTCAAAGGCATCTTAATACATTACATTCCGCAGCCTGACTCCCGGAGACATATTACACCTTCCCTCCTTAAAATCTCCTTATGACCCTTCGCTCTTGCCATTTTTCACCTTATTTCAAATCTCTTTCCTCCAGCGCCTTCCTCCTTGCCTTCTACGGTTTTCTTAGACTAAGCGAATTTACTTCTCCTTCTCCTTGTCAGGCACACACCTCATCCCTCTCTACGCCTTGTCAGGCACACGCCTCATCCCTCATGCCTTGCCAGGCTCACTAATTTTCTTTGCTATCCTTTCAGGCACAGATCATCCCTTCTTTACATCCTGCCAGTCAGACCACCTTCATTCATACTAACTCCCATACTGTTTCTATTTCAGCCTCGGCCCCAGCCCTTTTTGGGGGGAAGACATCCCTATTCTAATATTAAGATGTTCATTCAAGCTCATGTCATTTTCAGCATCCTTGTCTTCCACTAGGGTCCGTGCGCCAAATAAATAAATATTTGCTTAAACCTCTTTTGTGTAGTCATGATTTCAATTGCTTCCTCTCTAAATCATTCCTCACCTATGCCTTGGCAGGCTCATTTCATCCCTCTTTCCATGGCTCAGCGGGCCCAATCCATCCTTCTCTATGCTTAACAGGCATAATTCATTTTTCTAGACTCCTTAGCAGCCTTGGCAGGCACATTCTATTCTTCCTATACCTTAGCAGGCTCAATCCATCTCTCTCTTCATCTTAGCAGGCACAGTCCATCCCTCTCTATGCCTTGGGAGGCACAGTCCACCCCTCTCTACGCCTTGGCAGGCACAGTCCATCCCTCTCTACGCCTTGGCAGGCACAGTCCATCCCTCTTTACGCCTTGGCAGGCACAGTCCATCCCACTCTACGCCTTGGCAGGCACAGTCCATCCCTCTCTACGCCTTGGCAGGCACAGTCCATCCCTCTCTACGCCTTGGCAGGCACAGTCCACCCCTCTCTACGCCTTGGCAGGCACAGTCCATCCCTCTCTACGCCTTGGCAGGCACAGTCCATCCCTCTCTACGCCTTGGCAGGCACAGTCCATCCCACTCTACGCCTTGGCAGGCACAGTCCATCCCTCTCTACGCCTTGGCAGGCACAGTCCATCCCTCTCTACGCCTTGGCAGGCACAGTCCATCCCTCTTTACGCCTTGGCAGGCACAGTCCATCCCACTCTACGCCTTGGCAGGCACAGTCCATCCCTCTCTACGCCTTGGCAGGCACAGTCCATCCCTCTCTACGCCTTGGCAGGCACAGTCCATCCCTCTCTATGCCTTGGCAGGCACAGTCCATCCCTCTCTACGCCTTGGCAGGCACAGTCCATCCCTCTCTACGCCTTGGCAGGCACAGTCCATCCCACTCTACGCCTTGGCAGAGACAAATCATCATTCTCAAATCCTTAGCAGGTACAGGTCATCATTCTCAATTTCTTAGCAGGTCAACGCAACCTCATTATGCCTCGGCAAGTTCCATTCATCATTCTCATGCCTTAGCAGGTACATACATCACTTTCTATGCTTTTGCAGGCTATTCCATTCATCCTACGCCTCGTTAAACTCTGTCAATCTCCTTTCACTCCTTCAGGCTCACATCATTCTTTCTCATGACTTGTCAGGCTATCAACATCTTTCCATTCAGTCAGTTTGATCTTCTCCTCTTATTATTCTGATCTCATCACATCTACCATTCATTTATCAATCTCACATCATTCATGCCAACTAACATTCCGTTTATATTCAGCCTCGGCCCATTTTTGTGGGGAAGACTTTGCTAATTCTAACCCTAAGATGTTTAATCAAGCTCTTGTCATTATCAGCAACCATGTCTTCCACCAGGGTCCGAGCGCCAAAAGAAATCAAACATCAGCTAATAAACTCCTCTAATTGCCATCTCTGTGTTTCTCTCATTTGTGAGTTTCCAGGTTGAAATGGAGTTTTGATGAAAATTCAACTTGGAAGACTCACCTCCACTTCCAGCTCTGTCTAATTACTCCACCACGTTCTCTGCTCCAACCAATGAGATCCTGATCTACATTCCTCTTCAGCCAATCACCCCTCCAGGCTTTGCTTTAAAAGACCTTCATACGCAGAATCTCCTGATCTTCAGCTGAGCTTTGACCCTCCATCATCAGGCTTTAAGCTACTTCCAACTCCCTTATCTTCTCAGGCCTCCACTCCACCACCAGTATCAGGATCCCGGGGGGAAGACCTCTCTAATTCTAACCCTAAGATGTTCATTCAAGCTCATGTCATTATCAGCATCCATGTCTTCCACCAGGGTCCGAGCACCAAAAGAAATCAAACATCAGCTAATAAACTCCTCTAATTGCCATTTCTGTGTTTCTCTCATTTGTGAGTCTTTCCAGGTGTTGGAGTTATCCCTAAACCCCTGCATGCTTGTTTGTTTGGTAAAGCTAAGATCTCCTATACTGTTATTAATAAAAAACAAAGTAATAAAAGAAACACGGGGACTGCAGTCTTTAGATGCCTGTACAGGGAGAAGATCGTCCGAATCCTTCTGAAACTTCCGAAACTTCTGATCACTTCCCCAAGAACAGCAGTCTTTATTCAAAAGCCAGGCGTATACTTGTACATAAACAAACATATATTTTAATCGACTGTCTGATTTCATATCTGGAGCTGTCTGACACCCATTCAGCTGACTTTTCGACACTTCCTGTTTTTCTACTTTTGACCTTTATTTACATATGTAGAAATATGAAAATATCTGTTGTCACTGGGCAAAAGTAAGTCTTACATACAGAAATATCTTATTACTGGGCAGAAGTTATCTAAGTCAAACACACACAGGAGCCTGTTAGCAGACCTCCTCTAAATTACACAATACGTTTTATTTCACACATTATTAAACATACTTAAGCATAGCCATACCAATCCTATAAGCATAGCATGAATATTTTCCAACACAGGTTGAAATGTTTGTGCAATCAATTGCTGCAATACTCAGGAAGCATTATAGGAGAAATATGAACATACAGGTCCTTCTCAAAATATTAGCATATTGTGATAAAGTTCATTATTTTCCATAATGTCATGATGAAAATTTAATATTCATATATTTTAGATTCATTGCACACTAACTGAAATATTTCAGGTCTTTTATTGTCTTAATACAGATGATTTTGGCATACAGCTCATGAAAACCCAAAATTTCTATCTCACAAAATTAGCATATCATTAAAAGGGTCTCTAAACGAGCTATGAACCTAATCATCTGAATCAACGAGTTAACTCTAAACACCTGCAAAAGATTCCTGAGGCCTTTAAAACTCCCAGCCTGGTTCTTCACTCAAAACCCCAATCATGGGTAAGACTGCCGACCTGACTGCTGTCCAGAAGGCCACTATTGACACCCTCAAGTAAGAGGGTAAGACACAGAAAGAAATTTCTGAACGAATAGGCTGTTCCCAGAGTGCTGTATCAAGGCACCTCAGTGGGAAGTCTGTGGGAAGGAAAAAGTGTGGCAGAAAACGCTGCACAACGAGAAGAGGTGACCGGACCCTGAGGAAGATTGTGGAGAAGGGCCGATTCCAGACCTTGGAGGACCTGCGGAAGCAGTGGACTGAGTCTGGAGTAGAAACATCCAGAGCGTGTCCAGGCGTGTGCAGGAAATGGGCTACAGGTGCCGCATTGGGGCAAATTGGGGTCATTTGAGGGTCTTGGTTGAAGCTTAATGTGAAAAAAGGGAGAAATAAACTGAGATGTAAGGCTGCTAAAATAAAGGAGAGCTGAAACAAGAGAAATCATGTTTTCTCTTTATTTGGGCCTTGCTGTAGCATCTGGGGAGGACATAATAACCATGGGGAAACACAAACATGGGAAATCATCTGCAATCCAGGCTTTTTATATGTGCTTAGCAAACCCTGACTGCATTAGTTGACATATTGCCTAATTTATACGCATCTGAAGCACATTACTAACACAGAAAACTGCACATGCTCCCTGACACAGGAGCATCCCTGGTTTTAACATTTAGCTCATCTAGATTTTAGCTGTTGACCCTCCTTTAAGACAGTGTTTTAAAAATGTTTTAAATTATGGAAAGATTTTATTAGTCAAAGCAGAAAAATAGTCAACAGGAAAGTGAACTCAAAACAGTTGGTAGCACTGTTGCCTTGCAGCAAGAAGGTCCTGGGTTCGACTCCCGACCGGGGGTCTTTCTGCATGGAGTTTGCTTGTTCACCCTGTGCATGCTGGGGTTTTCACCCGGTACTCCGGCTTCCTCCCACAGTCCAAAGACATGACTGTTAGGTAAATTGGTCTCTCTACATTGCCCTTAGGTGTGAATGAGTGTGTGCATGGTTGTTTGTCCTGCATGTCTCAGTATTGCCCTGCAATGGATTGGTGACCTGTACAGGGTGTACCGCGCCTCTCGCCCGTAGACTGCTGGAGATAGGCACCAGCTTCCCTGCAACCCACTATGGAATAAGTGGTATAGAAGATGAATGAATGAATGAATGAATGAATGAAAATTGTATTACTCAAAACGGAAATATAGTTAACAGTAAAGTGAACTCAAAACATCTGAAATGCCAGTCTTCGAATCTTTATCAAGTCCCCTTCACATGCATGTTAAATGTATCAGGTCTGCACTGTTTTCCCGATGTACAGGTGCATCTAAAAATAATTCGAATATAATGAAAAAGTTCAATATTTGTCGTCTTTCCTTTGAGAAATTAAAACTCATATGTAGATTACATTATTATTACATATAGATTGAAATATTTCAAGTCTTTATTTGCTGTAATTATGATGATTCTGGCTTACAGAGAAATAAAACCCAACGTTCAGTGTCTTGGAAAATTAGAATATTGTGAATAACTTAAATATTGGAAACTCATGGTGTCAGCACCCTAATCAGCTGATTACCTCAACAACACCTGCAAAGGTTTCCTCTAGATGGTCTCTCAGTCTGGGTCAGAAGGAGACACAATCATGAGGACGACTAGTGACAGGACAAATGTCCAGAAGACAGTCATGGATATTGTTTTAAGGAGGGGAAGCCACAGAACGTCCTTGTTAAAGAAGCTGGTTGTTCAGAGTGGTGTATCCAAGCATATTCATAGAACATTGAGTGGAAGGAAGAAGTCTGGTAAGAAAAGGTGCTCCAGCAACAGGGAGAACTGCAGCCTTGAGAAGATTCTCAAGCAAAATACGTAAAAGAATCTGAGAGAGCTTCAATAGGAGTGGAGTGAGGCTGGAGTCAGCGCATCAGGGGACACTACGCACAGATGAATCCTACACGTGGGCTACAAGTTTCCTTGTGTCTGAACCAGAAACAAGGTCCAAAATGTCTTACCTAGACTGATGTGAAGACGAGCTGGACTGTTGTTCAGTCCAGTCCAAAGTCCACCTTTCAGATGAAAGTCAAGTTTGCATTGAATTTGGAATTCAAATTAAATGGGCCTCTCTACTCTTCTTCCAGGATCTGGAGGAAAGGTGGAGAGACACAGAATCCACAGTTCCTGAGGTCCAGTGTGAAGTTCTTAGGTCAGTGATGATTTGGGGAGCCATGTCATTGGCTGATTCTGGTCCACTGGGTTTTCTGAAGTCCACAGTCAACGCAGCCATGTATCAGGACATTTTAGATCACTTCATGCCTCCGTCTGCTGAGAAGCTTGCTTGGTACCGGCATACACTGTTATAGGTACCAAAAGCTGGTCCGGTTATCATGGTGTCACTGTGCTTGATTGGCCAGCAATTTAGTTAGACCAGTTCTGAGTAGTTTATTGATCTTTTGTAATATTCTAATTTTCTGATACTGAATTTTGGGTCTTATCTAAAAGCCATAATCCTTAAAAGAAACAAAGGTGTGGAATATTTTACAGTATGTGTAATGAATCTATTTAATACATTATGTGAGTTGTACCTTCTGAAATGAGTGACAGAAAATAGTTTTTACGATATTCAAATTTTATTCACTGTACTTGTTCTTCCCACTTTCGACTGCTTCCACCACCGCTGCTTCACTTGAGAGTTAAACTCCAGTTAAAATAACTCTGACCTAAAGGTGTATCATAAAAGCTACAGAGTTGAAGTTACCTGGGAAAGCCTGTTCCCCTTTTTAGAGCAGAGGAACTGTGAGCTAGAAATCTTGGGGCTAACTTTTACAGCCTTTTCTGTCCTTGTTATGACATCCATATAATGATATACTGTAATATGTGGTTGTCCATACATGCATGTTTACTCCACAACATCCTCCCACAACAAGTTTCACAGTGTTAGGGGAGCTAGCTTTTTCTAAAACCCATCAGCCAAACTGTGCAAGAACATTCCAGAGGGGCAGAGTAACAACCTGCATTGCTTCTGATAAAATTATTTGGTGAATATATTTCTGTATTTTGTTAAATAACTATGCTTCTGAGATTCCCAGCACTATTAGTGACATTGTTATTCTTAATTCCTAATTTCTTTAGTGCAATGTCAGAGGTTATTACTTGTCAGGAATCTACCAAACATGTTAGGATTGGGAGCTCATTGGGAAGTCCTCTGTGGTGGACGGTACCAGCGTTCTGTGTAGCGTTTGCGACTGGTTGAATGCTGCAAGCAGCTGGCTTCTGTAATATAAATTTTTATTACAGTTATGTATAATATGCTTATGAGACACTGGGTGGGGGGCTCTACTCTGGCTCTAAAGGTTGTCTGCCTGTTAGAAAGAGCCCTTCAGCTGCAAAGCAGGATAGATAAGCAGGGTCTGTACTCACCTACACCTTCTGACCTACTATTTTTGGTACAAATACTCAGGCAGCCATTTGTTAAGTCATTAACATTTAAACTGAATAAGATCCCAATATTTCTCTTTGCAGGACTCAAACTGAACAGGTGCAATAGTATGATTGTAAGTTTCCTATCTGGACAGCTTGTTTTCTAACAAGTTGTTAGAAAACAGAACCAGACGCTGAATTACTTTAAGAAAGACAGTTTATTTTGCTGGTAAGGTGTCAACAAAACTCCAACAACAAAACAAATACAAGTAATTATTAAAACAAATAGGAAACAGAAACGATTATCACACTAGGAGCCCTTTCATTCCCATCATAGAGAAACATCTCATGGATGAATCCCTCAATGAGACCAGAACAACCGTTTGTAAAGACCTCAATTTACTGAACATGACATACGTAGCAAAGTATCCAAAGACAGTATGTTACAAATTAACAAGTAATTGCATGATCATTTTTCTGAAAATCATAAAAGTTGTAAAATGACTGTTAACCTTCACAGACTGTGACAAAAAGACAATTAGACACAAAGATACAGCAAGTAACTAAAACGAACCTGCAGCCTGGAGCAGATCCTGTGTTCTCGTAGTAAATGATCAGTTTGCATTTATTTAAACAACTAGATAGGTCAGCACATGACAACAGGTACAGTTAGAGCACAGAAAAACACACAACGTTGACTTTTAAAGACATTTTTCGCCTCTTCAATGGCTGCAGAGGACGAGGAGGGGACATAACACCAGCTGCCTATCTTAGTGCACAGTGCTGCGGTGCAGAAATCCCAGAGAGTAGGCACTTGGACATAATTAACTACCGACTTACAACCTCAAGAAACACAATAATCACATCTACTTTGAGTCCAAACACTTTGTGACGGCACAAAATCAAAAAGAAATGAGCTTCTCGCATTTAATCATACTCACAGTCATGAGCAACATTTGACACCCTGTTTTTTTTTTTGTTGTTGGTCATGTGAACATTTAAAACTTTAAATTTCAACAATACTAAAATATTCAAATAATAAAAAATAAAAAAAACCTTTGAAAACTTGTAAAATGTAAATCAAAAGAAAGTTATTTAAAATCCCACACCGGTGTGTCAAGGTGGTGGAAGGTGTGCAACCATCAGTCTCCAAGAAAAACATGAAGGCTAGAGTAAAATTAGCCAAAAAGCAATGATGTTCTTTGCACAAATGAATCTAAAACTTCACCAGCCATATAAACTATTCCAGGAGAAGAACCTCCTGCTAACTGGGAAGCGGGGAACTGGTAGTGTCATACTTTGTGGATGCTTTGCTGCAGCAGGATCCGGTCAGCTCACCACCACAGAATCCACCATGAATTCCATGTATCAGACGGGGCTCGAGAAAAAGATATGAGAGCCTCTATTAAATGATTAAAGCTAAACCAGAACCCGTCCCTGTGACTTGCAGAGGGACAAAACATACCAGTAAATCCACCAATCTACCAAAAACTGACTGAGCGTCAAGAAATAGAAGGTACCGGGAAAACTTTCCTCAGACCCATGTCAGAGAGTGGTAGATGGCTACAAGACGTTTCTCACTAAAGTTAGTATAACTGTTAGGGTTTTGGATTTTTTCTCAGAACGCACATTTTTATTGATCTGTTTGATTAATAAGGTTACGTCTTGCTGATCAGGTGCAAAAAATCTCCCTTTTCTTCCATATCTCAATAAAATGTTACCTTCGGCCGCATGTTTTGGACACTCGGGTGAAGAGAGGGGCTGAGGTGTCCAATGATCACCACCTGGTGGTGAGTTGGATCCATTGGAGGAGGAGAAAGAAAGACAAACATGGCAGGCCTAAGCGCATAGTAAGGGTCTGCTGGGAACGTCTGGCGGAGCCCTCGGCCAGGGATGTATTCAACTCTAACCTCCGGGAGAGCTTTGATCAGATTCCGAGGGATGCTGGAGACATAGAGTCCGAGTGGACCATGTTCTCCACATCTATTGTTGATGCTGTCGCCCGTAGCTGAAACCGTAAGGTATGCGGTGCCTGTCACGGCGGCAATCCCCGAACACTGGACACTGGCAGTAAGGGACGCTGTCAAGCTGAAGAAGGAGTCCTATTGGCTGTGGTTGGTTTGTGGGACTCCTGAGGTGGCTGACGGGTACTGTGAGGCCAAGCATACCATGGCCCGGGTGGTGGCAGAGGCAAAAACACGGGACCTGGGAGGAGTTCGGTGAGGCCATGGAGAAGGACTACCGGTTGGCCTCGAAGCGATTCTGGCAAACCGTACGGCGCCTCAGGAGGGGGAAGCAGTGCTTCGCCAACACTGTTTACAGTGGGGGTGGGAGGCTGCTGACCTCAACTGGGGACATTATCGGGCGGTAGAAGGAGTACTTCGAGGATTTCCTCAATCCTGCCATCATGCATTCCCTGGTGGAACAGAGGCTGGGGACTCGGGGTTGGACTCTTTCATCACCGAGGCTGAAGGCACCGAGGTGGTTAAAAAGCTCCGCAGTGGCAGGGCTTCGGGGGTGGATGAGATCCGCCCTGAGTACCTCAAGTCTCTGGATGTTGTGGGGCTGTCATGGTTGACACGCCTCTTCAACATTGCGTGGCGGTCAGGGACAGTGTCTCTGGACTGGCAGACTGGGGTGGTGGTCCCCCTTCATAAGAAGAGAGGAGAGTCCGGCCGATAGTCGAACCTTGGCTTCAGGAGGAGCAGTGTGGTTTTCGTCCCGGCCGTGGAACAGTGGACCAGCTCAATACCCTCTACAGGGTACTCAAGGGTTCATGGGAGTTTGCCCAACCGGTCCACATGTGTTTTGTGGACCTGGAGAAAGCATTCGATTGTGTCCCTTGTGATGCCCTGTGGGGGGGTGCTCCAGGAGTATGGAATCGGGGGCCCTTTATTAGGGGCCATCCGGTCTCTGTACAAGTGGAGCAGGAGTTTGGTTCGCATTGCCGGCACTAAGTCGGACCTGTTCCTGGTGCATGTTGGACTACATCAGGGCTGCCCTTTCATGAACAGGATTTCTAGACACAGCCAAGGGACGGAGGGGGTCTGGTTTGGGGACCAGTGGATTTCGTCTCTTCTTTTTGCAGATGACGTGGTCCTGCTGGCCCCCTCTAGCCAAGACCTACAGCACGCACTGGGGCGGTTCGCAGCCGAGTGTGAAGCGGCTGGGATGAGGATCAGCTCCTCCAAGTCCGAGGCCATGGTTCTCGACCGGAAAAGGGTGGCTTGTCCTCTTCAAGTTGGAGGGGAGTTCCTTCCTCAAGTGGAACAGTTTAAGTATCTCGGGGTCTTGTTCACGAGTGAGGGAAAAATGGAGCGGGAGATCGACAGATGGATCGGTGCGGCTGCCGCAGTAATGGGGGCGCTGTGCCGATCCGTTGTGGTGAAGAGAGAGCTGAGCCGAAAAGTGAAACTCTCGATTTACCGGTCGGTCTACGTTCCTACCCTCACCTATGGCCATGAACTTTGGGTCATGATCGAAAGAACGAGATCCTGGATACAAGCGGCTGAAATGAGCTTCCTCCGTAGGGTGGCCGGGAACTCCCTTAGAGATAGGGTGAGGAGCTCGGCCATCCGGGAGGGGCTCGGAGTAGAGCCGCTGCTCCTCCACATCGAGAGGAGCCAGTTGAGGTGGCTCGGGCATCTATACCGGATGCCTCCTGGACGCCTTCCTCGGGAGGTGTTCCAGGCACGTCCCACCGGGAGGAAGCCCAGGGGACGGCCCAGGACACACTGGAGGGACTATGTCTCTCGGCTGGCCTGGGAACGCCTTCGGCTCCCCCCGGAGGAGCTGGAGGAGGTGTCTGGGGAGAGGGACGTCTGGGCGTCTCTGCTGAGTCTGCTGCCCCCGTGGCCCGGTCCTGGATAAAGCGGAAGACGACGAGTACGAGTACGAGTACGAGTACGAGATGAAAACATTTCTTAATAAAGACCTGAATTAGTGACTTTATTTTTTTAAATGATCCCATGACTTTCTGCAGCGCTGCTTTTTATTTGTTTTACAGTTGTCAGATATTGGTTCCTCCATGATCTAGCCAAACATGCTCTACTAATGCACAGCTTGTTATTACCAGAATGTTTTTCAGAATATTTTTAAACACCCATATATTGTTTTACATGTATCACTTACTCAAAAAATCTGGATTAGACAGAATTCAGTTTCCTTTCAACCCCAAGTACGCCCAGTACCAAACCAGGGCTGTGCTGCAGATTAAACTGGTTCAATCAACACATATTTAACACCTTTCTAGATCTCCTTTTACTTTTTGTGCTCTAAACTCCACAGAAGAGGTTGTTATTTATCTCAGTATTTATGGAAACAATGGGTTTTAGGGAAAGCTCTTTGCAGTGCCGACCGGCATGTTGACCATCTGATTGGTATTTATAAGCAGAGATGCAAAAAGAAGACATAAACACCATTTCCAGCAGGATTTATAAACACAAGCCGACTGACAGGACCTGACTGTATATAAACAGAGCTGCAAACGTCTTTGACATGTTCACCAGAAAGCTGCATTAATGAAAGCAGTTGACATACACTTATTATGCAACTGGTAATATTTAGTATTTCATTTATCTGAACCCCCCCCCCCGGAGTTGCTGATTTGGCCATTCTACTTCCTTTTTGCACATCCAAATAAACCACTGACCTAAATATTGCATGTCAGTGTAGTTTTTGGTGATGAAGCATTTGGGAACAATGGTGCAGTTGTTATTGCTAGGTCCTGGGTTTAAATCCTGGCCTGGACTTCTGCATAAAGTTTGCATGTTCTCTTCATGCATGTGTGGATTCTCACCAAGTGTCTTAGCTTCCTCCCACAGCCCAAAAGCATGAACGTTAGCTTAACTAACTACTCTATATTGCCGGTGGCTGTGAGTGTGTACGTGCTGGTTGTTTGGCCTGTCTCAATCTGTCTGTCACTGTGATGGACTGGCAATCTACAATCAAAATGGTAACCTCCTGCAGAAAGATATTATTCATTGGATTTACATGAGCACATTTCCTTACAGTAGACTAAAATTCTATTCAGTAGATGATAGAAAATAACCATAAATCAATGATTGTCAAAGCAGGTACAGAATATTTTCAAGGGAAACAGAAACAACTTGTACTAAGGGAACCGGTTTGGTGGAAAAGCACTCATTGTCCAGTTGGTTCCTTATATGAGGTCACAAGCAGTAAGAAGATTAAAATGATCCCTTATAAAACAAGACTTTACACCAGTATCCACGACTTGCTTTTTAATTTTAAACAAAGTAGGGTTTTTTTGGGCATCTCATGCCCCTTCCTTTGAAATTCACCCTGGGAAGTATCCCCTCCTGCAGCCATGAAGGGCTACAGCTTCAACCTGTCCCTGTTGCACACTGTAGACCCCTACCCCTCGGTGTTACCAGGTAAACAACATATTTAAGGAGGGGGGGTAAAGGTATAAATGGAACAAGGAGTCGCTCACAGTGACAAACAAATTTTAAAGCCTTTGGGGCTCAATCATTTCTTTTTAAAATGTCAACATTAACATTTGAACTAAAGGTTCTGCTGCCAAACAAGCACCACATAAGCATTCATGTTATTTAGATTTCCAGCTTGCCTTCTGACAAAGAGGAAAATCAGTTCACTTGTAATACAATAACCTTAATTGTTGAGATTTAAACATCTGGCCATCCATGCATCTATGCAGTTAATCTTCAACAAATAAATTCCTCTTTTGCATAGATTCCAATTCATAGTTTTGTTTGTTTGGATAAGCATATTTCCACTTTGTGGTTCAGATTAGATTTTCTTATTAAACCCTACAATTGCATGAATGAGCAACAACAACAAAATTACTTGGGAAAAAATGACTTACAAGAAGACAGGAAATCGGCAGTAACAAAAGTAAAACTGAGTACTACAAGGATAAAGTGGCCAGAATGACAGCTTAAAGAGGACCGTGATTTCCTCATGTTGTCTAAATAGGCTGTTTGGTAGTAAGTTATGCATTAAGTCAAAAACGTCCAACATATTTGAGATGCAGGAATTAAGCAGGTTGGATATGACAAGCTTTGTGTCCAAGGCTGTGGAAAATATGTGTGTATATATTATCACATATTAAAGAAGTCAAATCCCAGCCTGTTATCTTCTGTTAAAAAACGTTTCAGCCAGTCTTTACTCACAAAACCCAGAGATGGGCTCCATAAATCTAGCTTATTTCAGAATGCATTAAATAAAAAGAGAAACATTCGGAAAATTTTCCCTTTCTGAATATTTTTTTTTTGCCTTCAACATTACATGAAGAACATTATTTTCATGACCCCTACGGTTTATTTGAAGCTTCACTGTTTTATGTGAGCCTCTTGAGCAGGTTCATAAATTAGCAAAGATCTCGTGAAATTGCCTTAACCTTGACATCGGGACATCTAAAGCATAAATCAGCCAATGCAAAACAACCAGGAGACTCTGGCCTTCTCCTCTGCTTTCAAGATTCAATCACATCAGGGGTTGACATCAGAGCCTCAAGATATATTTCTTTAGTATAAATATATCACATATAATAGAACTGATTTTACTGATTTTGTGCTATTCTCGTTCAGCTGTTATGGACGATTTCCTCATATATAAATATTTTGGGTAAAATGTTTTTAGAAATCAGGGATGGATTCTCATATTTTCAGGATATCTGGATATCAGCTGATAAATGTTAAAAAAATAAGTGTTGGTTTTGGCCAAGATGTGCAGATCCAGTAATTTTTACTGGTTGTGTATTCATAAAATTTAAAGTTTTGCTATAGAAGTTAAAATATCAGCATCTGAGATTTGAACCAAAATGAAGATAGCATTTTATTCAAATATTCCCCAAAGTTATATTGTGCTTTATATTCCTTCTGTGACTTGGTTTAAAACTGAAGTGCAGTTGAACTGTATCTTTAGTCCTTGGGAAACTTCAGAATTTCTTTCAGCTCTGTTGCATTTTCAGGAAGGTCTGAGGTACAGAGGGAACATCAGGCAAATTAATCTTGCTGACATGTTGCTCCTTGTCAGTACTGGGCTGCATAGTGTTGCTCCCTTTTAAAGGGGTAATGTTTGCAAACACAACATTCACACTCGGTCCTTAATACAGCTTAGGTTAGCGGAGTAACGAAGCCTCCAGTAGCATTGTAGCTCCAGAGCAGGAGTAGAAAGAGTGAAATCAGGCAGATAAATTATTAATCTCAGGCTGTTTCATGGTGGTTTCTCCCTGAAACATGAGTAAAACCACTCTAGACCTAGTGGAAATTTGCAGCTGTAACAGGGTTTAAGCTTGTGGACGCCCTTCTGCATTCGCTTGAGTCTGTCACTGCAGAGAGATATTAGCAGGAGCTGTTGTTTTACAGTAATGAAACACCAACCACTTATCGTATAAATGGTTACATTCCAACAGTAAATTAAGATCACTTTAAATTTTGTGGAAAATTATGACTGTAACAGAGTTTTAGTGTGTTTTGCTGAGTAGGATAAGTGAGCTCTGGTACTAAAAGCAAACTTTTGCTTTGCAGCAATAAAATGTTAACCTCTGATCTGCGAAAGCATCTTTACAGACATGCTGCTCAAAGCATCAGTTGTAGTTTTAAAAGTGTTAAAGGCATATATCATTCTTTAGAATCAGAAAACCTAAAAAAAAACTTAAATGTGAAACATTTTAAAACGCGGATAAGTAATTTTAAAAAGCACCTTGCTGACAAAAAATATGTTGTGAGTCAGACACTTTAAAACAATAAGCAACTACCAGAAACAGATGATAATATTACATAGTGGGTCAAACAAGATAAATGTTCATTTATTAAAGTAAAATAATGATCAGAATATCTCGCAGGGCGGATGCAATCACAGGCCGAATGGGGCCCCGGGGCCTTGATCTTGAGATGTCTGATCTGCATAAATGATGTCAGAATTTTAACTGGTCTTTTAAAACGCCTGCACACTGTTGCTCATTGGGGAAAAGCAGTCAGCTCAGTTGTTGTGAGATTGATTCCAGCTTCACCCCCACCAAGAGTCAAAGTGTCTGATTTTATGTGTGGCTCAGAGCTTAAACACTGCAAGTCGTTGTTACGCCAAACGTTTGTGTACCTAAAACACGTCTTTTTTTTGCCAACAGAGCTTTCACTCTGTCTTACATCAGATGTACATTTCTAATGAGTTTAGAGGAATTCATCATTGTTACAGAATGTAACCCAAGTGAATGTATTTGAGGTTCTGAATCTGAATATTGTGTTTGCAAACAGTTCCCAGTCATCCTGTTGTAATCTAACTTTAACATAAATTATGAGCTGTATGGGGGGTGGGAATACTCTCAACCAATCAGAACTGCTTTAGTAGCCACCCACCACACAGTTTCACCATGAAGGTTCAGGCTGAGCTCAAGAGAACATTCTCCTTAAAAGAGCTGTTTTCCTGGGTTTCTCCCCCAGAACTCTGTTTTATCGTGGTGAATGCAGTGGAAATGAGGTGGACCAAGTAAAGGCAGCACTAGAGCTCCCTGCAGTCAGAACACATCACAATCTCAGAGACCATTCTACACATCTCCTGTTAAAGAACCGTACTGATTGTGTCAAAGTCCTTGCTGATCTGAGAGTTGCTGGGCAGTGACTTGAGGTACTCCAGGTGCCTCCTGGCATCCTCCTGATTGTGTCTCACATAGTAGATGACGTAAGCAATCACCATGGTGAACCATCCGAACATTGTGACAAACATGGCTACATCGGTGGTTTTGTGGTGAAAGTTGCAGAAGTTGATCCCTGAGTCCAGCACCTGGATGACCGGTTTCCCAGCGTACTCCTCCTGCACCGCTGTGTGGCAGATCACTTCGTTCACCGTTTCAGGGTCCAGGCGCAGCTCCCTCAGGACCTCCTGCAGCGTGCACTCGCAGTGCCACGGGTTGTTTGAGAGGCTAATCTTTGCTCGGAGACGGGCAAACGCCTCTTTTGGGACGCTTTGGATGTGATTGTTTGATAAATCCAGCACGAGGAGGCTGTCGGAAATACCCTGAAACGCTCCCATGTCCACCGCCTCAATGTCATTGTCAGACAAATCCAACTCCTGAAGGTAGTGCAGCTCCCTGAAGGCGTGGTTGGGAATGTGCGTGATGTGATTGGCTGCCAAAAGTAGAACAACTGTATCTCTGGGAAGATCTGGTGGGATCTTTTCCAAGTTGCGAGACATACATTGGACCACCATCAAGCCATTCTTCACTATGCAATGACAACTTGAGGGACAAGCCATCACGGATGCATTCTTTAAAAGTATCCCAGAGAGAAAGCCCCACAACAGGGCAAAGCCATTGAACATGAGGGATACCCGGGGCATTTGAGGCCTTGCAAAGTTCTGCATAATTAGCAGGGTCTTCCACAAAGTCCTGTCAGGCAAAATAATTCATAGTTCAGTTTTTTCCTTCATTAAACTTTAAAATGCCAAAATTAGCATTTCGTTTACAGAAATGTGGATGTTTATCTGGAGACAATCCATTAAATTTGATTTGGAAGAGTTCTAAACAGTCTTTTGAAACATGGCTGAAAGGAGCTCATCCAAAAATCAGGCTGCTCACTGAACACATTACAGCAGAAACTGTAATCTCCGGATTAACATGAGGACACGGAAAGGCTCAAGAAGCAGAGAAAGTGATGCTGGACTCCAAACATCATGTTGTGTTCTGAAAAAAACAACAGTGTTAGTGTATCTGAGATATTTTTTAAATCCAGACTGTCACACCTGCTGTATCATTGTCCTTAAAAAGGAAAACCTGCGCAGTTGATGGCATTCCCACAGTGTTTACTGAATATACAACATGATTATGGAGAAGAAATCCATTTGTCCAAATCTCATAAAGCAGCTGGCGGACTTGCATACAGGTCATCCCCTGCGTTTTCTCGTTCAATTAGGCGGAACCTGATGTCGTTCCTAATCTTCCAGCGTTCCTCACATCAATCTAAATTACATGATTTCACAGCTGGACAGAAAGGGACAAGCTTTAAAAAACAAACCTTTTCTCTTCCCTCTAGAGCTCCCTGCTTTTAAGGACCACTGCCTCCCATTCATATCCCTGGGATAGGAATAGCCAGGGACTCTAAATTTACTCCATATGTCCTGCAGGAGCATCATCAGGACTGCACACCCTCTGCTGGGCTGAACAGATCTCACAACAAACCCCTGGTCATCCGCTGCTTCTCTTCTAGTCTTTCTCTCCTGTTTCCTCCCAATTTGAGGATCTGCTAAGCTCCAGGACACATAAAGGATTTGCATTAAGGCTTTTAAAAAAGGGTATGGGGGGCATCCTGTTATTCTGAAGCTCAGCAGGAGGTGAAGACAGGATGTAACTAACAGATAGGTGCGGCTAAACATTAATCTGTCCTAAAATAACCAACTTTAAGCTTTGAACACTAAGCTTGATACTGCTTAGCACATTTTCTTAGTTTGGTGCAGATGCATGCTGCCTGGAAGCATCTTTAAACGCAAAACGTAATACCAATGGTTACTCCAGTTTTAAAATGTATTAATAATTTTAAAATGTCAAAATTAAGTATTGATTAGGCAGTATAATGAGTTTTTATAAATTTCAATCACACAAACATTTCTAAATGAGGAAAATAGTCCAAACTGACTCACCAAAATATGTTACAGTTTCTTCTCCATGTTCAACAGACATATTTGGAGCTCAGATGGTACTCCAGCTCAGGTGGAAGGATTCAGGACGTCTCCAGGAAAAACAAACAAAACTAGAAAAGTTTCATTGTTTGTTTGAGAGGAGATCCACTTGGCTCCGTTCACATAACCTGCAGAGGGAATAGTTCCTCCGACTGTCGGTTCCTCCTGCAGAAATGATGCTTCCACGCTCCGTTCCATTCTCATGCTCTCACTTGTTGAAGATCAAGGTGCTGATGGAGCAGGTGCACAAGGGGCTTCATCTCATGCTCCTCTCCCCGAACTGATCAGAGCCTGGGCTGTTGTCCTCCTCCTGCCTGCACCTCCCCTCTCTGTCTCCTCCTCCTCCTCCTCCTTCTCCTCCTCCTTCAATTATCCCCATAAAAAGAGAACCTGAAGGGTAGGGATTGCTTGTGCCGAGGCACAGTTATCCTCACAAGTCCTGTGGTGCTAACGTTTAAAAGTGACTGTTACATTTTGAAATTACCATGGGAAAAGATTAAGGTTGGCTCTGTGGTTGCAGGGAGTTATTGATTATTCTGCCTGTCTGAAGGATACAAGCTGTTCACAAAGGAGTGGATCAAGATATCAGCTTTCAGTTCTGCACCGGTTCATATTAATAACTACTTTCCTTTAAAATACCTTTACCTGAACACTAATTTTACCACTCTAGAATACAATCACAGTTAAGAACAGTTTGGAGTAATTTGCTCAATATGCAAACCAGTGATGGAGACGAACGTGATTTGCATGGGGCTGACACATCTAGGAAAACCACCAGAGGGCAGAAGTGGTGGCATGAACACTGTAGACAGCAATACAAACACCTCACAGAATGTGATGGGGTCAGATTGTGAGTTTGCATGATGCCAAACCCTCATATTGCTAACTTGTCATGCATTAACATGGCAGGGAAACCCACCCACAGGGTTAGAACCTATTACATTTGATCAGGATCTCTTTTGAAATAAAAATAAATGTAAATTTTAGCTCTTGCCTGTGTTGAAGCCTCATTAACACTGAGCTAAGTTAATTTACAGACATATCAATGGTCTGTAGGAGTACAAAATGTCTTCTGTCTTCTAGATGTTTAACTTTGATTTTCCAGTGAGTTTAAACAGTTTTTTTTTAAATGTCCTTCCAAACACATTACAACTAAAATAACCTGAAGTGCATTGATTTATGTCAAAGAACATTTCACCATCTGTAAGTCATGGCCAGTTAACCCAGTGAGGTTCATTTGGAGTCTGAATGTGGGTGAACATCTCCTGATCTGACTGCGGCTAGGTGGGTTAGCCTCCAGGTCCTGCTGTTTATTCGACATACCTCCAAGAGACTTTCTTTTCTTGTTTTGGAGGATTCTACAAAATTTCAAATGTTTATCTTATACTGGCTGGCCTAACTCAGTTTAGGGACCCCTTTTTGTTTTACTTCATTTTATTTCACTTGGTGGACAATTTTGTGTAGAATTTTGAGTTTTTGTATGTTTAGGCCTCCAAAAAGCCAGTTCATTCCAGAGAATAATAATAATAAATCCTGTGATTACAACAGGCCTTCGCAAAGCTTTCGCTGCTCTGGCCTATTAACAACATACAGACATGCAGCAGCAACTTGTCGGCTTCACTCAGACTATAAATCGATTGAATCTGTATTTTAATACAAAAATGCTGTCAAATATTCTAACTCTAACAATCAAAAATTTCTTAAAAAGGCTTTTATGAGAGCGTTACCCTCTCCTTCTCCATTGAAAGTTTAAGTCAGCCCCTCTTTTAATTAATTATTTTATCTAAAAAGGGTGGAATTTATTCACATATTTGAATGCAAACTCTGTCAAACATCGAGTTTCTTCAGCGTACATGGCTGGTTTAAAATACCCTCTTTGCAAACATAAATGCAGAACTCATGTCGTATCATTTAAAGTTTGGAAATATGAGCTGCAGGGGAGGATAAACTGCAAGCGACTGAAACAAAATGCTGGTAATATTTAACCAATAAGAAGTGTTTGGCATCTTTCCAACAGAAAGCTCCTCCTTAGTTCAGGGTCTGTCCGAAAGGTTATTTAAATATAATTATTGCCTATATAAACACACGTACATGTGTTTCACGAAAATAAGACTGGTGAAAATGATGTAAATATTTGTATTGTGGTAGAGTTCATTTTAGAAACGGCCCTTTTTGTTTTTGCAGGTAGGTAACCGAAGCAAACGCAGCAGAACATAATGAGATCTGTAATATTGCTGTGCACAGGGCCTTTTTTCTTTGAACTGATTAATCAATAGTTAGATACATTTTGTACAGTATTTAGAACAAGTTTAAAAAAAAAAAAAAACAGGCTGCTGTGACAATCTTTCAGATGGCCTTCTCACAAGATAAAAAAGAGCAAAATGAGTACTTCTATTTGCAATCCCAAGATGCAATTCCAATGTAGATCAGCTGTTCCCGGCGTTCCAGGTGTCGTTTCAGCTACGGAGCAGTGTAAGCTTTTCATTGTTCCAGGCCAGCCTCAGTTTGAGACTCTGGTGATATGATGTATTGTTCTAAGCAGCTGAAGTCTCCCAACTGTATGTAGGCAATTACACAACATATTTCAGATTTGTGGGAGCTGCTGGCTGCTGGTTGCTATCACAGGATTCATGGAGAATTATCAAAATTCAGTGGGAGCTGCTGTGAGCATCTGAGAAAGATCAGGGAGGACTATTAGCACACCTAGTTCCAAGATCTAACTCATGTTTTTCAACCAGAAAATGGATTACTGAGTGCTATTATTATTATTACTATTATTATTATTATTATTATTATTAATAAAAATACTGACAGGGGGAATATACCAGATGTATATTTTTCCTGCCATCTAATATGACCTAGTTTTACTGTCCAATGGATCTGTCTATGTCCTGGATGAGCTCAGGTTTTGCCCTGCTGTCTGTCTCTGAGTACTGATATTAAATGTTGTTTGCAGTAGATTTTAATAAACATGATGATATGGGTCTCACATAGGCATGAATGCCTTAAAATAAGCATGTTCAAAAGTCAAGTAAATCTTGATGAACTCGTACTATCTTGATAATCCCCAAGACTTCTGGGGAAAGTCCCACAGTGAAACATGGTGGTGGTGGTGTGATGGTCTGGGGCTGCTTTGCTGCTGGAGGAGCTGGAAGACCTGCATTGATGGAGCCATGAATTGTACTCTCTACCAAAAAATCCTGATGAAGAATGTCCGGCCATCAGTGTAGTGAATTTGTTATGCAGCTGGACATGTATGCAACAACATCAAGTAAACCTCCGAATATAAAATTATATGAAGTTTTTAAATGGCATCGTCTGGATTTAAATCTGATTTAGATGCTGTGGTTTGACCTTAAACAGGACATTCATGCAGGGAAACATTCATGCCGGGAAGCAGAGTGGGCCTGAAAAACTCCAAAGACTCCTTAGCAAGTATCACAAATACTTGATGGCATCTTTTGCTGCCAATGTTTTCACTCAAGTTATGTTGTTCTGAAACATTTAAGTTTGATGAGAAAACCAAAACCAAATATTTAGGGGACGAATGGTTTTACACAGCTCTGTGTTCTTTTTAATGAATTATTAATGTACAAAACAAGCATCTCTCTCTGTGGAGATGCTCGTTTTGGGTCTTTTCTGTGTTAAATCTACATAAGCAACATGAACAGAGTTCTAATAAACTTTTTTTTCTACTTTAAGAGGTACAAAGACCAAAAACAAAACTTAACAAGTGCTAAATATTGGTAAATGCTGGACATTGAAATAGAAATTATGTTCAGATATGTATTTCTGATATTCCGCATAACCTTTTTTTTTCAAAATGACTTAGTCTTAACTTGCTACACTGCCCCCTCAAGTGGAGAAGAACACATTTAGCCCAGATGCAACGAGAACAAAAGCACAACCAGATTTACTGAGCACCAGACTGTTCTGTTTGCCACAATTATGCAAGGCACAGGAATATAAAAAAGCATTAAATAAAAACAATTCTGTTCCACACATGAAAATAAATTACCCTGAGTACCTGACCACATAAATAGGCCAGATGTTCTGAAGTCATTATGTAGGATTGTTGACAACCTCTTCTCTTTGGATGTAAATCAAGGTGTAGACTAGATTTATGTTTGTGGATGAACCGTCCACCAACGAAGAGAAGCAGGCCGTATCACCTCCCTCTGATCTAATCGAAGATGATATCACCCTCTCACACTTTGCATCTTCTAGTGCCGCTCGTGTCGGGTTGAATAAGAATGCAAGTGTTCAGATAAGAAAGAGTGAATTTTTTAATTTATCACCTCCACACAGTCAGGGAAAAAAAGTGTTGTTTGTCATGTAGTGAGCAGAATGAATTTCCCGGCGTGTAATAACGAAGCTTCCTACACATCCATGTGAAGTCTAAGCAGCGGAAAATTGCCCGTCGTACGGAAAGTTTAAAGACAGAAAGTCTTCATTCTTGTCTCGAGGAGACTGGATTCACAGCCAGACTTTAGGCTTGCATTTTTAAACTAGTAAGACAAAACTAACAAGGCTAAAACCTGTTGGGTTATTGACCATAATTACATATTTATATTCATGCTGTGTGGCATCTTAGGCAGATTTAAAAGAAAGGAAGAAAGCCCAGGGATAAACAGTTTAAGCTTTACTCCAACAGCTGGAGATGTGATTTTTCAGATTATTTCTGTTGAGCTTGTAGATTGTTAGATCGTCTTTACAGAAGTGGGCAAAAGTCTTAAACCCGATCTTTTCTTTCTTCATGTTTTTCTTCAGCCAGACCTTCCTGTGATCTTATAAAGTGGTCTTGAGCTATGGTTTTCCAGGCTTTGTGGACGTTTTTCATTTTTTATTTCCTGGGATGCTTTCCTCTTTTGTTCTGATAAGTTCTTCTGCCTGACCATGACAGGAAAGGTGAAGGACAAAATAAGTTTAAAAAATGGCTATTTGGAAGGAAATTATGACGAAATGACAGATGACTTAAAACTTTTGCACCTTTTTGCAGCTCAAACATTAATAGCATCTCCTGAAACATCTTTCCAAAACTTAATGAGGGCAAATCCATTAAGCTATTTTCATACACAGTGTGTGTAAACCATTAGTTGCGGGTCTGTTCAATTCTCAAATTACACTATAAACCAGAACTGCTCCATTATTTACGCTGTTTATCGTGGAGCACTGAGATTCCTCACATATGAATATCTTACTCACATTGAACTTTATGCGCCTTGGTGAACGGACCTTCACTTTCCACACGCAGGTTGTTGCATTGATATGTTTTTCATATATACAGTAAATCACAAATCAGCTTACAACCATCCATCCATTATCTATAGCTGCTTGTCTGTAGGCTGTCATGCTGTCACTGCTGGCGCCTATTTCCATCAGTGATTGGACGAGAGGCAAGACCTGGACAGGTCACCAGGCCATTGCAGGGCAACACAAAATGCACAGGACAAACCATGCACACTTAACAATCATGCTTTTGGACTGAGGGAGGAAGGTGGACTACCAGGAGAAAACCCCACACATGTACAGGGAGAACACGCACTCCATGCAGAATGACCTCAGACAGGGATTTGGACCCAGGACCTTCTTGCTGCAAGGCAACAGCATTACTAACTGCGTCACCATGAATCTTACAGGCTTATCACAGTTTGTGTTTCTTGAGGTTTACAGTGCTCCATCTATTTGGAACAAAGTACAACAGAGAGCTCCCTCGACTTCAGGAGGTTAGTGAATTTCTCCTCACCAGATTTAAAGATTATATCACTAACCCTCCATGGCCTGTTTTCGTCAATCCTGAGCTAACCTGCTAGTGTTTCAGAAGTCCCACCACTGTTTGGTTCTGAGTAAGATCGTAAAGAGTCTTCTCTAATTGGCTGTCTTTTTCATCTCCTTTAAGTCAGATATTACAGGTTTCAAATATAGTTTAAGGACAATGGAGAACACATCACAAAAAAGCTGTTTCTGTTCTTGTTTTATTGCTACTGTCCTTAATTTTATTTTCAGTTGTATTTTTCAGTTAATTTGATTTGTAGTCATTATTGCCTGTTCTAACATTGTTTTGTCTATGTAAAAAAAGCTAATTCCAAAAAATAACACATTGAGTTTCAATAAGATTTACGTGCGTAAATAGATAAAATAAATAAATAAAAGTAAGTCTGCAGAGCAAATAGTATCTCTCTGGATTGATTCACATTTAAATTATGTATTATGAAGCATTCAGAGAAAAATCTGCCCATAAACAATGAAGATATTGAAGACCCCATTACATATTAAGTTCCTTCAAAATAAATGTCCTGTTGATGTTCAACCTCTTTTTATCTATACTAAATACTAAATATTAACCTTGTTTTACTCACACACACATTTCAATTAACCACACATCCTCTTGATTAGTTCAAGATCTGGGCTTTGACTAGGCCATGTCTTTCCATTTCCTGATTCTCAGCCAGTCCTTGGTGGATTTGTTAGTTGTTTGGTCATTGTTGCAGAGTCCAGTACTGCTTTAGATTTCATTTTTGACACACGGTAGCATTCATGGTGGATTCAGTGACGCCAAGCTGCCTCGGCAGGAAGACCAGTGAACTATATACAATATGAACAAGTGAATCAAAGATGGTTAAAAACCATGACCAATAGATGTAACATAACCATTCAATGTTATTTATGTTTGAGAACCAGGGATTATCTTTTGGAATCTGGAAATGAGGTTAAATGCATCTTGGAACTATCTTAGGCAATAATTGGTATACCTTCTAACCACCATTCACAATGCAAGATCAGATAAAGCATCATTTTAATAAAATAATATTTCAAAGAACGGTTTGCTGAATAAAACCAACTTTCTGGATTACTAATTAACAATGGTGTTTCATTTAGGATAACCGGATGTCCCCAATTTCGAGGGACAGTATGACACATCCCCAGCTAAAGCTGTCCCTGGAAAAGTCGATTTTGTAAATGGGAATAAAAAATGGTTCATGTAGACTTCTTATGGTAGCCAGGGGTAGAAAACGCAAGTGAGCCTGTTGCACGCAACAACAGCTGTTACAGTAGCTGGTCGTGCTGCTGGTAACGTAGAGTAGAAGAGCTGAGGACACTGCCTTGGACTGGGCTGATCCTTGCCATGATGAAGGTTTAGTTTGAGCTAGGATACGTTAGTAATGTTTTTAACATTCACTGTGCCCAGGTAAAAAACATAGGGACATGTTTTATTTTACTAAAAGTGAGGACCCAAAAGAAAATAATCCAAGCTTTTACGAACAAACAGAACAAAAAAAGGCAAGACAAGCACAGAGAGTAGCTGTAGCTGGGTGAGGGAGAAATCCTGACAAAATGATAACAAAAAATCTTTTTAGCAGTGCCTGATTTGGAAAAGTCGAGCTACAGTGTCAACTGGGATTCGTCCAAATTAAGATGTTTTAGAATTGATTGGTAGCTTTTAGTTTATACTTTCAGATCTAGTTATTAATTGTTTTGTTAATTTATTGGTGTAATATGTGAGCACAGACTTTCAGGCTGAGGGTTGTTTGTCCACTCAGTTTGGACATATGAAAGTTCCTCCTAAAAAATAAAGAAGTCAGTAAGCGAGAAACTGAATGAGGCAAGAGCTGCATGAACTGATGGGAATGATGAGGAGGGAGAGATTCACTTAGTTAAATGTGCATTTCTTCTGTTCAATTAGCTTGTAGCTCCAAGTGAAAATAGTTGCATTTCTTTGCAAAATATAGCAATTTTGGTGTTTCATCAGCTGAGGAAACTGGTCAAATATTTAAATAAATGTTAATATTTATAAGATTATATTAGAATTACCCTAGTTTCTCAACTAAAAATAAACAACTTCTAAAGGGTATCTGAAACAAAAATCTTATTTTACTTTAAATAAAAAAAAATTGGTATAAATTCTAATGTTTTGGAGGGGATTGAGATTATATTATGTTTTACAGTAGTAAAAGACTGATAAGGGGAGAGAGGAGAAAAATAGACAGAAAAAGAGTGAAAGAGCAGAAGAAATTGGAAGGGTTACAGAGAGAGGAGGAAAATATAGGTCCTTCTCAAAATATTAGCATATTGTGATAAAGTTCATTATTTTCCATAATGTCATGATGAAAATGTAACATTCATATATTTTAGATTCATTGCACACTAAGTGACATATTTCAGGTCTTTTATTGTCTTAATACGGATGATTTTGGCATACAGCTCATGAAAACCCAAAATTCCTATCTCACAAAATTAGCATATTTAATCCGACCGATAAAAGAAAAGTGTTTTTAATACAAAAAACGTCAACCTTCAAATAATCATGTACAGTTATGCACTCAATACTTGGTCGGGAATCCTTTGGCAGAAATGACTGCTTCAATGCGGCGTGGCATGGAGGCAATCAGCCTGTGGCACTGCTGAGGTCTTATGGAGGCCCAGGATGCTTCGATAGCGGCCTTTAGCTCATCCAAAGTGTTGGGTCTTGAGTCTCTCAACGTTCTCTTCACAATATCCCACAGATTCTCTATGGGGTTCAGGTCAGGGGAGTTGGCAGGCCAATTGAGCACAGTGATACCATGGTCAGTAAACTATTTACCAGTGGTTTTGGCACTGTGAGCAGGTGCCAGGTTGTGCTGAAAAATGAAATCTTCATCTCCATAAAGCTTTTCAGCAGATGGAAGCATGAAGTGCTCCAAAATCTCCTGATAGCTAGCTGCATTGACCCTGCCCTTGATAAAACACAGTGGACCAACACCAGCAGCTGACACGGCACCCCAGACCATCACTGACTGTGGGTACTTGACACTGGACTTCTGGCATTTTGGCATTTCCTTCTCCCCAGTCTTCCCCCAGACTCTGGCACCTTGATTTCCGAATGACATGCAGAATTTGCTTTCATCCGAAAAAAGTACTTTGGACCACTGAGCAACAGTCCAGTGCTGCTTCTCTGTAGCCCAGGTCAGGCGTTTCTGCCGCTGTTTCTGGTTCAAAAGTGGCTTGACCTGGGGAATGCGGCACCTGTAGCCCATTTCCTGCACACGCCTGTGCACGGTGGCTCTGGATGTTTCTACTCCAGACTCAGTCCACTGCTTCCGCAGGTCCCCCAAGGTCTGGAATCGGCCCTTCTCCACAATCTTCCTCAGGGTCCGGTCACCTCTTCTCGTTGTGCAGCGTTTTCTGCCACACTTTTTCCTTCCCACAGACTTCCCACTGAGGTGCCTTGATACAGCACTCTGGGAACAGCCTATTCATTCAGAAATTTCTTTCTGTGTCTTACCCTCCTGCTTGAGGGTGTCAATAGTGGCCTTCTGGACAGCAGTCAGGTCGGCAGTCTTACCCATGATTGGGGTTTTGAGTGATGAACCAGGCTGGGAGTTTTAAAGGCCTCAGGAATCTTTTGCAGGTGTTTAGAGTTAACTCGTTGATTCAGATGATTAGGTTCATAGCTCGTTTAGAGAGCCTTTTAATGATATGCTAATTTTGTGAGATAGGAATTTTGGGTTTTCATGAGCTGTATGCCAAAATCATCCGTATTAAGACAATAAAAGACCTGAAATATTTCAGTTAGTGTGCAATGAATCTAAAATGTATGAATGTTAAATTTTCATCATGACATTATGGAAAATAATGAACTTTATCACAATATGCTAATTTTTTGAGAAGGACCTGTAGAACGAGTAAAGCTCAGAGGAGGGAAAGAAAGAGTGCTGAAAAGGAGGAGAGGAAAGATGACAGACATTACTACTGCTATTTCTGTATACATTTTATTACTCCTAGGAAATGTTAACAACAGTGTGGATAGACACTTTCCTGCTATTACACTGGATTTTAGTAATAAATATTTAAAAATAAATGAAACCATAACTGTACCAATATTTTTATTATATCTTGATAACATTTAATTATTTTAATCTCTGAGCTGGAATTGATTTCAGAAATCTGGTCACCTTAGTTTAATTAGCTGTCTTCATTTAGTACAATAATATTAAAGAAAATATTATTAAGGAAATATTTAAATATTTAAGGAAATATTTTTTTGAATAAGAACCAACAACCTATCTGAATAAATGATTCTTAATGGTCTTTAATTAGCTATCACATTCAGTAAAATAATATTTAGGGAAATATTATATCCTAGATTGCAGTCTAGCAGCTTTCCTGGATAAATTATTCTTAATGGCTCTCACCTAGCAAAGAGGAAGACTACGGACTCATAACATGGCGGCGAGTCATGTGTTATCCCTAACTTGACTGGCGCTAGCTGTTAGCAGTTGCAGCTAACAAAGGAAAGGCTATAGCTTCCTAAAAGTCACACATTTACCTACAAATACCATTAATACAAGGATCAAAATGGATAAGCATTGACTGCGCGTTATGGCTAATCTTTGTTGAACGTCCTTTAAATAGTTTGTCTGACTGCAACACATGACACAGATCAAATAATGTAGGAGACATGCACCAAGGTGTGTATCCATTAGGTGCAAGGAGCGCTTGTGTGTGTGTGGTGCTGAGGCAGGGGTTCACGTGGGTGAGGCGTGTGGAGGTATAAAGTGTGTGCTCACCTTTGGCACGGATGAAGAGTCAGACTGGGTGACGTAATTTTTGTTGACCGTGCCGCCACGCCACGCCGCCACGCCACGCCACGCCACGCCACTTTACTTTGTTTTACATTTTGGCAGTTTATCCACCAGTCAATGCATCCACATCATATCCTCTTTCCTTCGTTGTACGTTATGTGAATAAATGCCACCAAACGCATATATGGATTTCAGCGTATTACGTTTGCAATAACCTGGATTTGCGCGCCACAAATGCCAGCTACAGGACCAGACATTGCACTCTTTAGCGGCTAGGAGGGTTCACATTAAAGCCGCTACAAATAATTAGCCTCAATGCTGTCTGTTCACCTGCTAGCACTTAGATGGCTGAGTTTTCTTAACAAAAACAAAAACCAAACTTCATTAAAATAAACCTTATTCAGAGTGTTTCATCCTAAACTCATTTCTCTGCCCAAATCACTACATCTTATATGAACCGTGCTAAAGAAAAGATGTCCGGGGCAACGGGCTGAGGAGTTGTCTGGTCATCCACGTGTGGACTGAACTGAACACAATGGGAGATTTCAGTTCCTTCAGTGGTCACGGTGTGGAGGGGCAGCTTTCGCTGCCTGGACGTGCACACAGGCAGGCATGTGATGCTGTGTTCCTGATGTCTTCTGCTCCAGGCTGTGGGAAAAACCCCTCAAACAGAGCTGTTGGGGCTTTCTGTCAAGCTTGCCTTAATTACCCTCTTTTTAATAATAAACGCTGGGTACTCTAACAACTGATCGTTACTTGACTTTGTTGTGCAGGATCGGTGGGGACTTGGCCACCAGATCGTAGTCACTTTTAAACCCAAAGGTTTTTTGAAAGTAGTGGTCTTATACTCGCCCACGGTTAAAGACCTTCAGCTGACGCGCGTCTCTCCGTTAGCTGCGGGGCTGCTGCCGGATTGAGATTGAGCGGAAGGAGGGGCCATGTTTATGAGTCGAAGATTCCTTACTCTTCTTCCTGGGCTGAGCTGGAAGATCCAGAACCGGCCTTTGATTATGTACTGTTCAAAGTCCATGTTCATCCATGTTGTAACCCATGGCTGGGGTCCCAACACTGGTATGAGTTTCTGTTCCTGGAATGATGTATTTGGTTTATGCTAAATGTGTCCTCTGATCTCAAAAAAATTAAGTTTTGGACTCAACTGACCAAAGGACATAATTCCTGGTCTTTGTTTAGGTTCGTTCTTGTAGACTTCAGTCTGGCCTTCATGTTTCTCTTAGAGTGTAAATGTTTCCTCCTTCCACACCTTCTATTGAAGGTAAACTTGTTCAGTCTGACTGTGCAAGCATGAACTTTTGTGCAGCTGTAGCAAGATCCTGCTGTAGGTCCTGTGATGACATTTTATGATTTTTAGCTTTTATTATTTTGTGTTCTTCTTTCAGGGTGTCTGGAGTGCCAGACCTGGACATGTTGGCTGATGCTTTAAATGTCCTACATTTGTGGACTCTTTTCCATACAGTAGAAAGGGTGATTTCAAATTCTTCTCCTCTGTAAATTCCTTCCCAGACTCATAAGCTGCTAAAGTCTTCTTTCTGAAGGCCTCAGACAGCTTACTCACCTTGGTATTTACTTTCACTTCAGCAGTCAGGAGCACCAAGCTAAAGAGTTCAGTGGTTTAAACAGGACAAACCTCCTTCAGAATACTGAGTAATGTTGTTTGAATCGTGTCCTGATGTGATACAGCTGTGTGATTTTAGTCACTTTAGTGGGAATTATTGTCAGGTGTCCGGATTTATTCTTTACCAGATATTGAATTTTATTTTAATCAAATTTAGCAGAAAAATTTAGAAGATATTTTCTTCAGTTTTTATTGTTTATGAATTTTACTTGAAGGTTTTGCATTGTTAGATTAGTATTAAATATCCATATCCAAACATTTTAGAAAACACACAGAAGCTGTTAGGGTGTTCTAATTTTTTCACATCACTGTCAGTTGACTAAACTAAAAGAAATCCAGTTTATTCTTCAGAGAATATGAACTTAATAATTATGGAAGGTTCCAGCAGATGTTTGACACGCAGGAGTTATGAAACTGAACTGGAGCGGCTGCAGAGAGCTAGCGACCAGCCAGAACCCTGCTACAGAAGGTTTCTGTTCTGTTTCAGTTTCTCTTTTAATGTGTTAACAAAAACATGATCTCCACATTAGTTTCATTTTCATTCTGACAATATATCACCAATTAGTGTTGTACATATTTGTACAAACCGTATGTAACAGTATGTAATAACCCCCTCACATAGAAAATAAGAATATTGCTGGATCTTCAGGGCTTTATGGGATAGTTTGGGTCTGATGCAATCAGCATCTTGGATCTGGCACAGAACTAAAGCAAAAAGTGTGCATAACAATGGAGCAGATGCACATCTTTGTGAATTTACACATGAGATCCAGCTGTGTTACAGGTAAAACCTCTTATCATGCTGCTCAGATCTTCACATTTTACCACAGCAATCTGGAGGGGAAACTGTAAAAAATGTCCAAATGGTCCGTCGCACTAAAAGCGTTCTTCTTCTGCTGCTGCTAATTAGCTGTTGCTGTGTTTCGATCTGACTTTCAGCTGGAGGGGGGAGCATGAATGAGATCAAACCACAGGAGGGAAAACCGTTGTCCAAATTAACATCGTCCCCCTTTTGGGAGGTTTGGGGAGGTCACCTTGCATTCAACTCGACCATCAGCCCTAAGCAAATCTTTAATGGTGGTTAAAGATGCCCTGGTTTCAAGCAGCTCTTGATTCCCCTCCCAAAGTCCCTGATTACATTTAGCGGTGCATTCACAGCGGCTAAATAAGTAGAGATAATCCCCAAGCAAAACAACCAGCAACCTTCGCAGGGAAGGAGAACACTGAACAACATATGAGCAGCCTTTGTGAAACTGAAACATCAATACCTCTATCATGGCTCCTTTGTCATTTCTGCTCAAGAAGACAAAGGTGTGTAAAATGTCTGGCTCCTCCAGACCTTTCAGCTGAGTCGGACAGCGTCAACCTCAGAAAAATGAGGCGTGCACGTGGATCAGAACAGAACATAAATGATGAGAATAAATTCTTGGAAAATGTGAACTTGACGCCTTCTTAGCAGGGGTTCTTAATGTTCAATACTGATGTCATGACAGCCTTCAAAATTAAAAGGCTTTTTAATTGAAAGTTTAAAAAGCAGAGAAAATGAAGCTGTTCCTGGAATTTCAAGGATTTAAATGATTCTAAACACACTGCACACTGCACTCATTTGCATTTAAGCCTTTCTCCTGATTCTGTGATGATACATTCAGACAGTGATGAGCTATTATTCTCTATTTGCCTTCTGCTCCCTGTGAGATACAGCCACAGCTCTGCTCTGAGACTGAACTGCAAGGCATGCTGGGAAGGAAATGAATCCACACTGGGTGGAAATTAGTTCTTAGCAGGAGTTTTTGGTTTATGTTTGATTAAAGGAAGTCTGTTAGCTAACCTTTGTTTCTCACATGGTTTTGGTCTGAGATCTGAGGTTGTTTTTTAAAATGTTCTGTTATAAAAGCAATGAAATCTGAGATGATGCGGATCCCTCACATCACAGGGTATGAAGGTCAGTTTGATCATGTTCTTCCAGGGCTCTGCTAAATTATTTCAACCTAACATCTGTGTATCTTATTTGAATTTTATGTCATACACCAACAGTTTATAACTGTGAAGTGAAGGAAAACAACATAGTCTTCAACATTTCCTTGTGTTTCATGCATTTGTATTCACCTTTCTGAGTCAATAATTTGTAGGACCATCTTTGGTGGCAGTACCAGCTGCAGGTCTTTGGAGATTTGTTTCCACACCCTGAAAATATTTGCCCATTCTTATTTGCAAAACAGTTTGGAAGTGTGTTAGGGATTATTATCCTGTTGGATCAGTCAGTTTGTGTGTGCTTCCTGTGCCGTTGGAATAAGCTTCTGTGTGCAGCATCACTCAAACAAAGCTGCTGCCTCATGCAGACCGAAATCTGACCGTTAACGACATTTTGGACCCATTTTAGAACCTTGTCCAGAACATTTTGAAGCACACCCAGAAGCAAATGTCTATATACTGATTTCTTCTTGAGCACCAGCCAAGAGAAAGTGGACAATGTGATGACAGTGCTGCAAAAAATGACCTGAGATGCTTTCAATATTTATTGTTTCATTTATATTTCAACACACAATGTTTCAGGAATGTTTTTAGGAATTTTAGGGAGAATCATTGGCTCGGTTATTTTGGAAGTGATTGTGAGCATTGAGCACATTTTTTCTTCTAATAAGGCGCTTTTTCTTTATTTTTCAGTTGGACAAATTTGGTGCAAATAAACATTTTGATCATAAAAATTGATGTTTGACTGAATGTAAATACATTTGTATTCAGAGGGGTTGCATTTAATTTCAACAAGTGGGATGCTGTCGGATTTAATCATGAACAAACTCTGGTTCTCTCCCTGTCAGCAAGAAAGAAACCTCTACATGGTGAGGAGGTCAAATTAAGCTCTGGTTCACATATTTTTAGTTAACATGATAATTTATAACATTTATAATTCTCAGTTCTTAAAACAATAAATTCACCATTTTCACACCTGTTTCCAAAATCTCCCTTCAGTTCTGCTGGCAGCTGAACAGGATGAAGGCAGCTTAATAACAAAAACATCAGTTTACTTCATCATCAGAGATGGTGGAGATGGTGCCGGACTTCAGGTTCCTGGGCACCCACATCAGCGAGGATCTGACGTGGACTACCAACTCTACGGCGATCCTGAAGAAGGCGCAGCAGAGACTGTAATTCCTGAGAATCCTCAGGAATTACAACCTGCGACCAGAGCTGCTGCTGTCCTTCTACCGCTGCTCTGTGGAATTGGTGCTGAGCTGCGGCATCTCGCTGTGGTTCTCCAGCTGCACTACAACAGAGAGGAAGCAGCTCCAACGGGTCATCAACACCGCCCAGAGACTGACTGGCTGCCCTCTCCCCTCCCTGGAGGAGATTTACTCCACCCGCTGCCTCAGGAGAGCCTGCAGCATCATCAGGTACTCCTCACACCGTGGTCACCATCTCTTTCAACTGCTCCCCTCTGGGAGGCGTTTCTAGGCAATAAGGACAAAAACAAACAGACTGAAAAACAGCTTTTTCCTAGAGCTGTCGTTGCCCTGAACGCCTCATGTACATTGTATCAACTGTCACTATCAGTAACGACATAAACAGTGAATACATTCCGCACAATTTCTTTTAACACTAAGTGCAATATGCTACCTCATGTACAATACTGGAACAACCTGTAAATATTCTTGTAAATATTTTTTCCACCTGCACAGTCCTTTTTTATAACTTTTTATAACTTATAACTTTTTAAACTTTTTAATATTTATTTTCTTTAATTTGCACTGCTTGCCTGCACTGTTCTGTTTTTGGAAATTTCGTTGCACCCATGTATAGCAATGACAAATAAAGGATTCTGATTCTGATCATCAGACTGAATAACGCAGCGTAGTTGTCTGTGTTTTAAAGGCGGACTGGAAGAACCTGATTTTTCCTGTTTTTACACATGAAAGTGCAATGACCTGTTGCTTTAAAGTTTGATGGGACTGTTTATGGTCTCTTCCAGTGGTTTTTGTAATGCAGGAACCATTTTGGTGGATAGCTATTGTATAAACGTTGATTTGCCATTTATGCCATAATCCTTTGGAAATCATCTTTAAGTAAATTCAACTGGTTGTTTTTTTCTACGTAAGGACTTTAAGTTTCAACCACAGCAGTGAAATAAATCAGGATAAATTAATCTGGATATTTGCTTTTCTTTCTCATGAATCTTTGTGAAAACCAGTGGTCCCGTCGGACCCAAACGAACCTGGATGTAGTACAGCAGCTAACCAGACAGTTCTGTCCCCTCCCCACTCTGTGGACGTCATTAGCTTCTAATGCTCTGCTCCCCATGTTTACACAGTAAATATGTGTAATTGTGATGAATTGTTTTGAACTGAAGGCTCCACTCATCAGGATGAAATCCACAGTGATCCACTCGAGTAAGTGGGTGACGGGGGACTGAACTGACCAGAAACAGCTGACACGTGTAATTTGTCTGCTCCGACAGAAGCAGAGATTCATTAAGGGAGCGGCTGAACAGGAGGAGAAGGTGAAAGGACTCCTGGTGACAACTGGAGCCCAGGATTGTACCCGCTGAGTAAATTCAGCCATTGTCACACACACCAAACACACCTCGATGCTTTATCTTCAGCATGGCAGCCAGCTGCTCGTACATCAGCCAGCCATCTCCTCCTTAAGGGGTTGGATGGATGTTTTTGTGCTTCCAGCAGTGGATCATTGTCCAAGACACAAATGTACTCTAAACTGTGTGAAATATAAATAAATGGTGATAATTAGGAAACTTTACACTTGTGTGAAATGTGGAAGGATGCCATTTTATTCATGAAGCTTGAATGATGAATCTGAACTGATGAAGGGATGGGCCTTCAAAGTTCTTCGTCTGATTCTGTGTCTGGTCTCTAGGAACTATAGAAGGTCCGTTTGAGTTGCTCATGTGGAAACTGCAACGTGTTCTCTGCCAGAAAACCTGTCCAGGTTTGCTCCAAGTTTTATACCCTTCACTCAGTCCTCCATTTTCATTACTTGTTCATCACTCAATAAAAACCATTCAAAGATATACAGCACTGTGCAAAAGTATTGAGTTACCCCTAGTTTGAATTGTGTTTCATAGCCACAATATAACAGCCCCACATTTGAGTTAAAACTTAGTATTTCCCAGATACCTTTTATGAGGTGAGAAACACATTTAGCACAGTTTTGGCACATTTGGCTAAATTGTGCCAAAATCCCAGCTCCGCCTGGCACATTGCCCACTAAAACCTTTGTTCAACAAATATGCTTCAACTGATTCAGTCCACATTTGCTGCAGTTATAGTCAAGATGTTGATGAATACAGCCTGAGGCTTCTCCTAGGATTTCAAAAGGATTTTCATTATGTTTTGCAATGTTCATTTCATTAAACATTTTGGTGAGTTTCAAATTATTAAATTTTTCCTTTGTTTAATCACAAATAAATCAGACATAGTAACAGTTGCAATAATAGTTCCACTGGGAACAAATATTCATTTGTGTCTTACCTTTATACAGGTACCAAACATTTGCAGTTTGACTTTTTAACTGTGAAGCTATACTTGATTTATTTAGGTTATGTAATTCCAGGTGGAAATTGGTTCTAAAACCATGTGGGCTTGAGAGGTTAAATTGTTCATATCATTGAACAAATTTTATTACCAGACAAAGTTGAGATTAAACACAAAAAGCCGTGTTCAAAGGGAAAATCTATGCAAGCAAGGCTGGCTCTATGTGAAAAAGTAATTACCCCCTAAACCTAATGTGATAACTGGCAAAGAGTCTTTTATGTCACTGTGGATTAATTTTTGGTCTTCTTTGTAGAATTCTTTTAATTCAACAACATTGGAAGGTTTTCCAGCATGAATGGCCCGTTTAAGGTCATGCCACAGCATCACAATCTGATTTAAGCCAGAATTTGACTAGGCCACTTGAAAACTTTAAGCCTGTGTTTAAGAAGCCGTTAAGTGGCAGACATGGTTTCGTGGTTTGGATCATAGACCTGCTACATAACCCAAGTGGTCTTGAACTAAAGGTTTCCGGACTGATGGTTGAACAGTCTCCTTTAGGGTTTTCTGCTAGAAAGTAGAAATCTTGGTTCAATCAGTTTCAACCATCATACTGCCACAACCACATGAGATGTTCTTCTTTCTGAAAGTTAGTTTTACATGAGATGTAATGGGACACACTCCTTTCCAAGAAATTTTTATCTCGTCAGTCCACAGAATATTTTCCGATTATATTTTGGGGATCATTGAAATGTTATTGGTAAATGTGAGACTGGCCTTTCTGTTCTTTTGGGTTATCAGTGCTTCTGGCCTAGGAAGTCTCCCATGGAGGACATTTTTGCCTAGTTTTTTTTTCTTATTGTTGAATCATGACCACTGACCTTAACTAAGGTAGGTGAGACCGACAGGGCTTAAGATGATCTTCTGGAGTATTTTATGACCTCAGGGATGAGTTGTTGATGAGCTCTTGGAGTAATTTTGGTTGGTGGGCCACTTCTGGCAAGGTTTACCACTGTTCCATGTTTAATGGTTCTCATTGTGGTTCTCTGGAGTCCCAAAGCCTTAGAAATAGTTTTGTAAGATTTTTCCAGAAGGCAGTCCAGCAAATCCTCTGCATCTCTTTGAGGATCTTTGAAGCGAACGCCACAGGTCCTTCTCACTAAAAGATGGGCATTTTTAGATGTATTAACTTCAGTTATTTGCTATTTTTATTTTGAGGGACACAGTTCACAATATGCCACGATGGTCTGAAAATAACTGTAAAAGTTTGATCACAAAGTCAGAATAACGTCAGATGCAGAGAGAAAGATTCATACCGGACATTTAAAGGGGTTGGAGATGATTTAAAACTTATGCACAACACTCTACAGACAGTATTTTCCTTTGCTTGACACAACATTGTAATTTCAGTGCTTCCGTGGATTTAAACTGCTTTATTTGGGTACAGAGCATTGAAATCTTTGTAGTATTTGTTGGGACATTGCCACTTATTGCATCAGGTTGAAAGGTGCTCCTGTTATTCTGCTGAAATTTGGTTTGGTTTACATGTCAAATAAACTCTGACATCCTGAAAATTAAATCTGGACAAAAAGACTGAATTTAAACCTCAAACAGGTTGAAAATGAAGCAGAAAATGTCTCTGGGAGTGAACTGTGGAGCTGCTTTTATTGTGACAGGATGGGAACATTTCCCACAGACTCAGATATTTCCTGAGGAGTTTTCTCCACTTTATGGTCATCAGGGAGATTTATTTGAGCTCATCCTGGATTTGTATTACCTTGTCTTACCTGAGTTACCTGACCAAGCCTGAGCTTTCAGACATATATGCTCATATTTGAGTCTATAATACTTTGGTCTATAGAGGAGTTTATGGTCCACTCAATGACTGTAAGGTGCCCAGGTCCTATGGTTGAAAAACAGCCCGAAATCATCATCCCTCCACCACCGTGCTTCTCAGTTGTTATGGGCTGCTTGAGCTGATATGCTGTGTTTGGTTTCCTCCAAAAATGGTTTTGTCCATTATGGTCAAGCATCTCCACTTTGGTCTCACCTGTCCAAAGGACATTGAACCAGAAGTCTTGTCCTTCATTCAGATGCAGCTTTACACGCCTAGGTTCTGCTGCCATGTTGTTTTTACAGAGAAGAGGCTTCTTCTTTCAACCCTTCCAAACAACCACACTTGTTGAGTGTTTTTCTTATTATCCTGTCATAACCTTTAACGTGCTAACTGAGAGTCTCAGATGGAGATCTTGGGTTTTTGGTCATTGCTCTGAGCCTCACGTTCTGACCGTAGGCGGAATCTACTGGGACGCTCACTCCCGGGAAGATGTCGGAGATGTTTTTCACTTGGGAATTATCTTTCTGTCTGTAGAATAATGGACTTCAGATAGTTTAGATATGATCTCACAACTTTTCCCAGAGAGAAAGGTCATTGCTGATGTTTTTCCATCTTGGTGTTGTGTTCACACACACCTGACAAAACTGACGAAAGTCCTGTTTTTGCCACTCACCCTGATTATGATCAGTTAATCGATGTGTTTCATCAGCAGCACCTGCATGATACTAGTCCTGTGGCAGCAGCAAGAGCTGTCTTGGGCTGCAGCTTTGTTTCATAAATAATAACAGAGTGGATTCTATTTGGTGATTTCATAAACTTTAGATAGGCTAGTCATACTTAAAACTGGTTAAAACAGAGGAACAAAATCCAAGCTTTGATTATCTGAAGGGTTTATAGTTTTTATAAAAGTTAAAATGAACACAGTTTGAGTCGAGGGAAGAAAAGAACAAACACTTTATTATATCTCCTTTACAAAACACTACAGATTTGAACTCAGTACATAATAAATTAAAAATATATGTCATTACGTTCAAAAAGCAGTTTTTATAATTCCTTATTTGGCTCCTTTAGCACAGAAACTAAAAAGGTGGGGTTCAGTGAAATCACAGACGAAATGCAGAGGAGGTGTCCACCTTACTGAGCGGAGTAAAACCATGAGAAAATTATACATGAAGAACAGTTAGAATGATGAGTGATACATGTGACTGCATGTTGGTTAGCCCAACACACATTTATGAACTGACTACATAATGATCCAGAGAATAAAGAACATTTTTAATCTGACTTAATTTGTTACATATTTACAAGTTCCCACGTCGGTCAGTTAAAACAGACACACAGAGTAATCCCACACAGATGTACGTGTTGGGATTCCAACACATGCATAATGTCTGTACTAAAACCTACTTTAGAGTGGCAGAAATTAAGGTTCTGTTACATTTTGTACATCTCTGTATGATTGAAGATCATCAAACAGTTATTTGTTTCATTAATTGGATTCAAAACGTAAAACTTATATTGATCAATTGCACACAGAGAGATGTACATCAAGTCTTTATTTTGTCTTGTTAGGATTTTGGTTTAAAGCTTTTTAAAAAAAGAATTAAATATATCAGACCAATAAAACGTTAATAAGTCTCTGACACCCTCCACAAGAAGCCACAAAAGATCAGTGTTAAAGAATCTGGCTATGTAGTGCTGTGTTAATGGAAAGTTGAGTGGAAGGAAAAATGTGTGGTAGGAAAAGGTGCAAAAGCAGCAGGGAGAACCACAGGTGTAAGAGGATTGTGACACAAAGACTTAGGGGAGAATCACAAGGTGTTGACTGCAGCTGAAGTCAGAGTTTCTAGAGCCACCACATACAGATGTATCCAGAACTTGCGCTACAACTTTCACATTCCAACCCTCCCCCCCTGCAAGTACTGAGCAGAGAAGCTCAGTACTTGCGGGGGAGCCCGAGGTGTTCCCAGGCCAGCAGAGAGACATAGTCCCTCCAACGTGTCCCGGGCCTTCCCCTGGGCTTTCTCCAGGTGGGACGTGCCTGGAACACCTCCCAGGGGAGGCGTCCAGGTGGCATCCAAAACAGATGCCTAAGTCACCTCAACTGACTCCTCTTGATGTGGAGGAGCAGCTACTCCGAGCTCCTCCCAGATGGTCGAACTCCTAACCCTATCTCTAAAGGAGTGCCCGGCCACCCTGCAGAAGAAGCTAATTTCAGCCGCTTGTATCCGGGATCTTGTTCTTTCTGTCATGACCAAAGTTCATGCTCATAGGTGAGGGTCAGAACGTAGACCGAACGCTAAATCAAGAGCTTTCAGCTCAGCTCTCTCTTCACCACAATGTACCGGCACAGTCTCCTCATTACTGCAGCGGCTGAATCAATCCGTCTGTTAATCTTCCTCTCCATTCTCCCCTCACTCATGAACAAGAGCCCGAGATACAGAAGCTCCCTTCCAACCTGACGAGGGCAAGCCGCCGTTTTCCGGTCGACAACCATGGCCTCGGACTTGGAGGAACTGATCAGTTTTTCAGCTGAATTTGTAAATAAATAAACTTTAAATGATATTTTACAATATTTAATAAAATCTGCATACAAGATCCACTTCCTGCACAATCCCTTCTCCTTCCCTCTTCTCTGCCACCATGATAATAAACCAGAACCTCGATGTGGAAGTTTTTTGCTCCCAACTTTCAATGAAATCTCACTGTGAAAGCCCACTGTGTTCTTAAAATGCACCAAATGAACTCAGTATGACCCTGCAAAGACCATCCTGATCCATGTCAGGTCTTTATGTTGTTCATCCAGTGTGAAGGCACCTTCAACAGTGGACCCAGTTCCACCCGTGGAACTGAGTATTATTTTGGGTTTAAAACTCTATCAAACTTAATGGTTTAGTAATCACTGTTTTTATCCATGGACTTCAGCTTCACTGAGGCCTTGGATACACTATTCGAAAATAAGATATTTCCCTCTGCTTGAGAGAATATTTTATTATCAAATGATAATAAGAGGTTGTAACTAAACACTGACTAACTCTTGTGTAGGTAGGTGGCAATAAACATCAAAATTCACATAAACAATAAAAGCAACAACTTTTTTACTCATAGCCAAGGATTCTCCCATAACAATCAAATAAGCTTGCTTTTTTTAGAACATTGTTCACTGTTTCTATTTAGTCATTCATTGTTCAGCAGTTAAAGGGATACAGAGTCAGGACGAATGAAGACAGGAATGGAAAAATACATAAAATCTGTCCCAAAAGCCATAGTTGGCATATTCAAAGTAAGATGCTTGGTCATCTTTTCTCAAAAGGTTGTCGTGTTCATATAGATTTAGATCAAAACCTGGATTCTATGAATACCTTCACTTTGGAAGAGTTTTTTATCCATTTTCCATCTATCAGTTTTCTAAGGGCAGTTAAACATTACCAGTTATGCTAAAATGGACTATTTGTTAGGAGCAGCAGGAAGCCAGAGTACTCAGTGAAAAATCCAAAGGGTGGACGGAGAAAAAGAGAGGCAACAGTAAACTGCCAGATGTACCCCTCCTTTGTCTGACTGATGGAGAAAGGCACCATGGATGGATGGATTAACCAAGTAGCATGTTGTATAATCAGTTTTTTGACAATGCCTTTATCTTCAATTTCAAAAAAAGCTACATTTTCCTCCTAAAATAGCGAAATATAAATGAACCAAATAAATGTTAGCATTTCAAATAAACCTCGTAATACATTCAGCTTTGACTGGAAAATAAAATTTTGCCATCCCTCTTTTGTTCATAAGACAACAATATAAGCCCACTAATAAAACTGTTGAGTGTTAATCATACTTTATATTTCCAGCAACTGATTTATGCTTCGATATTCACAACAAAGAGTACTGTTTTGTTGTGTGATAGTGGAAAAAATTAAATAGGCCATCCTGGTAAATATCACTAATAAAAATATCAGCACTTTCAGTACTGGGTTACCTCTGGATATCATCGGGATATCATCTGTTCTACTTATGTGTGCCCTGAATCAGCTCATTGTCTATGAAATGTCCAGTTCAGACTAGATTCAGTTCAGGTCAGCATTCCACACTTAGAGGCGCCTGAAATGCAGGGCCTTCCCCTGATATGGAGGTTTTGTTCTCCCAAGAGAAGATACCTCTCGTCTCTCCAGGGCTTCACATTGTGCTGACCCCTTTTAGATATCTGATGTTCAAGGACTGTTTTATTTTCTTTTTTCCTGTGTTGTGAATTACATTTTCAGGTGTGTGAGGACTATAACAGTATTGTAACTCCATGTCTGGGGCAGAAAAAACAAACCCAGACACTCGTTTGAATTATCTGTCCGTTCTCAATTCTTGCAAGAATTTATTAAACTGCCACTTGATTGATTTTCATCGATCTCCTTGTTAAGTGAGCTTATTAAGGTGCATTTTGTTTTTTTCCATTTGCATTGTGTTATTGATGCTAAAGTTAAAGACATGCAAAACAGAAAAACATCGCAAAATGTTCTGTGTAAAACATACTTTCTTAGGGCTTAAGTGAACATGATGACATAGCTGAAAGAAGACAGTCCCAATGTTCACAATCACCAATGTGTGTCTGCATGAGAGAATGCAGCCAACATCTCCCTAAGGTCCAGGTCTATTATACGGAGGATATATTACAGCAGCAAGAACATGAATGAGAATAGGTGAATATTATGGTGCATTTTGTATTTTACTCCTGCTGCAGTCATTTATGTGACAAACGTTCATTTTCCAACTTTTTGTCAGCTGTCACTGGGAAATCAAAGAAACATTTTTGGCTTCCATTTTTAGAGATTTTAATAAAAAATCGGACAAATGTATTCAGTTCCAACTTACATTTCAGTCTGTTTTCATTTGACCTTAAAATAAATCTGAAATGCTGAATCATGCAAACTGTTACTAAGACAAGCAAACATTTCTGCAAGCACACTCATTGCATCAGTCCACTTAAATCCGAAAATCATCCGAAAATCAGTAACACCTAGAAAAAAGTGGGTCAAACGTATGTATGACGGAGAAGGATAACATTGGTGTGAAAGCTTGTGCTGTTCTTCATTCTATGTTTTTATTGTTTAAATGACAACAACAGAAACTCAGCATGAGATGCCATCAAAGGTACCAGAGAGACAAGAAGATAAAGAGTCCAGAGAACTTAGAGGAAAAAGAAACCAGACAGTTTCAGGTGGGGTGGGGGGGGTGAGTAAGAGTGGCGGTGTCCATCATTATAACATTATAAATTATCAGTTTAAACAGCAGGATGGTCAAACAGAGGTCAATAAACCACGTTTAATGCCGTTTACTCAGAGGTCATGTGATGCACAGAGGAGGATGGGCAGAAATTAGAGCGTGCCCATTCCAGTGACTTCAGACGTCAGCCTGAAATGGTTAAAAAGAAGGGGGACGGGTGGGGGGAAGACGGGTGGGGGGAAGACGGGTGTGGGGGAGGGGGGGGAGGACAGAAATAAAGAAGTGTGAAAGAGAAACTTTCGCTGAAGAGTGAAAGTTATTCTGCGATGGAATCTGCTGGTATGAACAAACTGGACGTCACGTTTCTATGGCAACAAATTAAAACCTAATGAGACCATGCAGTGGTTTGACAAGGAAAAACTGTATCTTCTGACAGTAGCATCACATCGCATTAAGTCACTGTCGCATTCTCTTTTTCTTAACTTTTTTATTTTTCCTTTTTTTGAATAGTTTTTTTTCACTCTTTAATACAATGATACAATTAGCAAGTTTATTTATGATAGTACTGACAACAGAAAGGACTCCCTTGGAATGCTACATGCTAAATAAATATTTAAAGTAAAGCTTGACATTTTAAAAAAAAACATATTTATCTGCACATTTCAAACAAAGATTCCATCAAGCAAAGGATTTCAAACTATAAGCATTTGAATTTAACAAAATCATCATGTCATACACTGCCTGTCCAAAAACAAGCGCCTACTTGGGTTAAGCAAAGAAAATGTTATATTTCAAGATACCATTCCATGGCATCCCATTCAGTGCTATGAATCAGAAAAGGCGGACCCAAGATTCAGCCAGACACAGTACTGAAAGTTTAAAAGGTTTATTCAGCCACAGGAAAACGTCACACAGGTAACACTCCTCACAGCTTCCAGGAATCACTGCTTTTGTCTTGAGTGAAACTTGAAACCCAGAGGGGAAACCTCAGTGGGCGGCAGGCGGGGATCTCCACAGCACAGGTAAGAAGTGACTCCTGGCTCAATAATCCAAGGACAGAAACAGGGTCAACAAGAACAAGAGGCATCAGGCAAGGGGCAGGCAGAGGCATAAACCAGATGCAGGAAACAAGGTCGACAACCAAAATCCAAATAGTCCGACAGGGAGCAGGCAGAGAGGCATAAATCCAAAAGGCAAGGCAAGGTCAAGAACAATGATCAGACAGGAAGGAACGCTGGATATCTACTCACACAATGGCTTTCAAAAATCTGGCACCGTCTGCTTGTCAGAGTCAGTATATATCAGGGAAGACACTGGTGCTTGGCGTGACATAGATTGCACTAAACTGCAGCAGCCACCAGGTGCATCTAATCTGCTGATTGCAGCCAGGGAGACAGGGTAGAGCAGACGTGCCAGAATCATAACATTCAGAGTCTTCGGGATGTGCTGAAGAAGTGTTTACGCAGCGGTCTGAGTGTCCCATCGTCTCAAAAAGATCTGGGTAAAAAAACAAACCTGGCCAAAAAGTTGATTCTAAAATAAAAGCAGAAGCTTATCAAAACGATACTATAGAGAATAGTAATCGAAACACAGGTCAACAAAATATTGAACTGTGTGACTGTTTTGGACAGGCAGCATATATCTAGATTAAAAGGTTGTTTACTTACAGAAACTAATCCTTATTTCAGGTTTATGGTTAAGATGTTTCTGATGCTAAGCTAAATAAGTTAATATATGACGGCTTTAATGAAAGGATTCTTGTTTCTAATCTTTATCTATATTAAACAGCAAGATAAGCATGTTTCTCAAAATGTCAAAGTATTTTTACATCAATACGCAGAAAACAGGTTTTAACAAAGTACTTTGTCGCTCCAAGCTAATAAGAAATAAAGAAAAGAGGTGATAAAGTTAGAGCCAGATTTTGGCTGCCTTCAGGATGTAGTCATGGACGATGGGTCATTCCACATGGCGGCCACGTCTCTGAACCTGCCGTTGGAGTTGTGAGAGAGCAGGAGCTGTTAGATTCTGGATGGAGAAATATTTCTGAAGTAGTCAAAAACACAAAGCTTTGCTTGTTGGGACTGCAGGTTCTGTTAGGTTATGTTACAAATTATGTTCGATGTTATATCTGCTACTTTATTGGCTCTCAGAAATCTTTTGGGGGTTGTGTAGTTTTCCAAACTCAGAAAGGAGTCGAACCTTTGATAATTTATTTCTTAATGTGTTGATTTATTAATCTGGAGTCTTTACTTCTGGGGTCAACTCATCTCTGCAGCTAGGATCCCTCCATGAATGATTTACTTACAGGGAACCCTCCTACAGAAACTTGTCTTTTTTACATTTTCACACTCGGATGAAACTTATGGAAGAAACATCATTTATGGGACGGTGTCCTGGAACAACAGCTGTCAAACATGCTGCAAAATCAGGATGAGAAACATTTTTTTTTTTTTTTTTTTTTAAGTAGCACAATAACATACTTAAAAGGCGCCATTGTAGATGTGGCTTTTATTTTGCAGGCCGAGCTGGAGCCCAGCTGTTAGGGTTGACATGTTACCTGGCATTGATGAGGTACTGAGCCAGGCTGATGTTAGCAGGGGTCCCTGTGATGGTTATCTGCCGCTCTGATGAACCCTCCATGGCATTCGCAATTTTGATCTGTGCCCCAGACATCTGTCGAATCTCATTTATTTTGGTTCCCTGGCGTCCAATAATACAGCCTATTAGCTGTGGAGGAAAAAAGAAAGACATACTGGAGTCAAATGAAGAATCTCTGTGCTGTCTGAAAGCGAATAGACTTAATTATTGACACGTTTAATGACAAAGGAAGTGTAATAGGTTCCGTAATGATCTGGGTTTTATTTAAAACGTAGGAAATTAGGTTTAAATAACGATGACATGGTTGGTAGATTGTCTAATGGAGGATTTTCTGCTTTGTGCCAGCAGGCTAAAATAATTTAAGTCTGAATGATTATCATTGTCTTTTTAAATCAAAATAGGGCTAAAAAGGCAAGAACATATGAATACCCTCTATTTTTAAAGAATTGCTTCCCTCGTCATCCTTTATCAAATAAAACCGGTATTCTTCTTTTTAAAAGTTTGGGACTCTTGATTATGTTTAGTGAGGAGTAACACTTAGATGTGGGTAAGAGTGTAAATTCATGGTGTACTGTACAATACAGCAACAACACCCTGGGTGCAATGCCACTTTATTTAAAGCTGTCTAATCTGCAGTGAATTATATCAAATGATTACATTGGTTTGCTTTCTTAACATAAATATAAAATCCACTTCATAGTAATTGTATATTTTTCATCTTTATTTTACTTTTTTTGAGCTACAAACCACATGACCTAAAAGTAAACCTTCTGTCAAGACTTGAACAACGGACGAACCCAGAATGCAGACCAGCAGGCTGTAGGTGAAAAACGATTTAATAAAAAACAAAAACTCACTCTCAGAGGAGGCAGGAACGAAACAATAAATTGGCTGGCAAGACAGACATGGCATGATCCGAAAAACAAGACATGAGCAAGGTCTGAAAACTAGACATGAACATGATTTGAAAATGATTCCGCGATGAATAACTGAACAGGTGTGTATTCATGGAGCGTGACCAGGTGAAACAAGGAGACAGATTAATAGGTGCAGGTGATCCGAATAAACTTAATTGACAGAAGAACAAAACGTGGCTGGAGCAAAACAGAGACTCTTGAACACAAACTAACAGAAACTAGAAAAACATGAAACAAAAGCATAACCAGATCCGAAAACCAAACTTGACAAAACATGAACGAGACGACAAAACTAAAGCATGACCAGAAAAACAAACAGAAACATGATTCAAAAATCTAACAATAATAATAATAATATTAAACAGAAGAACGATTTAAAACCTTAACTGTGAAAAACATAAAGAAAAAACCCAAAACCAAAAAAACCAAACAAACCCAAATCATAACACCTTCTAATTAAGTCGTAGCTGTGATTAACTTTAATAGCACAATACAAATATGTTCTTGTTTCTTTCACCTTGATTACAGTTTTTTTTTCTAAATTACTACGCTTTCTTTAAAATTCAAACGATTTCCAGATCTTAGGGTGAAATTGATTTTTAAATACTCACTAAAATCCAGGGGTTCTGGTGTCTTTTTGTAAGGCAGGGAGAAGGTGAAGTGATGCAAGTTTTTGGCTCAAGGAATAAAAACTTTATATGTTTACACTATGAGTGATAAATTAGCATGCCAGTATTTTCTACTTTAGATTCGTTTTAACTGTTTCAACCATATCAGTGTTTAGTATTTATTGTTTCTAGAGAATTACATGAGATATCATAGTCAAGCTTAGTTAAACCACATTAAAAACATTGTGTTACAGTTTAATTCCACTTAACTGAGTTTATTTATGTAGTACCATCTCAAGTGCGTCTAAATACATAAGAAATTAATCAAACATTTCATTTATTTCAACAATTTAATAAAATATGTGAACTGGTATTTAATCAATCCAATTAAACACAAAGTCATGGTCATGTTGCGGCCCACAAGGCAGACTGCTGAGTTGGCTGTTGACCAGCAGACGGTCAAACCAGCCACAAGGAGGATAAGCTACAGAAGGTCATTGTTAGAGAAGCTGGTAGTGATGTATGCAAGTACAATTTTAATGTTGAATTCTAGCAGATCCTTTTTTTAACTACAGAAAGACAGAAATGCATCTGTAACTATTTAAAAGCCTTTGGTTTAATACTCACATCATTAGGAATGGTGAGTTCATGGGTACTGGCTGGTGGACTGGCATCCAAACCTAAAATGAGGCACAACAGTTTAAGAAACCTTTGATTTTTTTAAAAGTAACTTCAATATTAAAGTCAGATCTGTAAAATGATTTGATTCTCATATTAAATATAGAGCCAGCATAATACAAAAAGTAACATTGGAATAAACAACATATAAGCTGGAAAAAAATGTAAGGCTTTCATTTAAATAAATAAACCTATTTTCATGTAGACTGTACGTAAATAGTTTAAATTTGGAAAAGACATTGACCAGGGTTCCCAACTTTCATATGTAGCTTAAAGTGAGATTTATTATTGATTTATCTGCAAGATGTCTATAAGAATACACTGGAACCAGCCTCATCATCTGCGACCACACCCAGCAGAGCCATTTCACTCTCAAATTCAGGGACCTGAAGTGTAAACGCTGAGGAAAATAAGAATAAATAACTACTGCAAGCATTTTTATCAAGAACTCCTACAGCATCTCTTGTTCATCTAGCAACCTGGGTGTATGCACACATTGGAGGTGTGTGCGCTTTGTTACCAATTGAAAGCCGTCCACGGGAATCACAAAGCACATCAGTCTCTGTGCATCACCATGGGCATGACACAGCATTTTATGGGTTTCTTTTTTTTTTTGTACGGAAAAGATGGATTTATTGGTTCAGCTGCTTGGTGAGATGCACCTTATTGTAGCCAGAGAAGTGACACAACACCATGCTTATAGCAACTTTATTGTCTTGCGTTACATTAGTTGGGAAAGCTGCCGCCAACTGTAAATCACACACATCATTCTGAACAGTGCCAGTGTGTCTTTGTAGCCTAGTGACATGTGAAAAGATCCTATTGGTGAAGAGACCTATCCATCAAAAGACAGTCAAAACTGCAACTGTGTTGATAATGACCAATCACAAGACAGTCCTGTGGAAAACAACATTCCTGTGTCCGACAGCCACTTTCCTTATTTGGAGTGAGATAGTTAGGTGACACAGACATGGAAAGAGGGACTCACACCAGATGTGTGAGTTGGCAGTCCTGTGCTTGACTCTAACACTGAATATAGAAGATGCTAATGGTGAACCCATCTTAACACAAAAAAAAACTGGTCAAAGTGTATGAAAGTCTTGAAATTAAAGAAATGTGCTGAAACAGAAGTTCATATTTGTTAAAGAAGATTTCATTATTTGACTTAACTTTTTTTAGATTGGTACATTTTTTTGCTTTGCCTTTATTTGTAGTATTTCTACAGGAAATGGGCAACGAGAAACGGAAGGCAAAGACATCCAGCAAAGGTCCCGGGGTCAGGAATCAAACCCCCAGACAGCTGCGTTGAGGACTAATAGCCTCCAGATATGTGGGGCCCACTCTACCTCCACCCACACTTTGCTCCTAGATTGGGAAATCTCTCTTTCGTTTAGAACATAAAGTCAGCTAATAGTTAGCCTAGCTTAACACAAAGATGGGAAATAAGCTAAAGAACAATGTAAAAAACATCTGAATCTAAACGTTATTTCAACAAAACTCAACATTTTGAATGTGAAAAAATCAAAACATCTTACTGTAAATTTAAAACCTGAATGTAAGCTGAATGTAAAACTGAATGTAAAGCCTGGTACTGGCTAGTTTAACACAGTAAACAACAATGTCAAACATTAGATATAAAATCTCTTCAAAAACAGAAAGTTTTAAATAATTGTTTATACTATTTTCTTGAAGCACAGTTTTTTTTCACACAGAGGCCATGTTATAGTTAGCCTAGCCTAACATTAAGCTCTAATCCCCTTTAGCCATCTAGCTAACTTTGCTAACACTAAACTCTTGAGCAAAACAGCAGAGCTTATTCTTAGCAAAATATCTCAAGCTTCATCAGATTGGATTAAGTGCGTCTCTTAACGTCAATTTTCAAGTCTTGTAACAGATTCTTGTTCAGATTTAGGTCTGAACTTTGACCTGGCAACTCTGAGACCTGAATAAGCTTTGATCTAAACCATTTCATTGCATCTCTGGCTGTATGTTTAGTGCCGTTGTCCTGCTGGAAGGTAAACCTCCACCCCAGCTTCTAATGGGTTTACCTTCAGGATTATCCTGTATTTAGCTCCATCCATCGTCCCATCAACTCTGACCAGCTTCCCTGTCCCTGATGGAGAAAAGCATCCCCACAGCATGATGCTTCCAGCATGCTGTATTCAGCTGTGTTGCATCTGAGCAGAGTACCTTCTTCCACATGTTTGATGAGTTCTCTACAAGCTTTTGGGAGGTGCAAACAGGACTTCTGCATTTCTTCTTTTCCCTCTTAGATGAGGCCCATATTTTGGTAGCGTACAACCAATAGTTGTCCTGAGAACAAATTTTTCCACCTAAGCTGCAGCTCCTCCAGAGTTATCATGGACCTCTTCGCCGATTCTCTGACTTATGCTCTCTTTGCCCAGCCTGTCAGTTTAGGTGGACGTACGTGTTTTGGTAGGTCTGCAGTTGGTCCATCTTCTCCCTGTGTCCAGATGATGGATTGAACAGAGCTCTGTGAGATGTTCAAAGTTTGGGATGTTGTTGTAGAACCAAACCCTGCTTTAAACTCAACCAAAACCTTCTCCCTGACCTGTCTGCTGTGGTCCTTGGTCTTCATGATGCTGAATGTTTTCTAATGTTCTCTAAAGAACCTCTGAGGCCTTCAGAGAACAACTGAATTTATATTCAGATTGAGTTACACACAGATTTACTAATTACGGGTCTTCTGAATGCAATTGGTTGCACTGGATTTTATTAAGAGGTATTAGAGTGAAGGGGGCTGAATACAACACCACATTTCTATTTGTAAATAATTTAAAATAATATCCTTTCACTTCATGTGTTACTTTGTTCTGGTGTATCACATAAAATCCTGGTGTTAGGGGACATGCTGCCACCGCTGGAACCAAGCTCCATGCAGGACCACGATCAATGCATGCCTCCAACCCTGAAGCAACTATCGCAATCTTCCACTTTGTTGGGAGGACATTTCACAAGACCTCCATAAGATTCAATTATGTTCTGGCTGTTTGGCAATTTACCACCATCTACATCTAGTGTGAAGGGGGAATAATACGATAAACAAGGCCAACCTCTCCCCAGAACCCTAAATTGAACAACAAATTCAAACTATCCCTTTAAATCTTTAAATATAAGCATGTGAAAACACTGGATGGGTCAAGACCTTATTTTTAATAATTCAGTGGTTTATCATCTAAAATCTATCTGAAATGTGATTATGGATTCCTGCACATCCATCCATCCATCCATCCATCCATCCATGTTATATGTGACATAAATTCATAATGAACTTTAGTATTTATACTTTAAAGTAAAGGAAAAAATGACAGAGAACTTCAAAACATCTGACAATGTAAGAACCATGGTCGTTTGATAAATTCAAAATAAAATAAATATAAAAATAAGTCAATTAAATTAATTAGTTCCATAGAAATAACCTCTTTGTTTGTACATTTAAAAAATGTACATGCTGTCTTTATAATCCTTATAATTAAATAGAAAGATATGATTTTAAGTTGCAATGATTTAGAACATGGGAAGTTACTTTCAGAAGAAAGTTAAAGTGCCTTGAAGACATGTTGGTAAACTATGTGACCTGTTGCCAAGCGATAATATAATTCAGAATAAATCATTATAAAGAAGAACTTGGAGTTGCCTTTTTTCCCTCTTTATGGGCATAACATCAGACAGGGGCGAGAAAAACTATAAATAAGAATAAAAAAATCAAAAGATGAAAGAAACGACAAGGGCAATGTCATGCTGTGCCAAAAAAGAGATAAGGTGCAAAGTAGGAGAAGAGAATAAATACATTTCTCTGGATGCAAAGAGAAGAAAAGATCTACAGGGGTACGTTGTGGGTACGTACCAGGGAAAGCAGGGGTGGTCTGTCCGAGAGGGGTAAAGGGGGTTTGCTGCATAGCCAACTGGTGGAGCTTGGTCAACTGCTGAAGGGTTAGGAGGGAAAGTAAAACTAAGAGGTTACTGTTACACAGGTCACATCAAGAAAAGAAGCAAACATAAACCAGAGTGAAGAAACGGTGAGGAGAAGGTTATTACACGGGGTGGTGGAGGACAAAAAGCAAAAAACACAAAGAGACAATGAGTTCCTGCTAGAAGATGGAAATTTTCAGACAATTTAAGACTTTTTCCTGCCTTCTTGTAATTTTTTTATACTTTAGAGTGCTTTTTCACTCAACAGCACATCCAAAATTAATCCAATTTGTCCTCATCAGTTTCAACAAGCCTTTGAAGATGCCACTTCTGATCTAACCTGTAGTTTAACACGCTTGTCAAGAGCAGCCGCTCTCCTGAGAACATGATCACAGGTTGGCCGTCCCCCACCGCACACCATTTCCACCCAGGATGTCTTAAAAGCATCGTCTCCTTTTAAAAGGAGCTTTTAATGAGGGTGGAAGAGGTGGTCAAGTCTGTACTTGAGTGATTGTACCGTCAGCCACTAGCTCCTCTGGCATCAATCACTGTTCGGCTTTGAATTAGTGGATCTGACACAAGGTGGCTCTTGAGATGCTCGAACGACAAGGACTGATGAAGACAGATTATTAACGGAGACGGGATGGGCTGCTGGAATTAAAGAAGTTTCTGCATCCTTTATGATTAGCACCAGGATGCATTGTTTTGCTATTGATCAGGTTTTACCAACTGCTGAGCGTCGGGATCACCTGAAACTAAAGACACACAGCAGATTCAGGAGATCTAAGTCTAAAACACTGAAAAGAACTGCCATGTACTGTGAAACCACATACTTATTTACACTGTATAGAAAGACACATTAACACATTTTTCTTAAATTTCTATTACTTTCTTTAATGTCACAAGTTTTTTTAGAGTTAGATTATCATGCCTTTAAAACACTGGGAAAGCCCCGACAATGTAAGCGTCTAATTTACAAATCCGAGTAAAATAAAGGCATGCCCGTTGATTTATCCTAAGGTGACACCTCCAACACTCTGCTTCCTTTTGTTTCATCAGAGGAAAATCAACGGGAAGATAACTGTGGATCTACAAAACTCTAGTTTATTCTTTGAGTCCAGATTTCCGGATACCTGAAGGTCCCACAATCATCTTTTCAAATGATTTTATCAAAATATAAACACCAAACGAATCATGGCGTTCCGGAAGGAGACAGGTTCTCCGTACCATAAATGAACAGGTTTTGGTGTAAAATATGTCAATCAACTCCAGAACAGAAGCAAAAGACCTTGTGAAGATGCTGCTGAAGCTGGTAAAGCCTCTATTCCACACAGACCACAAAAAATAAGAATCACCAAGGATTGCAAAATTGTAGGATTAGTGAGGATTCATGGAATTTTGAAAAGATTCAGTTACAACACAAGTACGATTGATAAAGATAAATTGTGACATTTGTCTTGATTTGCAGGAATTTTGTCAAAGAGTTTGTATGATTTACAAGAATTTATTAAGAATACAGTTAAAATGCTTTAAGTGAAGTTATTGTTTTTGGACATAATATGTAATCAAAAACTAAATGAAAAAAATTGAATTTTGCTTGTTTTTATATTATTTATTTTTTTTCAATTCAATTATTTTGGTTTTTGATTTGTTTTTTTGTTTTTTTATTTTTATTAAAATTTGTATTTATTTTTTATTTTTTTAACTTTTTTAAAATGATTTATTTTCCTTATTTATTGCTTGTTTCCACTGGCAGAAGAGAGATTTGGCAAGTTGTTTCCTTGATTAAGTTAAGAATATATAGGAATACCTCAGAAGCAATTAGGAATGTGTTACAATACCTAAGAATGGTCTATGCATTTGTTAAGAAATAAATTATATTTTTTAGAATCGAGAGTTCGGTACCAACATTTTAACAGAACAGAACTCAAAATTTTGCCACAAATTCCTGATGGCTCAACTGATTTAGAATAAAATACCAATCAGTTAAAAATTCAGGACTTTATTATGATTCAAGAATCCTAACATTTTGCAGTTCTTGGTGATTTGTATCACTCGTGGGCTGTGTGGCCTAGTGGCTTAAGACAGTGCCATTATACACAGTAAAACAAGTCCAACATGGGCTGAAAGGCCATTCAGAGAGGAAGAAACAATTACTCCAAAAGCAGCAAAATAAAAAAATAAAAAACAGAGTAAAAAGTAAACAAACTGCCTGAGGGACAAAATACTTTATTTTTTGGAGACATATTCTGGGGTCTGATGTAAATTAGCTTGCAGTGCTTTGCTGTAATGATCATCATTACATTATGAATAAAAAGGGGGAAGCTTGGGAGATGTTTTAACAAATACAAATACTTTGGTAATCCTCCTAACTGAGCTACAACTGGAAAGGTTTAGTCTGATTTAATGTCCGTCAGTGAAAATTAAAATGTTGCGTGTCTACAGTGTAGGTAAATATCTGGTTTCAGTTATATGCTGAATATTAACTTAATGAGAGAAAAGGAAAACAAAGAACTTACATCTGGGTGTGGTATGGCATACTGTCCCTGAATTGTGTAGGCCTGAGGAGAGCAAGCAGAAAATAAGAAGATGATTTAGCATCAGTAGAAAAACCAGGTTTCACTCATGGTTTCTGTTGAGAAACATCTCATCTGTCAGGAAGAAGCAGAGCAAAGGAAAAGAGCCATATCTGTTTGTTCCTTACACTAGAAGTAGAGCCAAGCGCCCAGTGGCGACGTCTTCATACTAAGGTTTTGTAAGCTGATGCTGATGTAAAACAATGTTTTTGTGAATTTAGACATAGCAGCTTTAGAACATTCTAGTATATTCACAGCATGGAAAATAAAGAAGCAAACAGATTTACACGGTCAGAAGTTTCCATCCTTTTATCATGTTGCATGATAAGTGCACAAGTTTGAACTTATTGCAGATGATTTTTATGCCATCATTCTGGCTGGATATCTGCTCACACTTTTTAGCATTAATTGGTGATTTTAATTTAAACTGGTTGGCTTCCTGGCGGGGACTTGGCTTCTGATCAAGGTTTCAACATGTTGAGGTCAGAGTTGTTCCAGAGGCATAATATTAGCCTGCCTTATCCTTTCCAAAACCAATTTGGATGTTTATTTGCAATTATTGTCCTGCTGGAAGACCCAGTTGTGTTCAAGATGAAACCATTTGACCCAAAACGCCCCCCTCAGATGAAAGGAAATTGGTTAGGATGTTCAGTACCAACACAAGCAGCACCAAGGCACAAGCCTGAAGTGGAAACTGCTGACAACCAGCTAACTCTCACCATAGGCAGACAGGCTGGAAAATCAACAGCTTCACGTTGGACTGACATCTGGCAACATGGAGAAAGCCAAATGTCTTCTGCAGAAAGGTTTGATGGTCAGGCAAGAAAAAGATTTGAGCAGTTTGGCCACAATGACAGGAAGTGTTTTGAGAGAGGAGAAAATGAGATCTGTCGAACATGGTGGTGTCAGTATCATGCTGTGGGGCTGTTTTCCAGCACATGGGACAAGTGCACAAAGTGGATGGATTAATGAAGAAGTACTATCACCACATTCTTCACCTCACATCCACAGCTAGATGATTCACACTGGCACATCTGGTTGTTAATTAATTAAAAAGCCTAATAAAAGAATAATTAATCACACTGATTATTACCAGACTGAGCAGTGACAAGAATTGGCCGGTGGTCTGTGTGTTATAAGTAAAAAAAGGCAGCTTTATTAATCATGTAAAATGAGATCTGGCTCCTCCAGAAAAACGTTAACAGTCTTCAGCCATTAGAAGCTACCAGCTTGACATTGTAGGAGCCGCTTTTGAAAGGCGGTTGTCGCCCTAAGGTGGGCGACAACATGGCCGATTTCTCAGCAAAGTGTGCAGCTGCTGCTTGTTTTCCTGGCTGATAAGACACACGCTTGGCACAGATAATCACGGATGACAAACACAGAGATAACCTGGTTCAGTGGCTGGAGTTGTACATGCCACTGGCTGAGAAGAGCTAAGATCACATGTGGATAATTTCTACCGTAAGTTTGCAAAAAACACAACAACTTGATGTTCACAGAGAGCTAAATAAGAATAACATATTACTTAGCATTGTTTTTTCTGTCTTTTTATTCTTAAATATCCTTGGATGATTATATATACTTCACTATAATCTACATATGAGTAAACAGAAGTCAGATCTCCATTATATGCATTATATTCCCAGAAAGGTAGCACAGTGTAAAGCACGTTTGAGACGGTACCACTAAAAGGTGTGTAAAGACACTTTATGCGTGCTTTAGTCTGATGTACTGCTGCGTTCTGTTTCTCTACTGGATATTTATTTTTAGGTCTGGAATATTTTTCTCACTTTTTAAAATCATTCTGCAGCTGAATAATGTCTACAGACAAACACCTGCTTACCTACACCAATTGTATGGTAGAAAACTTTCCCTAATCTGAACTGGTGTTATGAATAATGGATGCTGAATTTATTTCTTATTCGTTCTGAGCAGAGGTATGAAGTGTAGACCACTCTTATTTTGTATCATAACCGCTTACAGCCATATGATTTGGGGCCACTTTTGCATCAGTACAAACTTTTTTGCATTTGCTTAGAAACATCCTTTCTTGCAGAGAGGGCTGCAAACAATTTGCTTGAGAAATCAGGAAGGTGCTGACAGAAGCTGATGCTGCAGTAAAGCTCTCAGGTTGGCTGTAAGCACAAACTAATGAGCTAAACTTAGCTCAGCACTCACCTGGCCACCAGAAAAAATGACTGGGGTGGAGGCAGGCTTTGGGCGATAAGGGATAGTGGCACCTTTTGGTGGGGACTGAAAGAAACAGAAAGAGAAGGCAGAGTTAGCCTGCTTTGAATGCACAATTTTACTTCACCTTTAAATGCTGAGGAAATGTGCTAATTTCTCTTAGAATGCACACTCTTTAGGTTGTTTAATCAAAAGCTGACTACATTTCCATGTTTTTAGATGAATAAATCTAAAACTTCCCGCCAGTTCAGCTTAAAGCTATATATAACGTATTTATACGTTTATTGTTTTTACATGTTGCAAACAGTTGTTTACATCAGAACTGTTTCACAACCAAATAACGTCGTTTTTAGCATGAATAAATTCACTTGCTATCCTGCAGGGAATTTGTTGTAATTGTTAGCTTACCTGCACTGATTAAAGTGACAACAGAGCTCATTTTTTAGTGGATAAGAAGGTATCTGCATGAATCATATTAGTGGAAGAATTGTCGGTTATTTATTTATCATTATTTCAAATTTATTTGATCAGAGACTAGAAGAAAAGCAATGTTACATTTAAAAGAAATCATTGTTCTGTCTGTAGGCCCTCTAGCCAAATGCTAATTCGCTGCCCGGTCCCTGGGTGGAGGGTGAGTCGACTCAGCTGATTAGTTAGCAGATTATGTGTGCTGTGTCAGATTAATATATCAACTAGCATTGGAGGGTTAGCAGCTAAAAATATCAGCTAGTGTAGCAACAGTTAGCTGCTGAAACAACAAAAATAATCACTGGATAAAAATCTGTCCTATGAGAAAGTGATGAGTTTTTACACATACCTAATAATGTTCACTCTCACAGCAAGGAAAGATTTTTTTTAGGTTATGAAAAGTTGTTCCAATGTGCTTCATTCTCTAAGAAATTGTTACCTTCACAGCATGAACATTTCTCTCTCGTGTCCTTAAACCAAGTCCTCCACTAACAGCAGGTCAGATACTGACTGCTAAAGGAACTACACCATGCAACTCCTTTTTACAAAACTGCACTTAGAGCGGGTTTTAACATAATCCACCTCGCAGCAGCTTCATATTTCAGAATTAGTGGAAGATGCTAATAACCGGTTTGTTTAGACCTAATTTATATTTCTGTAAACAAGCTTGGAGACTAACAACCAGCGTGCTTGGCTGAAAGCTTCTTGTATATCCATGGTTCAGAATGAGGTTCTGTGTTTTCCAGTTGAGTATTAGCAGGATGTACCTTCAACAAATGTTTGGGATCAAATTTCCATTTCCATCTGCAATATTTTATATTTAGGATTATATCCTATATATAAATACATGATCTGAGAGTCTAATTCAATTTCTGTTTTAAGCCATGACAACTGTACAGTCTCATTGTTCTTACTTTATATATAATTAATGAATCCATGTTTTCCCAGCTCCACAAACTATTTAATTTTCATTCCTTTTCTTTGAAATACTTTAGGACACAGTGTTTACCGAATGGTAACATCTTTATCCAGATGGTTTTCAGTGGTTTTGTAACTTATAATGTGAATTCAGGTAGCAGTATGTTGTGTTGTTTTCAAGGTAAAAACTTTCTTTCTTCAGGGAAAATGTAAAGACCTTGTCCAAGCTCTCTAACTAAATGCATCACCATTGTTCAGTTATTCTGCCCAATCCATCTTTGTTTTTCCTTACTCAGCAGAGGTGTGCTTTTAGCTAGAATACAGCAGAGCTCCGATTTGCAAAATTACCACAAAAAGACCAAGTTCTGATTCATGCTGCTGTAACATGAAGTTCATTCATAACGGAGCATATATTTACAGCTCCTCTGTAGCTCCTGTGGCGCTGCTAGGAGTTGTGTTCCTTGAATATGGGCACACTCAGAAACTGTTCTTAGAGTTATAGACAATTAAACCATCTGCTTTCTGCAAGCCACGTAATGTTTGAGTTTTTTGCTTTAAGTGCAACATTGCTTTTTAAATTAATGGACATAAATAACACCTAGACACTCTTTGGACCACAGCCATTGGGACAACATGAATGGCCAGTAAGAACCTTTCTGGAACTTTCAAAATAAATCACATTAACCTACTTCCAGCATAGCAAGGAACAGGGAATAACAGCGGACTTCCCGTGACTTCACTGTCCGAATAAAAACCCTGCTTGTCAGTTCTAGCAAGGAGAATTGGGATTAATAGATGCACTCCAGATGGGTTGGGGGTTTCTACAGTGGAGATGGTGGCAATCTTGGTGGCATTACGATGGGTAGCGCTAGCAAAGTTAAACAAGGTGTTAATATGCTTGGACTCAACCTCTGTCCTCTCAAGTATGAGATCATTCCATTCAAACAGTAGACAGGATATTCTCTATGATCCATAATATCTATATCTATGATCCATATATCTATATCTATAATCCAGTTTCTTCCACTTAAGGCAGCTAGCCAAAGTAAAACATATCCTTTCCAGACAGCATTTCGAAACAATAATCCATGCATTTGTGACCACACGGCTGGATCACTGCAATGCACCTTATATAGGAGTCAGTGATTTATATGTTTCCCAGCTCCAGAGGGTACAAAATGCTGCTGCTCGTCTTTTAACAGGCACCCGGAAATTTGATCATATCTCCTCTATTTTAGCTTCCTTACATTGGCTGCCAGTACATTTTAGGATTCATTTTAAAATCCTTTTATTTGTTTTTAAAGCTCTTAATGGCCTTGCCCCTCCCTATCTGTCTGAGCTGTTACATTCTTACACACCGTCACGTTCCCTCAGGTCAGCTGATCAGTTGTTCCTGAAGGTGCCAAAAACAAAATGCAATCTCAGAGGGGGCCGTGCTTTTTCTGTGGCAGCTCCCAAGCTTTGGAATGATCTTCCTTTGGGCATAAGACAGGCCTCTTCACTCACTGTTTTTAAGTCACTCCTTAAGACCTATCTCTTTTCTTTGGCGTTTGGCAAAATTTGAGATGTTTTTACTTGATTTATTGTGTCTGTACATTAATATGTATTTTATATTCAATCTCTTTCCATTTTGCATTGTTTTTATGATTGTGTACAGCACTTTGGTCCTGTCGGTGTGTAAAGTGCTTTATAAATAAAGTTGGTATGGTATGGTAGGATATAGTTGTTATTCTCAGAAAATCAGTGGGGGAGGTTTAGTTCAGTTTCTGTGGGTGCCAGCACATTTGGGGATCAATGGGAATGAAAAAGTGGTAAAACTGGCAAAAGAAGCTCTAAAAAAAAGTACAGTGGAAATGAGGGTTAAATTGAGTAAATCTCAGGTAAAGAGCATGATTTGGAATGTTGGATGGGTGCGAGGACTTGTTATCACTCATGTAAAAACTTTGTGCTGCAAGGCACCTGCACTGCACCTGCTTTGTATCATGCTCTGGTATGCAGCCCTCCTGTGTGTGGGATCACCGTTATCTATTTCACACAATCGCATCCCGTGAGAACCAGCCTCCTTTCAGCCTCACACACACACACACACATACACCCTGTCTGAACTGTCTGTTGAACTGTGCATATAAATAAAGAGATAGGGTGTCAAAACTTTGTAGTCTGCACTGCAAAGTGAGCTACCCTTGCAAGTAAAACTGACTCTGTATCGTTCTTGCCTCTGAGTTGACTAAATAATACCTAACATGGAACACATAAATCAGGAGTGGCAAAGAGAGTGGGATAATGGAGAGAAAGGAAGGTAAGGTAAGGTAATTTTATCTATATAGTGCTTTTCAGTAACGAAACACTCAAAGTGCTGTACATACAATTACAATCACAAAGAAAATAAACACAGATACAGACACAGAAAAACAAATCAAATGATACTACAATCCTTCTGAGAAATCTAAAAATTAATAACAGTCATTTGCATCCATTGAAATTTAACTAATCAATCACTGAGTTCTGACTAAGGAAGCTGAGTCACTGGTGTAAAAACAGCTATTGTTCAAATTTTTAAGAAACTAGTTTTATTTTCCTTTTACTGGTAAATCTAAAAATCTATGAAAAGGAGAAGAAATGAAATCCACATTTAGGTAAAAATAAGGAGCATGGGAAAGCAACACACATAAGCAAAGATTTTGCAGGGGCATGGTGGACTCGTGAAGGTGCCAATATTTAAGTATGATCATGTGTGCAAAGAATTAGACTGTCAACACTGACGAAGGTGCCATTGTCCTTGAAAAAGAGATGGAAGTTTTATCAAACGGCCATACAGTTCAGTTCACAGATGAGTGGGATGTCATTCTGTGGTTTGCAGGCGGACCAAAGTGCAGACAAGAGCTGGGCAGCAACATGTTGTAAAAGGTTTTCAGCTGTATTTCAGGAGGTTTTCAAAGAAACCAAACAAGGCACTGCAGATACAAACAAAAGTCCAGATCCAAAAACTTACAAGAGGTTCTGCAGGAACATGGAAAAACTCAGCACAAATACGTGGGTTGAGAACAGGGCATGACAAACAAGGAACCAGCAATGAACAGAGACACCAAACCAACTAATATACGGGGAAAGACAAAGGCAGGTAATCAAGGGAACTGAGAACAGGTGTGACAAGGAGGCAGGGAAGCAGAAGGAACAGGTGAAACAAATAAAAAGGCTGAGGAAGAGTGAAAGGAATAAATAAACAGAAAACACAAACTAAGCAAGAACATAAAGCAGAGGAGGAAATAAAGAACTAGAATAATTATGAACTAAAGTAAACAGAGAAACAAAAACAATAACCTAAGAAATAAACAAGAGCCCAAAAGAATCTAAATTACAAAATAAACAAACGTAAACAATAACTAAAGCTGGAATAAGAACAAATACCTAACCATAACTAAACTCAGAGATACCAAATATGAATCCAGGGGTGAATAATAATAATAATAATAATAATAATACAAAAAATAATAAGAAAGCAACAACAAAAGGAACTAAGAGTTAGAGGAACACAATACACACAAGGAGATGGTAGAGGGAGGAAAAGAAACAAATAAACATGATGCGAAAACCAAAATAGAAACATCTAGACAAAATAAACCCTCACAAAACACCAAAACCAAAGTCCAAAATGTCACACCATGACAGGGGATTGCTGGGGCAGACAATGAGCATGCGTATCCGGAGAAGAACGTCCCGTCTGGACAAGAGGGTTCCCCTTTACCCTATCTTCCCGTCGGGAAGATTTGATCGATTGCGTTGGGAGACCAGCTGACCAAATCCATAATGAACAAATTAGGAGGATATGCGAACAGAGGATCTAAGAATAACATAGACAAAAAGCTGAAGCAGGGCAAAAAATGGGGGAGGATCAAGGAGAGAGTGGAAAAGCCTTTGACCCCACCGAGAGCAGAAGAGAAAGTGACATCTGCAGCAAAAGACATTTGTATAACATTCACAGCAGGATAGCAGAGTCCAGATTTCAGGAGGGTATATCAAAGAAAAATCTGTTATTACAAGAATAAGGATAAGACATTGTTCACTAAATAGTGCACTATACATAATAGGGAAATATGGGACAGGGAGATGTGAAAGTTGCCAGGAAGAAGACACAGTTGAACATGTGGTTTTAAGGTGTAGAGGTTATAGTGTACATAGGGAGATTTTGAGGGAAAGATTGAAGGAACTGGGAGTAAGAGTTCACTTTGAAAAGTATTTTGGGTTTCGGAGGTAGAGCACAATTTCGGCTATTGGTGTCCTTTTTAAAAGATACAGGGATGTATTGGAGGGTTTAGATAGTGGCTGACCCATACTCTGGAACAGTAGGTGGCGGTAAAGCCCCATTAAGTTGGTCGTCAACCGCCGTAAAACTTTAAAAAGACGAAGAAGAACTAACCTCTTCCATGCAGGTCCTCAGCGGAACTGGATGGAGGGACACAGCGCGCTAATGTCTCTTTGCAGGCAAACAGACATACTCTTTAAACTTGATCCAAGAGTGTCATAAGATCACACAATCATATGCATTAAGTTATGTAGAAATGAATTGCTGTTTGTGTATCCGGTATTCATTCATGAATGGAGTTAATTAAGGTACTTAAGGCTTGACTTTTCTCTCTGAGGTCTACAGAAGCAAACTGTCTTCCAGAGTTTCCAGCAGAGACCCTGTCTCTACAACGCAGAGTGGAGCAGTTTTCCGGTCTGAAGGAAGGATCACCGCTTTCTTCAACTTCGTTGTCCTGGACAACTTTTCCTCAGAATGGTTCACGTAAGAAGTTGTGTTTTGGGCAGAGAGAAGAAGTTTAGAATGAAATGATCTAAACAGTTTTCATTTTATGATGTTTGGTTTTGTTGTGTTGAAACTCAGCCATCTTAGTGCTAGCAGGGTATCTGCTCAGCACATGTGCTCTGTTTATGTGTTCTGTGTTTTTGTTTTTAAAGTTAAGACAAACTTTATTTAAAGGGTGATTTTAAACACAGAAGATCGGCCATAACGCGCCGTCTGCACTTTATGCATTTAAACCTTTTTATTAGTGGTATTTTAAAGGTATGTGTTTGATTCTGATGATAAGCTACAAGTTTCTTTTGTTAGCTGCAACCGCTAACAGCTAAGAACAGGTGTTTGCCTGCTAAAGATCATTTACCCAAAAAGGTTGTTAGTTTCCGATCTAGGAAATAATATTTCCCTGAATATTATTTTACTAAACGTAATAACTAAGTAAACACCATTGAGCCCCATTTCTCCAGAAAGAATTAGTTCTTATTCAAAATAACATTTCCTTAAATATTATTTCACTATTTCCTACATAATATTTCTTTAAATATTATTTTAATAAATAAAGGCAGCTAATGAGACATGTTGAGAATTAGTCATCCAGAAGGTTGGTTTTATTCAGCAGATCTTTCTTTAAAACATTATTTAATTAAATTAATATTTTATCTGATCTTGCATTGTGAATGGTTGTCTAAACGTTTGCTGATTATTGTCTAAGTTGGTTCCAAGACTAATTTAACTTCATTTCCAGATTCTTCAAGATAATCCTTGGTTCTCAAACATTAACATTTCATAGTAATGTTGCATCACTCATTTGGTCATAATTATCAATCATCTTTATTCAACTTGTTAATATTGTACATAGTCCATTAGTCTTCATTATTCTTTAATTCTGCTTGGTAGTTTAGTTGGATTGTTTTAGCAAAGTAAAGAGTTTGTTGATTGAAATATGTTTGACTTTGAGTTGACTTATTTTTGTTAATAAATTCTTGTATTTTAATAAATTGTGTGAATTCATTCCATATATGTGCAGAGTTTATGCTGTTCAATAATGTCAGAGCTCGTCTCACACCTTTCTATTTTGTCCTAATACCATCGCCTTACTGGGCTGGTATTCACAGGACAACCATTAACAGACCCAAGTATTATTTGATAAAATATTAAAATGTTAAAATTAAATATTAAATATGTTCATAATCACAACAACACAAGCTGACATTTTTTGTCATGTTGACTTTTCCAGTAAATCTGGAAACTGGTTCTGATAAATAAATACCAAAAATGAAAAGCTAATAGTTTTTAGACTATAAGTTCTGAGTTCACTGGGCCAGGGACAGCTTTTTGCTTTTTCTAGTATGACCTTTCATTTTTAACACATTTCCTCTATTCCACAGCGATGGAAAAAATAAGTACACTCTCTTTCATTTTGATGTATTTAGACAAATTATTTGATGGTCTTTTGAGGTATTAGAAATGTTGTTGATGTGTAACACATCAAACTCCCCACTGCTATTATTTTTTAAACAAAGGCAAAGTAGAAATGAAAAAGCTGGATGTGAAAAACTAAGTACATCCCATGTTTGAGCTTTAGCAGATTTTATCAGTCTCATACTTCTTCTTTTCAACATTTCTTCAGGTTGCTGAGGTTTGCAGACATTTGTTTCAGCAAAGCTTTGTGAAGGTCTAGACTTTGACTGGGCCATTGCAACACCCTGATGTTTGTCTTTTTCAGCCGTTCTGTTCTAAATTAGCAGATGTATATAGATAGACCCACATTTGACTCAATAATACAGATGAGTTCTTGTCCACTCAGTGACTGCAAGCTGCAAAACAAACCGATATCATCAGCCCTCTACCACCGTGCTTCACAGTTAAGTGAGGTCTTTGTGATTGGGAGCTTTCTTAAATGTTTCCCTGTTGTGAATAATCTTGATGGACTCCTGATTGTTTTTGAAATGACCTTATAAACCATCCCTGATTGATGAGCAGAAACAACCTCGTTAACAGACATCATGCAGCACTAATCTGCTTTTCTGTTAAACATGAAGTGACTGGGTTAAAAACAACCTGTTCTGAACAGAACCCACCCATCCTGATGTAGCAGGAGCAGTCTAACCTTCAATAAAATTTCAGATGAGACAAAGATGACTGAGATCCTGGAAGCCCCTCAGGTTTATCTGTAAAATACTAGCTTTAAGGGAGGTTGGTTGAATAGCTATACATAGTCAAGTTTCTGTTTTTTCTTAGTTTTGTGTTTGGACCATCAAAGCGGAAAATGAAATCAGTGTTATGAGCTTATAGGAGACTACAAAGCTACTTTTATTTCTCAGCTGTAAAGCGCCAAATTTGCTGAATATTCTTCAGAGATGTGATGGACCACAGTGTGACTCAAAATGACATTTAGGCTCTTCAGAGATGTTTGAAGTTGCATCTGAGGTTAAGGTTTTTTCTGAGAAGTGCTCAGACTTTACCTCCAGCATGACCACACAGATCTGTTTGACACACTGGATGATGGCTTCTGGGGTTCCCGAGATTGTCACAGCACGCTCAGTGGAGTTAGGAAGCATGTCCCCCGCCACCTGAACCTGGGCCCCTGTAGACTGGAAAAGAAGAGGAGACTGTGAGAGATGAATGCTTGCAGGTGAACTGTAACACCAACCGAACCGGCTGAGCTGCACGCAGGAGAACAGTGACTGACTTTTGCAGGGAAACAAACTGATCGCATCTGTCAAGCAGTTCCTCCAAGTGCAGGGTGGATATTTGTTTAGTGGCTTCTGAGTTAATTGAACTAATTAAGATGTTTAGACTGGCCTAATTTTTGATATTTCCCCCAGCTGAGACATGTCCATCTGGGATAACAACATCCTGGCTTGAGGACGTTCTGTTTGGCACCAGACCCCCCCGCATGGCATTTCTCAGGTCCCATCTGCTGACATTAACCTGAGGGCAGCAGGAAAACAAACCCCCCCACCCCCACACTCTGACAACAACAGCAAAGCTTGTCTCCAACATGTTTATTGGGCGGGAAATGTTATTGGCTTCTTGGCTGTCACTTAGCCTCCTCAGAGGGTGCTGGATTGTTTTTTCCTTGTCAGTCTTGCACTGTGAAAAATTAGTTTTCAACTAGAGGGCCCATCATTATCATGTAGGCATGAATAGCTCAGATATTAAAGGACTGTTCTGAAGATAATTGCCAAACATGGTTGCAGGGCTCAGAAAGAATGAACAGTTCTGACTTTGCCTCAAGCATCTGTTTTTTTTAGTGTCACTTCCAGAAACTGTTCACACATATTAGGATTGCCAGCTGGATCTTTACTCTATGTATCTCTTCACTGACTTCCAATTGGTATAACCAACTAAAGGCTGAACATGGGCATAATGCAGTTATTCACCATAACACCCACACTACCCTCTGATGTTTCTCTGGTCTCTTCAGCCATGTCCACAGTAACGTGGAATTTTTTACAAAACCAAGAAAGTTCTGCTTGGTTTTGGGCCTCCCCTCTACATGCCAGCAGAGTTTCTAATGAAAAACAAAGAGTTGAACCAGGTGAGAAAACAGTAAACAGTATTTGACTGTTTTCTGACAGAGTTGCAACATTACACTAATACTAACCCATTACCCATATCAATATAACTCATGTATCAATTTAAGACCTGCCTTCCATTTCAAATCGCACACCTACTTTAAGTAGTTAATGTTAACATTGGGTCTATTATTATGCTAATAAATCAAACAGACAGCTAAGTAACATTTTCCTATCTATTTATAATTTCTATATCATAGAGCATTATATTTAGCTTTCAACATACAGGGTTTGGACGATGAAACTGAAACACCTGATTTTAGACCACAATAATTTATTAGTATGGTGTAGGACCTCCTTTTGCGGCCAATACAGTGTCAATTCATCTTGGGAATGACATATACAAGTCCTGCACAGTGGTCAGAGGGATTTTAAGCCATTCTTCTTGCAGGATAGTGGCCAGGTCACTACGTGATACTGGTGGAGGAAAACGTTTCCTGACTCGCTCCTCCAAAACACCCCAAAGTGGCACAATAATATTTAGATCTGGTGACTGTGCAGGCCATGGGAGATGTTCAACTTCACTTTCATGTTCATCAAACCAATCTTTCACCAGTCTTGCTGTGTGTATTGGTGCATTGTCATCCTGATACACGGCACCGCCTTCAGGATACAATGTTTGAACCATTGGATGCACTTGGTCCTCAAGAATGGTTCGGTAGTCCTTGGCAGTGACGCGCCCATCTAGCACAAGTATTGGGCCAAGGGAATGCCATGATATGGCAGCCCAAACCATCACTGATCCACCCCCATGCTTCACTCTGGGCATGCAACAGTCTGGGTGGTACGCTTCTTTGGGGCTTCTCCACACCGTAACTCTCCCGGATGTGGGGAAAACAGTAAAGGTGGACTCATCAGAGAACAATACATGTTTCACATTGTCCACAGCCCAAGATTTGCGCTCCTTGCACCATTGAAACCGACGTTTGGCATTGGCATGAGTGACCAAAGGTTTGGCTATAGCAGCCTGGCCGTGTATATTGACCCTGTGGAGCTCTTGACGGACAGTTCTGGTGGAAACAGGAGAGTTGAGGTGCACATTTAATTCTGCCGTGATTTGGGCAGCCGTGGTTTTATGTTTTTTGGATACAATCCGGGTTAGCACCCGAACATCCCTTTCAGACAGCTTCCTCTTGTGTCCACAGTTAATCCTGTTGGACGTGGTTCGTCCTTCTTGGTGGTATGCTGACATTGCCCTGGATACCGTGGCTCTTGATACATCACAAAGACTTGCTGTCTTGGTCACAGATGCACCAGCAAGACGTGCACCAACAATTTGTCCTCTTTTGAACTCTGGTATGTCACCCATAATGTTGTGTACATTTCAATATTTTGAGCAAAACTGTGCTCTTACCCTGCTAATTGAACCTTCACACTCTGGTCTTACTGGTGCAATGTGCAATCAATGAAGACTGGCTACCAGGCTGGTCCAATTTAGCCATGAAACCTCCCACACTAAAATGACAGGTGTTTCAGTTTCATTGTCCAACCCCTGTATATTAGCCTGTAATGTTAACTACCCAGCAACATGATTCCTCAGCTGTTAGAATAGAAATGTTTGCATGAAAAGAACTCCTACAGTTAAAGTGACTTTTAACTACACAGAAAAGAGTTTAGGGCAACATGCTGTAATTCTAAAATACTGAATGTTTGTTCCTATTATCAATACTTTATTGTGAGTTACTATACATTCAGAAAAATGATTGTAGCCATGCGTTTTCTTTTATTCTTCAGGCTTTAACAAAATAATGAAGTGAAATGAGTGAAATTGTCTAATTTGTCTGGTTTGCAGATCTCCTCCTCTTTGTCTCATCATTAAATCTGACAAACATCAGTCAACAGCTGGACAAAAGCTTTCAAATCATGGATTTCATGAGAATGAAACATGTAGGCAACATAAAGAAACATCAGGCCAGACGCCATGTAATGTCTTCAGCAGCGCTATAATGTTAAGCATATGTGGTTATTGTGTGACAGCGCGTGCGCAGTCGTAAAAATTGAGTTTTGCACAAACTGTCCGCGAAGACAAGTATGCGCAACTATATTTTGGGAGAGGCAAGGCGAGGGCTTGTGATTGAGAATTGATTTGAGGGGGCCAAGCGTTTGTTGTTTTGCCCCTGCGTAAAGCAGGCCTAGGGAAAAAAGCCGACAAACCGTGTTTATTTTAATATTGTGCAACATCAGGTTTGTATTTTATTCATACAGGAACTACAGCACGTTAACTGGAACCTTTAGCAAAGGGAGGTGAGAATGTTGGTACTGTACCATACTTTCAGGTCAGGTCAGATAGACATTAGTTTTATTAATCAGTCATTTATTTAAGTGAGACTTGCTGATTTCTTTATGTTTTCTACAGGACAATCCAATAATTTTTTTGCATAAATGGGTCTCAAAATTGAGGCTGTTGTTTTCAAACTTTAGGATGTTTAGGTAAAATATAATTATTTGGAAAACAAATGTTATATATTCTAAACTCAGAATATATATGTCTAAAAGGCCTTTAGTGTAGTCATCTCTATTTTTGTCATGCTGTGTATTTGTTAAGCATGTAACTTGCTTAATTTTTCAACAGGCAACACAATCAAAATGCCGTTTAATGATATAAAAACATTCTTATCTTTAGTTGTCATTCAACTCTGTTATCTATTTATGCAGCCACTAGTAATTACTCCTCTTGGAAGAATGCATTTTCACTGAAGCCTACCTGATTTTCTGATTGTCTTTGTTTTTTATTGCCATGTAACATTTTACTCTTAATTTCCAAATGGATTATTGTGAAAATAGCACAATAAATGTTTTCTATGTAGCTAGTTTGTCTGTCTTTTTTTTCATTTTAAATTAGGTAATTTTATTTGGTAATTTTTAAATGATAAATGTACAAGGCTGTGTCATAGAATGATAACAGGAATCATGTTAATCCTTTATGGCGATTTGTATAGTATTTTTTTCAGGAGGTGGCCCAAAAATCACTGTCATTTAATTTAGCAGTAAAAAATGCAATTAGATGCACTGTACTGATGGTCTACTGAACAGCAGTTCAACATTAATTTCACTGCAAATTTAAATACAATAGCTCCTGAATATTTGTTGCCTGTAAGGTTCTGTTAATTTACCAACGGACAATTTATTTTTTTGAGTGGCTTACGTTACCTTAAACTACCTTGAGGTATAGTTATGCTGTTAGAGGCCTAGGTTGCTGGGTAACATACCAACCACTTATTCTCACTTTGTTACTATCTCTTACTACTCTCCAATTGTTAGCCTATTGTTAGCTTTGATGTTAATTGCCTCGTTATATCCTTATTTTTAAGTTGCTTTGGATAAAAGGATCTGCCAAATACATAAACAGTAACAATAAGGAATTATCTAAAGTTATTGCTGCCATTAATTTTGTGTTTTCGCTCAGTTTTCTTCTTTCTACAGAAGGTGCAGCAGGCCTGATGCTTCCGTGTTTTGGATATCTCATATTTTATAAACTAGTCCCTCACAGAGATGTTGCTGCCCTTAACTATATGTTCTCCCTTTGTTTTTCATTTAAATAGAAAGGACACCTGGGGCCAGTGCTTCTGGGTTTTTCTGTGGCTCATTCCTGTCCTCTCAGGCCCCAGTCAGTCATAGCAAATGCCCACCACTAATACTGCGCCACGTTCTGGCTCTGATTCTGGTACATTAGTTCAAGTCAAAGTTGCATTTAATGCAAGTCTTTATATGCAAAATAAAGGTTATTGGTTGAAAATTAAAAAACAGACCAGGAAAAATGTCAAACACATTTCTGACAGGGTATTAATGCGTCTGCAAGGATATTACAGGCATTTTAGTACTTCTCAATAAATAAAAAATTAGGTTGTTGATTTATTTACTCAGCTTAATAAAATATTTAGTACATGAATAGAGGCTAAAATCTGGTGCACCACCTCCTGTTTGTGTTGCACAAAGAACGAGGTAATTCACTACTTTTCTCGTACTCGTACTCGTACTCGTACACCAGTAATTCACCAAATGAACTTTAGTTTATTTACCTCTCTCATTTCTTTGATTTTGGAGCCTCCCTTCCCGATGAGAGAGCCACACTGACTGGCTGGCACAACAAGCCTTAAGGTGACGGGGGGCTTGCTGGTGACTGGGCTGTTACTCATGGAATTGATTATGTCCTGGAAAAAACAGATCATAATTCATTCTGCAGGAGTAATGTGGCCTCAAACATTCATGATGTTTAATTGTATTAGTAAAAATCATCCATTCAAAGCAAATCATCTGAAAAACATACACCCTGTTACTCATTATAAAAAAATATCTTCCTTCATTTTTCTAACCCTGCTAAAGGGGGATTGTTGTGGGTGTATTTGCATTTAGAGCCACCCTTTTTGTTCACATAAATTATTAACGACACAGAAATTTGTGTCCGCAGTCACATTTTTAGTATCAGATGATATCAGTAAAAAGAAAGCTGAATGGTAACTAATTAATTCAACCTTTGTGCTAATCTCCCAGCTCCCATAAACTTTTTTATTTATTTATTATTTGAGCCAGAGATTGGGTTTGTATGTTTAAATTAAAAATAAGCAAAACAAAATATTTCTGAGTTTGATAAAGTACTCAAACCTTGCGTGGGCAATCTCAGTTTGGAAAATCAGTCACCTAAGGGGACTGGTGTAGATTCTCAGTCAACCAGGAAATGACAATCGTAAGGCTCCCAAGTAGTCGGGCGCACTGTGAGCGGCGCAGACTGTGTCCGCGGACGTTTTAGGTTTTATAGTTGAGCTTACCAATTTCCTATATTTAATGTGACACCACATACGTGGTTGTAAAAATTCTGCCTTGTGCGGACATGTCCGGCGGGCATCCGCTTTGAGTCTGCCTTGAGTACGCACAGACGTCCGCACAATCAAGTAAGCCCCAATATGTAGGAGTCTTAAGTGCTTAGTTAGAAGGCAACTGGGCTTCTGCGTCTTATTGAAGATGTTTCACCTCTCATTTAAAGACTTCTTCAGTTCTGAACATGATTAAAAGTAACAGTCTAATAAGTTATAGTCAGCCACAATGGGTGAGAAGCTGTCCTTGTATTTAAAGTATGTGGTGGAGCGACAGAAATCCAACAGAGTGCAAATCTGACCTGGGTGCATTTGGTCCTGTCTTGTAGATGTTTGTCTTCTTCGAGGTGTTTTCTGACAGTTTCCACTACTTCCAGTGTCAGGATACAGGTAAAAAGGGAAGTGACATGAAATTATGAAAGTGTTTCTCTTGAATCCGGTTTCGGTTGCCTGGCAATGCTGTCAAAATCTACAGAGTTCTGTATGTGATGTGGCGCATTACTTATCAGTGGAGCTAAAACAGCACCCAGATGTTTACCAATGTTGTTGGTAACTTAGTTGACGATGGTGATGAGGCATCTCATTGGTGCTCCTTCCTTGTGCAGACCGTACATGCATGAAATGGCCTTACCAAGGTGTAACCTATGGTAGCAGCTCAGTGAATCAAAAAATAAGAGTAGAAAAGGTCCAGTTAACTTCTTCATACGCACTTAGGGTTTTCATGTCCTGGATAATTGAGAATCTACGACAGCTTGTTACCAAGGACCAAGGACCTAGGAATGGAGCGGGAGTGTGCAAAGATGTCTCAAAAGCTTGAAAATTCAACTTCAGATACAGAAAATAAGACATCACCCCCGACAGCATCCAACTCAGCTCTACAATCAAAGACTATAAAGCAAACAGATAATTTTTTCAAGGAACAGAACATGTTACTTAGCGGGAGAATATGACTGGTCCATTTCTCCAAGAAGGGACGTTCACACAGAATTAACAAAATCCACCAGCAGCTTTCAGCACTTCATCCTACCTCAGTCATAGTAATTTTATTGAAAAAGCCCAATTATCCAAACAACCAAACAGAAGACCAAAAGAACAACAATGCAAGTTCCCTAGATTACAGCAAAAACCCATCCGTGTCACAGGAATTGTCAGAGTCTACCAGAGAAGATGATGAGATGACTTCCAGCCTGGAAAGTCGAGGCCAAGGAATTAGTCTGATGGGCAGACGTTTCAGCCAAGGGTCTTAAATTTGCCCTCTTACCAGAAGAAATACCAGTTGTAGACCTTACAACTGCCACAGAGTCAGCCATAAGGAAAAGCAACATTGCTGAGGCAGAAGCAGAGCAAGTTGGGATGAAAGCTGCAACCCTTCCCATTGCTAAACCTCCTTCAAACCTCACACCTCAGAAGAGGAAGGCAATATCATCCCTCAGCAAGGACCCAAACGAGGAAAGTTGCTAATTATCGCATGATACATATGAAGCACTGAAGAGGGATCCAACAAGCACTTAAAAGATGAAGGTCACAGACTCCCTACAAAAACTAGAAAAAGACAAAGTGTTTGACAGAGTTTTGTTCCTAAGGGTTAAACCCTGGGGAGGCCATCACATTTTGTCATTTTGAATAAAAGGTCAAATGTCTCCAACAAATGAGAGAAGTCCAGTTGCTTTCTACTTAGGCACTTAGGATGTGTTTGAAATGAACTTATGTTTATTTTTTCTGTGCATTTCCCAATAGTTTTAGAGTAATGTGTAACATATTTTCAGGCACAATTATCCTCTTAATCTTTTATTTAAATAGGCATAAAGGTATGAACAAGGTCTGAAAATATACCAACAAATCCCAGACAGATGGATCTGAAAGTGAATTTATTATTAGAAGCTACCACAGATTCATACCTCCTCAAATTTATAGGCAATCATAGCAAAAGCCTTGAAAATGGTGTCTGTAGGTCCAGTGATGGTGACGATTCTCTCTGGACAGTTTCCCTCTGAAATGTTTATTCTTGCTCCACTCTGAAATAAAACCGCATATAGAAAACTTAACAAAACAGTAACACAATCAATGGTAATAAAAACAATTATGTTGTTAGCTGTAGGTCTGATATAAAGAGCCAATACCACAGAAATAACAGTGCTAAGATAGAATCTTCTGCTCAATTATCCTACAGCCATTTTTTGCTCCAAATTTCAGCAAAACTCTTCATCCACTGTGTAGTGTCACTATGGATTTGAACACTCACAGCAGACTGTAATGAGCTCCTGAATGAGCTGAACAATCATGCTTGTGCTATTCTTAGCATGCTACCACAACTGTTAGCATGCTAGGCCTAACGTCCAATGTAAGTGCAGGACATGGAAATCCTAGAGGGCAATGTATACTCAACAAGAAGAGAGAAATGTGTTCTCTCTCTGCATGGCAGCAAGAACAAAATTACATCATTATGTTCTTACAGGACTCTTTTGGGAGTTCTTGACACTTGTCCATGACCCATATTCTGAATAGAACCTTCTTCTTGCATCTGAGAAATATGAAGCGGGTGTGCAGCTATACTATGTAGTGTGTAACTTTGCTATTGCAGAGGAGTCAGTTTACAACTGAGTGCTCATTTCTGAATGTTCCCACCAGAGGACGATCAGAGCCCTCTCTGATATGTTTTAAAAGCATTTCTTGAATGGACCTAATAATAATAAAAAATAAAATCCTGCAATTATATTTAAAATCTGTATCATTTTAAAATTTTCCGAAAGAAATAACAAAACCACTCAAAAGCTGTCTAGAGCAGCGTTCATCCTATCAGAATTCATTCTGCTCTGTTGCTAAGCAGAAAACGGGACTTTGTCAACTTGGTGACTGGTGTACCCAATGGAAGCTCATCAACAAAATGATACTTACTCTAGAAGAGATCTGCCATGAATTCACCAACCAATCATATATTTCTTATAAGTTAGAGATTTTGTGATCATAAAGGTTATGACAAGATCTGTCAACCAATCAGAGCTCAGCATTAAGCTAGGAGACTCCATGTGTGTGCTTCAAGCTGCAATGTTCAGAAATGTTAGCTACAATAAGGAGGATGTTTTAGCTCAGTGGGATTATTTGAAAAAGAAGACCAAGCACAGGTGATAATTCAGAAACAAGCTTTTCACATCTTTCACATTTATAGCTTCAAGGAGCCATTAATTTAATTACTAACATTTAATTCAGTAAATGTTGATTCATCTTATGGAAACTCACCTCTTCTCGCATCTTTTTCACAGTTTCTCCTTTCTGTAAAAAAAGAAACCAAATAAAAAACATTTGAGCATAAATCAGTATTTCTTTGAGACGTCTAATTTTCCGGATGTGAACAGGAATACGCACCTTACCGATTATACTCCCCACCTCCTGCAAGAAAAATATCATCGTAGAGTTTTACAGATACAATATCTAATCAGTATTTACTGTATTATATGGTCTATTTAAAGTAAGCTTGCATTGGTTGTCCAAAATCAAAAGTAACTAACATCTACAAGTAGCTCCAGTGCTCCTGCACCCATTCTACAATCTGCTACAATTCAGATGTTATTTAAAAAGTTTGTTTCCTTGCTGTTGTCCCCCATTCCAGAGAAATTAATAAAATGTCCCATTTTACTGTAAAAGTCTGTAAGGGTCTGATGCCCCACTCTGATTTATCACCATTCCCCACATCCAGGGTTTTTCTTACTTTTCCATGCATCAGGAGGCGGATGGTCAGGGTGACATTCAGCCCACCCTCTGACTGGACTTTGGTGTTCTCCATGCTGAGAGAAGTGGGAATGGCTCTGCCCTTGAATGTCCTCAGTGGAAGATGGAGTACAGAGATATTACAGCCAGCCAGTCACCTGTCGGACCCAACATCACGTAAAAACACATCAACGCTGGTCTATGTGCATAACTGTTTGAGAATTATCAGAAAAACAAAAAAATATTTAATTAGAACTCTAACATAACACTCTAAATTGAAATATTTTAGGGAATTTTCTGAGAAATGTTACTTTTATGAATTCACCAAATACTTCTTCTACATGCCTGAAGAACAGATATGAACATTTAAAAATATCACAAAGCTTTTAAATCTGATTCATCACTTTTTATTTTTCACAAAGATGGTGCACCGAGCCTTTTTTTTTTATCTCAGGTGTGTTTTAAGGTGTTCTAGTGTTCCAGTTTTAAGTATAAGGCTTATTTTAGACTGGGGAAATGTCTTTACTGAAAAAAATAAAGGAATCTCTTTGTCACTAATGTTGGGACCAACATTTAAACTAAGTCAAATGTCTCCATGTGTTATAAAGGCTCACTGATTGTGAATCATTTCAATATTCTCATTTGCTTGTATCCCCCTGGCGTGAGTTGTGCTTCTTTCGCTGGGAGAACATGGTTGAAATGGTAATGTGCAGCCTTCACAGCAGTATGATATAATCATCCACCTTGTTTCAGTCCCGCTGCAGGGTACTCTCTTCATCCTTTCTGCTTTTATTGGAACACCACAGCATTAAGCTACAGGTTATAATTTTCAGCTAGACACTGTTTATTGTGGCTTTCTTAAACAAACAGAACAATATTCTTCCAGGAAAACAGATGAGGAGACATTGTTAGGAGTGCATCAGCTACTTGGATAATGGTTTTGCAGCACCTCTCTGGATAATGACCGGGGACGTGAATAGCTCAAGAATGGATCGTCAACAGGTTTCCTTTTCCTTCTAGAAGATGTGTAAGAGGGCTTTTGCAGAACGATAATGAGTTCTTTATCAATGAATGCTTCCCTATTCCATTCCACCATCCATTTCTGAATAGGAGAAGATCCGAGAATGACTTTTTACTCCTGCAAGATAATGGATGGGTTGCACCCATGTTTGTCAAGTTCTCTGAAGGTGGTCAGCCGATGTAAAAAGGCCCAAAAGAGAAGCCCAGACATCCAGGTGCCCAGTGACACTCTCTGGCCCATTTTGAAGCATTTGCTGGTAAAAAGAGACATGTAATCCCTCCAGCAAGTTCCAGGGATGCTCCAGGACCATTACCCAGAAGGATCGACTTGAAGAACCTCCAAAAGGAGAAGAAGATCATCAAACCATCTCAGCTGACTTCTTCCAATGGAAAAGACCAGTGTCTTCACTCTCAGCAGGACAGAAATGGGCCACATCTCTTCTGCCCATTTAGGAAACCCTGTGTCTTATTTAGAAAGATCAACTAGGACCAACACAGGAAGCTGCACCAACATCATGTCCTAGTTCAGATGGATTTACCAAGATAAGACCAGAAGAGACAAAAGTTAATGACAAACCAATTTCTCTACATTTTCCTTCCAAGCAGTCTGAGTTTCCAGATACGCTCTTACATATTTGATAGATGGTTCCCAGGCTTGGTGGAGTTCTTTTTAGGTTTTGCTTTGTACAGTTTTTCACCCATATTCAATTCAGCTTTTAAATCGGACCAGGCAGTAGTTCTCTGCAAATTTAGAACAAAATAAAGAAATGATTAACAATATCTGAGTGCATCTCTTTAAGAAAAGGCAGAAATGAAACAGGACGTAGTTTGTGGATATTTCTAAAGTATTTGGACATCAGTCAGTCAGTCATTTTCTACCGCTTATTCCATAGTGGGTCACGGTGGAGCTGGTTCCTATCTCCAGCAGTCTATGTATGGACATTTCATATTTATTTATTTACGCTAAGAAATAAAACTATAAATTAACTATAAAAAAGAAAAAAAATACTATCTAAATCTTTTTTTAACTGCAAGTTCTGGGCAGTAATAAATTAGGACACCCCCATGTTTATTCTCACATCAGTGCATCACATCGGGTGCACCAGATGGAAACATTGTTACTCAGAATTTGAAAGGTTTGTCCTGTTTTTACATTCAACAGTTAGTTGGGTGCTCCTGTTGAAGTGAGAGTGAAAACCATGGTGAGATCCAAAAAGCTGTCTGAGACCTTCAGAAAGAACATTGCAGCAATTTATGAGTCTGGTACAAGATTTAAAGAGATCTACTGCATACCAGTAAATACCAGTAAATCCACAAAGGAGGGGCTGAGAAGTAGAAAATATGAAATCCAAATTAAAGTCCAGATCTTAAAACCATACTCCTTAGCTACTAAGGAGTAGGGTGTAATTCTTCATTCCCTGTTGATAATTTTTGTTTAATTAATAAAACAAGGTTCATTTTACAATTTCTTTGAAGTTAAATACATTTATTTTTCTGAGATATATTAAAGAATAAAAATTAGAACTAAAAGTTTCTTTTAAAAGAGCTGAGTATTTAATGTGATTATTCATGATTGTACATAGGTAGTTTTTTAGTTAACATCTCTTTGAGAATGACCTTGTTGAGGATAAAATAGCATTTAATGTTTGATAAAGACCACTTCAAGAAACTCACTTCCTTCCAGTCTCACTTAAAAGCAGTAGAGGGATGACTTTGGAGCGTTGCACACTGCTGCACCTAAAGATGGGCTTAATTTGGCAGTTGACACTGGGCTGAAATGTTTCCCATCCAAGCTCAATTTACCAGCCAATTTTTAGGCACACAGGCCCCAACATGCACATGTTTTCTGGGGAATAACAGAAGCAATTATTCAAGCTGCTTGGAGACAAGGACATACTCTTTATTCAGTAGATGGGTGATCACCTCCAGCACTCAACTATGGAAAAGTTACAAATGCTTCTGAAGGAAATTCATCTCAACTCCATCATAGAAGCATTATATCAGTTTCAAATTCAGTCGGGCGCACTGTGAGCGGCGCAGACTGTGTCCGCGGACGTTTTAGGTTTTATAGTTGAGCTTACCAATTTCCTATATTTAATGTGACACCACATACGTGGTTGTAAAAATTCTGCCTTGTGCGGACATGTCCGGCGGGCGTCCGCTTTGAGTCTGCCTTGAGTACGCACAGACGTCCGCACAATCAAGTAAGCCCCAATATGTAGGAGTCTTAAGTGCTTAGTTAGAAGGCAACTGGGCTTCTGCGTCTTATTGAAGATGTTTCACCTCTCATTTAAAGACTTCTTCAGTTCTGAACATGATTAAAAGTAACAGTCTAATAAGTTATAGTCAGCCACAATGGGTGAGAAGCTGTCCTTGTATTTAAAGTATGTGGTGGAGCGACAGAAATCCAACAGAGTGCAAATCTGACCTGGGTGCATTTGGTCCTGTCTTGTAGATGTTTGTCTTCTTCGAGGTGTTTTCTGACAGTTTCCACTGCTTCCAGTGTCAGGATACAGGTAAAAAGGGAAGTGACATGAAATGATGAAAGTGTTTCTCTTGAATCCGGTTTCGGTTGCCTGGCAATGCTGTCAAAATCTACAGAGTTCTGTATGTGATGTGGCGCATTACTTATCAGTGGAGCTAAAACAGCACCCAGATGTTTACCAATGTTGTTGGTAACTTAGTTGACGATGGTGATGAGGCATCTCATTGGTGCTCCTTCCTTGTGCAGACCGTACATGCATGAAATGGCCTTACCAAGGTGTAACCTATGGTAGCAGCTCAGTGAATCAAAAAATAAGAGTAGAAAAGGTCCAGTTAACTTCTTCATAAGCACTTAGGGTTTTCATGTCCTGGATAATTGAGAATCTACGACAGCTTGTTACCAAGGACCAAGGACCTAGGAATGGAGCGGGAGTGTGCAAAGATGTCTCAAAAGCTTGAAAATTCAACTTCAGATACAGAAAATAAGACATCACCCCCGACAGCATCCAACTCAGCTCTACAATCAAAGACTATAAAGCAAACAGATAATTTTTTCAAGGAACAGAACATGTTACTTAGCGGGAGAATATGACTGGTCCATTTCTCCAAGAAGGGACGTTCACACAGAATTAACAAAATCCACCAGCATCTCAACTCCATCATAGAAGCATTATATCAGTTTCAAATTCATGAAATGTGGCAAAGCTGAAACTATTTAATGTATTCCTAATAATTATGTACATAAGTTGATTCCAACATTTTCACAGAATGAACGAGTCATCCTTGTGGAGATCAACAACAAACAGAACCATCAAACTGGACCCAACCTCTCCTATCAGCAACAGTTAAATGCAGTGAAACCAAAGCTGATGGAGGACAGAACAAGTTTCATTCAACTGTTGTCTTGTAAACAAATATTCAGAGGAAAAGATGTGATTTTTATCCTCCAGCCTGATTCATGTTTTGTTTTGTGATTGTCTGACGTCTTTACCTCTCTGTGGTACTAAAGTAACGAGAAGCACGTGGACAACAGCGATAGTGAAGGCTGAAAAAGATTTAATATAAATATGTCAGGTTTGTTCCAGGCTTAATGATCTCGTGCTTTTCCCAAAAAAATGGTGCTGCAACCAAATGTGTTAAAAAGCTCCTGATTCAGATAATTACTCAGGCTCTTTTCACACATGGATCTGCTCTTTTTATTCATGTTGGTGTTATTGAAACAAATCCAGGGGTTCCTACTGTGATCAGGAGAAATTTAGCAAGCTTTTCTATACAAATTACTGTTAGATTAGAGCTACAATGATTACTAAAGCTGATGTTTGGATGGATTTGAAGCACAATGATTAGTGATAACTTTTCCTAGAATAGGTTATGTAAAAAAATGGAAACAGACCCAATGTTCTGAAGTGTCCTTGTTTGCAATGTCATGCAGGAAACTTGCTATTTCCTGTCTGACTGGCCACAAGATGAAGGATGGTACTGAAAGTGGGTTTTTGTGGTTCATTTATTTTCATATCACTGTCAAAACGTCTAATTTAGAAAGAACTATTCACATTTCCAACAACAAATGTTTATTATCAAATATAAATATAATTGCTTTTTCTCTAATATACCTAATATGTTTCCCTTTTTTTTAAACTGGAGCTGATAGCTTCAACAAATAAACATTTTACTCCATGCAGCAGATAAGCAAGGAACATTAGCACTCGATTTTTACCCACAGATTTGAATAAAAAGCAATGCAATCAATAAAAAACAAGCAATTAAATTAGCAACAAACGCTTTCCTTAATATTCCAAAATAACTAACTTTAAAAAAACAATCACTGAGAAAAACATTTCCGCAGCTAACAGGAGAGGTCTCATAAGACGCAGAAGATGCTATGTAGGCATCTAAAACAGCATTGCCAGCAACTGATGCATTTGGACAGGGGTCCCATTATGGGTTTGCATAAGTCCAAGCAGTCATAATGTGCAGTGTATATTGTGTATTTCAACCAAAGAGACGTTACGATGGCCCAATAATGGTGGTGATGCGTAGGGTCATCCGTATCGTCTCTGAAGGATGTGCATTGCTTTTGATGCACTCCCATTCTGAACACTGCATGTTCACTAGAATCATGGGTGTGGACTTCACAGTGTTCAACTGTATCAGGACAGGGAGCTTTACTCTGATTTCACCATTTGGTTCCATTTTATTTTTTCATATTTAGGTTTAAGCTTAGAGTCTGAGAATCATGAGTAAATGCGCCGTGATAATTATTACCCGAAATTAAACGGGAAGTAAGTAATGCTTGCTTGTAGTGCCACCACCTTGCTGTATGTCATGTTTCTCTTTCATTTTGAAACATCCAGCATGCCGAGGTGAGTAAAGTATCTGTGAGATGAAGGGATGTAATTATTGGATCATTGCTGCAATATCTGAGTTGCAGTTGTAGTGATTCTGTACCAGTGGCACAGTGATCATTTCTGTGAAGTTAAATATAAAATGAGGCCCATTATCACCACCATCACCCACAGCAGAATGCGATTTTCTCTCAGAAATCTCCTAAAGCCTCGATGAAATGTTGACAAGCTGAAGGGAATGAATCTCCTTGGCTACATGTGACGATGAGGGCTTTTCTGGAGCAATTTTGGGTCTAAGCTGGATTTCTGCCCACTCTCCACCCCCATGTGTCTCTATGTGTCCTACAACCAGGCTGAACCTGCCATGTCCAATCAGTTGGCCTGACTGAGATCTCAGCTAAAATTACAATAACAAGCCAATGCCTGTTTTCATTGTTCTCTTGCCACGCAGCATTAGCTTGGAGGTTTTTATTTAAGCTGTTGGTGTCTGCTTTTTCTCCATTAGACCATAAAATCACATGAAAAACATCTTAATCTCAGTGAAGATACTGTATGCACCATCTCCTGCCTTAAGACAGCAAAAAGTAACACTGCAGTAACAAAAGAAACAAAAAAATCACATGATTTTTTTTGAATTTCTGAAGCATTGGGAATAAAATCTATTTTCAAGATATGCAACATGTTTCAGCATGACTGATGCCGCAGACAATCACATGATAGAAATGGTTTTCAACACATCTCAAATAACAAATAATTCAACATTTTTGATTATATTAGGTAGAAAAAAACTAAATATGGAATAAAAATTCAGGAACAGCTTGATGTTATTTTACCCCACAGTTTTAACGATCTTTAGGTGTCGTTAGTTGAAACATCTAATCCTTATGAGGAATTCAAAGGAAATCATTCTGCTCCGATTCCTCTCCCTGCAATAACACCATGCATGCAGTCATGCAGTAGCGACGGCCCAGAATAATATGTTCTACTTTATTTGACCATAATCCACCAGACCAAAGACATTAAAACAATTATGTTAGGTCATTTACAAATATACAGAAAAAAATTACCTTTTATGCAGCTCCAACTTTATGAACATCACCTCACCTTCTAAAGTTACATCCTATTTTTCAGTAAGACGCATTCAATGCTGGCGAGCAACTGGTCAAGACATGATGTCATGCAGGCATGACCGATGACGTCACAATTTTGACACGTGAGTCGTAGAGAAATCCAAGTTTGGTTGAATTTTGGAGCTGCTCGGTTTGTAATGCTATGACCATTCCATGGAGCAAACGTTTTGGGCAAAAGATACGACCGGTGCCCCAGATTAGGATGCCCCTCAGGGTGTGGGTGTGGGCAGGTCTGGAGGAGCATGTCTTGAAGACATAAAAGCTTGGATGACTTTAAATTTTCTGCTTCTAAATTCAGACAAGACAGAAGTGTTCGTCTTTGGACCGGAGTCTTTGAAAAAGAAACTGCTTAGTCGATCACTTAACCTGGATGGCATTAAATTGATCTCCGGTAATAAAGTAAAAAACCTTGGTGTTATTTTTGACCAGGACATGTCATTTAAATCCCATATTAAACAGGTTTCTAGGATTTCCTTCTTTCATCTCCGGAACATTGCCAAAATTAGAAATATCCTATCCAGGAGTGACGCTGAAAAACTAGTCCATGCATTTGTTACTTCAAGGCTGGACTATTGTAATTCTTTACTATCAGGATGTCCACAAAATGCAGTTAAAAGCCTTCAGCTGATTCAAAATGCTGCAGCAAGAGTTCTGATGAAAATTAAAAAGAGAGATCATATTTCTCCTATTTTAGCTTCCCTTCATTGGCTCCCTGTTAAATCCAGAATAGAATTTAAAATTCTCCTCCTCACATATAAAGCCCTTAATGATCTAGCTCCATCATACATCAGAGATCTGATTGGTCCATATGTTCCTAACAGAGCACTTCGTTCTCAGACTGCAGGTTTACTGGTGGTTCCTAGAGTCTCTAGAAGTAGAATGGGAGGCAGATCCTTTAGTTATCAGGCTCCTCTCCTGTGGAACCAGCTCCCAGTTTTAGTCCGTGAGGCAGACACCCTGTCTACTTTTAAGGCTTAAAACTTTCCTTTTTGATAAAGCTTTTAGTTAGAGTGGTTTAGTTTATCAGGGAGGGAGCCTTCCTCCTTCCCTGTTGGTTGGAGTAAGGGGGAGTCAGGTTTAGCCTAAACCGGCTCAGTTATGGTTGAGGTGAAAACACACCCTCCATTTCTGCTACCTGTATGACCCCTTCTCTTTTCCGATGGTTATAATCAGTCTGACAGAGAGAGGTATCCCAATCCTTGTGGTCTTTAGTATAACAATGACCATCAGTGGGCTCTAGATGGACAAACTGTCTACTTTTAAGGCTAGGCTTAAAACTTTCCTTTTTGATAAAGCTTATAGTTAGAGTGGCTTAGGTTATCCTGAGCTATCTCTGTAGTTATGCTGCTATAGGCTTAGGCTGCTGGAGGACATAATGACCACTTTCACTCTCTTCGCTACAATCTCATACTACTCTCCAATTTTGCATTATTTGCTGTTATTTCAGTTTTTAACTTCATGTTGTCTCTCTTTTCTCTTCCTAGAAGCTACACCTGGCCTGACTCTGTCTCTACCTGTGACACCTTCCTGGAGAGGGGCATTGTCCAAGCTTCTGCTGGCAACAGCTTAATGCTTACCAGCTACCAATGATCCACTTGGTCCTCTCTTTCAGTGTTTAACCCTTTCTCTCTCCTAGACATGGCTACTGACTGAGTTTTTACTGTAACTATCTCTATGTGCTCTCTTTCAGACCCTATCCTTGAAAACTGGCTCAGAGTTTATCTGTTCTTTCCTCCTAGATGAAGCCTCTAAAGGAGCTACATCCATCAACATTTACTTTTCCTTCCCATAGAAAGTACTCCTGGATCAGTACTTCTGTGTTCTTTTTGTGTCTCTGCTCTGTTCTCTCAAACCCCCAGTCGGTCGTGGCAGATGGCCGCTCACACTGAGCCTGGTTCTGGTTCTGCTGGAGGTTTCTTCCTGTGAAAAGGGAGTTTTTCCTCTCCACTGTCGCTACATGCATGCTCAGTATGAGGGATTGCTGCAAAGTCAACGCCAGTGACTGTCCACTGTCTCTACATGCTCATCCAGGAGGAGTGAATGCTGCAAGTCACTGACTGGATGCAATCTGCTGGGTTTCCTTAGATAGAAAAACCTTTTATCCAATTTGAATAAATAACTGAATCTGACTGCACTGTTCAATGGTTACGATTAATTGGAATGTATGTACCTGACTTGAAATCTGTATGATTCGATTGAATTGACTTAGCCCATTTTAAAGTTACCCACCTGTCACAGAATGCAACAGGAAACAATACTCTCAAATTATTTTTACCTCTGCCTTCCTCCCTCCCTGTTGGATGGAGTAAGAGGGAGTCAGGTTTAACCTAAACCGGCTCATTTATGGCTGAGGTGCAAACAAACCCTCCATTTGTGCTACCTATGCGACCCCTTCTCTTTTCCAATGGTTATAATCAGTCTGACAGAGAGACGTACCCCCAATCCTTGTGGTTTTTAACATAATAATGGCCACCAGTGGGCTCTAGATGGACAAACTTTATCCGTTTATTATTTTATTTAGTACCCCTACACATAGCCCATTCTAAAATGGCCAAACTTGAACACTCAGTAGTTTAATCTAACCTACAACCCCGCACCATTCCAAACCCCTTGAGAAGTGCCTTGAGACAACATGTGTTGTGAATTTGTGCTATATAAATAAAACTATATAAATATATGTAAGGAATCCCCAGAAATCCAAAGGTAGAGTGAAAGAACCCACTGCCGTCCTGTCTGACAGTTACCACTGTGGCCGCCAGAAGCATTGCTGTCCACTGTCTCCAAATGTGTCTCTAAGCCAACCAGACAGTGGAGAAGTGTGCCTCTTTGGGTCATACAGCTGCTCTTATGAGCTGCAGCACCCGTTGGACCTAAAGGCATTTCCCTGCTTTTGTTCTAAGCAGATTCTGTTGTAAATGGTGACGAATTCTCTAGGGTTTTCTGGATGTTTGTTTTGTTATCCCATTTCAATTCTAATTTTCCTTCCTAGGATCAGAAACAGATCCTAAAACTCAGAATTAAACCCTCAAAATAATCTTCTTCTTGATATGTATTTGTTAATTCTTCAGAAGTTTGTGTTGCATTCAGTACATCCAGTGAGTGATTTACAAACGTTAGATTTTCCATAATTAAAATGAGAAGAAACTCTCCTTTATGAGTGTAGTTTTTACCTTCCTGGAAAGGTCAACATCTCCAAAGAATTTACTTTATTGATCAGATTTAAGACTTTTTTTAACTTGGTTTTATCAATATTAAACTACTCAAGTAGTGCTCTATCTTGGTTGAATCTGGTAATAATTTACTGCTAAATTTAAAAACATTTATGCAGTTTAGAAATGTGATGTTTTCTGGTAGCCACAAGCCAACTGAATAAATACAAATGAACTATGAAACAAATGCTTGTATTTTTATGCTAGGGGTTTCTGCATGAGATATTGTGTGTTGTTGATTTACTGATTACATTTGCAGGGGCAGGGGTTTGTTTTGTGACCAGTGGGTGGCCGGTTTGAGCCCCCGCTATATCTGTCTCAGTCTTTGTGTCCTTGTGCAAGACACTTCCCCCTCCTTGCCTGCTGATGGTGGTCAGATGGTGGCCTGTGTATAGCAGCCTCACTTCTGTCAGTGTGCCCCAGGGCAGCTGTGGCTACAATGTAGCTCATCACTGTTGGTGTATGAATGGGTGGATGACTGAATGTAGTGTGAAGTGCTTTGGGGTCTCTGGGGACTTGATAAAGTGCTATACAAGCAATTTACCATTTGTTTTTAATTCCGGACCTTCTTTCTGAGAGTTTGTGTGTTTCTGTGTCTGCAGGGCATCATTGCAGCCATTCCTATAGAGACTCTACATGCAGCAGAGATAATGCTTAGTTGATTTTGTGTTTGGCTGTTGGTGTGTCTGTATGTGCAGAGTATCGCCAAAACAGGATCAGGTGACAACAGTTTTAAACAAGCCAAATCTCTTACTACAGGTTTGGGTTTTTAGGTTTTAAAAAAATTGAAAATTGTAAGTTGCAACTCTTTAGCAATTCATTACGAATAAACGAACCTGTTGTCATTGTGTCCCACAAATAAAAACATTTCTATATGCATTTGCTGCTTGTCTGTCTCATCATCCCTAACATCCCTCTTGTGCCTGAAGTGAAACCTGGTAAAGGCAACATGATGCCAACTGTTTATACTGGGAGACTGTTCTCAGTCTTGCACGTGTTCAGGCAGGGAAGTAAATGATATTGCTCCAGCCGTAAATAAGATTCACAATAAATGTGTAATTAATTGCACCTGCTGCTCCGGGTTAGACACATCAAATGTAGGCATCTAACAGCTTTAACACCTTTGACCTGGGGAATGGGCATTTGACTCTTCTCTAACATGTTTCTTAATCTGGAGAATGCATTGAATCCTGTTCCCCAAAGGGATTTTGCAGGGTGTGTCAAAATCTCATCTTTGTGTTTTTTTAAGAAGCTGTAGATCTTCTGAAAGTTTTAAGCCCAACCTGGAGGACTTTGAATGTCTTCTTAAGGTGTGAGGTCTGGGTCCTTAAGGAAGATGGGGGTCTGCTCCTTTTGGGTTGGGGTTGAGTCTCTGCCTCAAATGGAGCACTTTCTCTTGGTCAAGAGTGATGACAGGATGCAGCAGGAGGTAGGCTGATAAACTAGTTTTTCATCTGCAGTAATGGTGCTTCTACTCTGGTTTACTGTGATCACCAAAGAGCTTACCCAAAGGTGTAGCTCCTGATTTACTGCTCATGAGATCTGGTCCATCACTAAAAGAACAGCATCACAGATAAGAAGAACTGAAGTGAACCATCTGACCGAATGGTCCAGGCTCATCCTGAGAGATAAAGCCCCTTCATAAAGCCAGGAGGTCAGTGTAGACCTCCTTCTCCATCTAACAGAGTCAGTGGAGGTGGTTGTAGCATCAGATTAGGATCCTCACTGCAGGTTTTTCAGTCATTTTGCACTGGAAAGACAACGTAAGACAAACCCAGAACTCACTGGAGGGACAACATGTCCCTTGTGGTCCATAATTGTCTTAACATCACCAGGAGAGAAGGACATCCCAGACTCACGGAGAAACAGATAGTTAGAAGCATTAATTTCAGATGGACGGATGGATGGAGGGATTTACCTGTTTTTGTGCAGGTTTGAAACAAAAATGTATTTAATGACAAAGATCGAAATAAAATATTACTCAACAACCAAAAAAAAAACTACTTCACTGGTCCACATGTGGATTTGTCATCAGATCCACTTTAAAGAACAGACCCACTGAGGTCTCTGAGAATCTAGATTTCTGTTTCCAGCCATGATATGCTTTCCCAATTAAGTAGGACAATTCATTCAACCAGCTGTATATTTTCACCAGATAATAAATGATGTGGCAGAGAATCTAATTTCATTTCCAATAAAACATTTTTCTTCATGACTGCATTTTCAGAGATGTATTGCAGAAATCAGATGGGTGGGCTTATAAATGATGGATAATACCAAGAAGAATAATGTAGATAAACACACTGGAGCAGTGTGGAGCCCAAATTAAATGAGTTTCCCCCATAGAGCTCCGTCTGTTTTTAGTTCAGATGCCCTCAACATCGTCTGAACTCTATCATGCAATCCCCAGCTCCACCAACCTCATCATGGTCCAGCAGGACCAAGATCAGTCCTTCATGATGTTGTTCATTATTTCATCAGAACAGGGCTGAGAAAGGATAGCAGGAGAAGATGATAGTTGAAGAGCTTTTTAAATAGCGCATTCTACCCATAAAGAAACAGTACAAATAACAGTATTTCTTTCATTTTAGTTCTTTTTGTCTGTGTTTTAAAGCTAATGATAGAGTCTGCATCATCGTCAGAGGTCGTTCTGAACTCATTGTAGTCTGCCCTTATTTGCATTAATCATATAAGCGACGTCTTTAGAGGCTGACGCTTTCATTCACTTCAACTTCTGGGTGTTCATTGTCATTATTTGATTGTTAACTGATTGTTATTAATGTCGTCTTTATCAACACTGAACAACAACACTGGGATCATTGTCCAGTTAGAACACAAACTGTGTCTAAATTTTAACCATCTAGTTGTTGATTTCAGGTGAAGTTAAATAATTTGGAGGTAATTCTCCTTCATTATTCCATCTTCTGTGTGCAATCCACAAGTACCACCAGCAAAGGAACAACTGCAGAGCATGATGCTACCACCACCATGCTTGACAGTTGTTACAATGTTCTTTAGTTTGCAGGACTCACCTGGAATCTTTCTAAAATGTCTCCTGACATTATGTCCAGCTGGGCCGGTGTCAAGGAACCAACCCTTTCTGATACGAAGTGTGTTCAAATATAAGCTAGAAGTTTGTTGATGGATACAAAAAAGTATGTATAATGTTGACCCTGTGTGGACCAAAGAGAATCAACAATATATGCATACTTGTGGTAAATGGACTGACCTTAAGTAAGGTTTGCTAAAATATACTTATTACTCAGTGGTTTTACATTAGAGCCACGTTTACTAACCCTAACCCACATTTACCATGTCGACGTGTGGATCAGTGAGCAACTAAGTGCCTGGCCCATGGGTCCACCAACATGTGGCAAGGGAGAAAGATGATACTGTACCCCCAACCTTCAGACTCAACAAATGCACTCAGTCCTTGTTTTTAAAAATCTATGCAGTTGTATATTTTAAAGTTCTTCTGACCTGGAAAAGTAACAGATCAAATAAATTATTAAAAGACTAAATATCACATTCATGCCTATGATGAGAGGGTGAAAACGTCTGACCAGAAATATACTTGAGATTGAAGATCTAACACAAGCTGTAATTATTTACAACATCCAGCTCCCTAACATTCAAGGATTCCTTCCAGAGGGTCTTTCTCTAGACATAGGTTGAGACTTTAAATCTGGTTGCTATGTGAAACTCATGGTATATGTTACTGTATATAATGGGAATTTTTCCTCCATGCATGTTTCATAGAGACACTTTTAACTTCATGGATGTCAAATGGAAGCTGCATCGCTATCAGTTAGGGCTTTGTGGAGATCCGCCATGTGCGTGATCCTTGAGCTGTTTGACGGCTGCTTTTTGGACCTGATGTTTTTTGCACATTGCAGCAAGCACATCAGAACACGTTCACCTTACGTCACACTGCCCCATGTCCCACCCACACCTCTATAGGGCTCAGGCACTGATATTTGTATGTCCCTAAAGGTCACGTGACAAATCAATCAATAGAGTGACCAAAGTGGTTCACAGGTAAAATGAAATAAGGCCTGCTGGTTGCAGCACGTATGAAGCTGAACTCTCTCCCCTTAAGTTTGAGGTCTGTTAAGGATTTTTAAAAGACACTAAAAACTAATTTCTTTAAAATTGCTTTTAGATTTACCATTTGGATGTACTAATATTTTTAGTTTTACTTTTGAACAGCACTCTGTCATCTATGTATTCAGGTTGCTATATAAATACGTTTTTATTGATTGTTACTTTTTTACAATAATAAGACTAGAACTGTTGATTGGACAGATACAGATAGACCTGCTTTGCATTATTGTCAATCAGACAGCGTTATTTCATTTTATGCAGCTGTGTTTCATTAGCTCCTAATCAAACAGCCTTTGGATTATTATTGTATCTTCCATTTCTAAAAAAATGTGTTTTTGGTATATTCTCTGCTCTAAGCTTTATAAAAGTGTGTTATTTTTTCAAATAATAAAAGTTTATTAATTTGGGGTGGCAAGTACCTTAGAATAATAACTCAATCTAGTAATTTTAGGTGTGATGAGTAGTAAATAATTATGATGCTCATTAAAACCTATCAAGAAGCAATTGCATGTAAACATTTATCCTGGGAATGAATAAGGAGACACTTAATTACAAAGGTCCCCATGGCAATTGTACAGCTCCGCAGAGGTGATTGTGTTTTTGTTTTTTAATATTTATTCAGTTTGGATGCAAAACATAATCTACAATATGTGCCATGAAATTAAACCCACTGACACCTGCCCTCATGTTCTCCTGCCTTTATTTGCCAGAAAATTAACACACTGAGGAGAGAATGCCCATCGAATATCCACAAACACTGCATCACTTATTGAATTGGTTGCCTAGTTACCAAGTTGACGCATAAACCTCTGAGCTTATTGTTGAATTAATGGCATTTCTAGTTTTGTAAGAGCAGAGACAGGTTGTTGATGTGTTAACATACACAGCAGTGATGATGAAGTATCATTCTGGTTTAAAACAAGAACCGGGTGCAAATGTTTGAATTTTGTCTCTAAACAACAGAGGATCAGAACTGGAAACTGCTGGGACACCAGTGTCATAGTCTACAGTTACCATCAACACCCTCTACCCAGATATCCTCCACCTGAAGCTGACCCAGCTCACAGAACCAGCCTCTATCTGTCAGTGGATCACCAGTGTTCTGACTAACCGACAGTAGCAGGTGAGGCTGGGGAGCATCTGCTCCCACACAAGAACCATCAGCACCAGCGCCCCCCAGAGGTGTGTTCTCTCCCCACTCCTCCCTCCACACACATACCTGCACCCCAGGGACCCATTTATGAAACTACTCTGAAGTTTCCACATGACACCACTGTTACTGGACTGATCCAGGACAGTGATGAGTCTGCATACAGACAGGAGGTGGATCGGCTGGTCCACTGGAGTGGTCAGAACCACCTGAAGCTTAACCCAGTCAAGACAGTGGAGATGACAGTGCATTAATGGAGAACAACCCCCACACTGCCTCCCTTCATCATCCTCAACAACACTGTATCTGCTGTGATTCACTTACAGTTCTTAAGAACTACCTTTTCTCTGGACCTGAGATGGTCTTCACACATAGACAATGTTCAGAAGAAGGCCCAGCAGAGACTGTCCTTCCTGAGGCAACTCAAGAAGTTCAACCTTCCACAGGAGCTGCTGGTCATCTTCTCCACTGCCATCATTCAGTCTGTCCTGTCTTCTTCCATCTCAGTGTGGTTTGGTTCACCCACAAAACAGAACAGGTCCAGACTGCAACCAACAATCAGGTCTGCAGAGAGAATCATCAGGGCGGACCTTCCCTCCATCCAGGACTTATACAGGTCAAGGGTCAGGAAAACATCTCTGCAGATCCCACACATCCAAAAGTCCAAATCCAGACCCAAGAAATCTACAATTTTTATTTCATTTTAAAAGTTTGAAGTTTATCTTTGTACTAACCCCTCCAACAAGATTTTTTTGTTTTTTTTACAATAAAATAAACACAATTTTACATAGAATAAATCTGTACAAATGTGGATAAATTTGGAATAGTCTACAAGCTACTAGCTTGTCTCTATCTCTATGAAGCACAAAAAACACAAACTTCAACTAAACTTATTCACAACAACACAATGATCCTAAACACACATCCATGGTTTCCTGAATGGTATTCTCAAAACTCCCACCTCAACACTGTTGAATTTTAGGGGCTGTGCTTAAAAGCTGAGTCTTCTACCAATTCTGCCAGAAGGTTTGGTCAAATATCATCTAGAAATGCCAGAAGTGTGTTGATGACACAGAACGTCTGTGCTTAAGGTGCAACTAAGGGACATTTGACCAAAGTTAGTGGGGGTGTAACTTTGACCTGGTGTGAAACTGAGAAAATCCACAGTAAATTCAAATATGTGTACCAAATTTTATTTTGAAAAATGAATGAAAATATTTTCATGGAGGTAAAAGAATGGTTGTAAAAAATATTAAAAGCTCAAATTTAATCTGATATTTATGAACACAATGAATGTATGTAAACGTCTGACCAAAGAAATATTAAAGCTTGATGGACGTTTGCCAGGAGACACTTGAATGACTCTTGAACCACAAGAAGCTAAATCCTCTAATCTGATTTAACTAAGATTTAGCTGCAAAACCCAATAATAAGAGTGAAGTGGCCTCTTCTTATCAGATAAACCTGGAGATGGCAGTAATATCGTCAAGGTGTTTCATTTTATTTCAGCAGAACAGGCTGGGACAGATTTTGGCATGGAGGAAAACATCACTACAGAAAAATGTTGAGCGCCTTTCTGTGAAAATCTTACCTGGAATGCTGAAGATCTGAACCTCTCAGAGGTTTAGGTTTTAAGAAAGTGCAGAACGGCTCTTTGTACCATTACTGTAAAACAAATCCTTACAACAAATACCTAAATAAATGAGTCTGAGCAGAGGAGGTTTTTGGTATGGGACACATGGCTCTCTGCCCAGGGTGCCATTGCCAGGGGGATTGCCATTATTGATAAAAAAAAGAATCTGGACTGGACTAATTATTTAAGATTGATTGTGTTACATTGAGCAAACATTATTTAAGCAAAGTTACAGATTCCTGAAACCTTTCTTCAACTTATTTGTTTATTTGATTTGCCTATATGACCACCTGGCATATAGAAATGTTGGAATTATGATTATTGTTTAATTAATATTTATCAAGAATTATAAATAAAAATCATAATTTGAGAAAATGTATTTCTTAACCAAAAATCCTCATTTATGAATCAAAACCAGATATGTCCTCTGGTGTTGTAATTATGGCCCAAAGCCTTTGATAATTACAATTATTAAATTCTCAAGAATAGTTGATAACTATTATTAGATGTCACTGTTTAATCAACCGTTTCTGCCGAAACGTGGGGAACTTTAACCTTATTTTGACTGACAAATCATTCTTGCACAAAATAAACACAAACGCCTTCTCTTTATCTATGTGAATATTTATTAAATCAACAGCCCTGATACAACTCGCTCTTCCGATTCAATAATCTTCACCTAATCAAACATGCAAAGTTCTACACGAAAGGGTAAAATATCTAACTAGACAAAATAAAACAACAGCATTGCGTCTGTATGAAATCAAACCAGCAGTTATGGCAGTTATGAAAAACAAAAAAAGGACTATGGCTGAACGAAGCTCTGGGAGGCCACTCCCAAAATGTAGCTTAGTCACTGTATGTCATAAAACATCCTCCACTGCTGGGGAGTCCGCGCAAACAAAAGCTTGTAAAACTTTCACCTGCACTCAGGTGTCCAGACAGTAAAAACACAACTCAGAAATCAACAGCAATCAAAGTTTCAATAAAATGTTGCATGCACATCCAATTTAGAACACATTAGACTATAAATGGCGACTCTAAATCGCACTAAAATCCTACTCTATCCTGCCCACGCTATTTCTAATAAAGAAATAAAAATAAAAGGATGGATTTTACTTGATGTTGTCTCCTCTGAGAGGGAGAAAGAGAAAGGGGTTGAAGAGTTCCACACGTCCGTGGATACTCAGCAAAGCAGTCCGTTTTTCGTCCTTTGTGTCCTCCTTGGCAGAAAAGTAAAAAATATGACGGATCATCACTAGTCGACTGGAACAAAAAAAAAAACAAGGAGGAAAAATTGCATCTCCTTGAAACTCCTTGGTTTTTTTGGTTACGTGTTAAATCCACGTCGTCGATCGGTAAAGTTGAAAACTTACAAGCCTTCTTATTCCTGTAAGCTTAATTCGCTTAGTTTTCTTGTTGGCCAACGGAGGAGAATGAATGAAAGTCCACATGGGATTTCTTCTCCAGAGTGATGCTCCAGTTGTGAGGTAACCGCATCTCGGTTCCAAGCTGAAAGCACCCCCTTAAACGGCTCACTTTCTTAAATAGCCCATTGTGACGTCAGAACTGGAACGGTCCCGTCCTATCACCCGCGGTTCCTGCTAGGATTTGACGTAGCGGACTATCCTGGGGTACAAAATGGCCGATGACACCAGAAGGCCCGGTAGCGTCCAGCAACGTGCAAATGGTCCAACATTCAGCAAAACATGGTCCAACAGAAATATATAAAAATCCCAACATATAGTTGGGTCATCTATATAATTACTTTTGCAAAGCACAAAATCAGAAGAATATGTTTTAGTTCTTGATGCTTTTGAAAAGTTACATGATAAAAAGTTAGGGATGTGTATTGTTTTGAGTGAGGACCACAGGGGTGGTAGTACAGCTGTAGGGGCCTACCCTGGGCCCCATTCATGCAAGAACCGTAATGAGACTGAGAAAGGCAAAAAAGTAGATTTCAAACTTTAGTGTTTATTATGATGCACTCAGTTCAGTTCAGTCCAGTTAATTCATTCTGTTTGTTTATAATGGATTAGCTTTTTCTGAATGACAACAGAGATTCCTGCTATGCTGACGATACCTTAACATAAATAAAGGATATCAGTGTTTTTGTTTACACTGATTAGGAACCAAAACCAGATTCCAATAATTGATAAACTTGAATTTAAAACAGCTAAAACATAAGATTAAAAAACAATTACTTCCTAATAAACTGACCTGACCGGTTTGGTTTGTCTTCATTGTAAAGCTTATCATGTTCAAAACAAACAATAAATAAATAGTGTTCAGATTAATTGTAGCATTGTTGTGGTTTATTATTAAACAGAGATTATTAATATGGCCTAAAGATTTTCCACAGTACAGCCTGGGAATAGAAAATTGTCTCGTTTGTATGATAAAAAGTGTTTTAACTGGATGCATTTGCTTTTGAATAATCTTTGGCGGCGGGTAATGTGGTCGGAGGGAGCAGCAGCTCAGAGTTCTTCCCTTTTAGGGTTCTGACAAGAAGCCAATATCTTCTGACTTAGTCCTATCAATCCAAAGCAGTGCTCTGCAGAGACAGCCAGCTCAGATTTAAATATTTCTGAGGGATAAAGCACTGCTGCGAGTATTAAACCGTCAAAACACATATATACATGTGCATATGCAGGCACCTAAATATGCTCAAAGGATTTGAGTACAAACAGGAATACAGACAGACTAATAAAGCCATACTGCAGACAACTGAAGGGAGATGTGTGCATGTTTTTTTTTTTCTTCTTCCCTTTTGCTTTAAAGGAAGCGGGAAGCGTTAGTCACAGCTACACAGGGGGGTTCCACTGAGTTTACTTTAATCTGTCACACAACCGTTTGGCAGATCAACCAAAAATTGGAAAACTTGCTTCAGAGCGCAGAGAAGGATTGCTCTACTTCCATCTATACCTCCTAAATCTTATTTGTACAGAAAACTGGATTATATTCAGTCAACTGGACAGCTTTGTTATGTTGTTTCAGACTTGGATTTGAAGAAAGAAAAAACTTCGAAAGGGTCAGAGTTCTATAAACTCTGGTGTAGGAATTCCTCCTTCATAATTGTTCTGTGATTAAAATAGTTTTGATCCATGCAAGTTCATTGTTGCAGTGAACCAGACACTAACTTCAACCTGGACTCAGTGAATGTCAGAAATCCCCCTAGGCCTCCTAAGCAGACTGTAATCCATGCAAATCATCCAAGGGGCTGGAGATAGGCACCAGCCTCCTGGAGCCCTACAAGGACAAGCAGGTATAGACAATAGATGGATGGATATTCTGTTTATGTTCTTTTGTTGTACTTAACAAAAAGCATTAAAAACACAGGCGCTCTTTCTGAATGAGACTGCTGATGGCCTGTCACTGTCGTATTCTTTGCTGGACTGCATGGAGACATAAGTGACAACAGTACCATGACAGTTTGGTATGAATATAATGGAAGTTTCACTCCCTGTGTCTTTTATTCTTTGTAATGTACTTCTGCATAAATCCTGTATCCTTCCCCAAATCAACAATGACCTTTCCACTGGTCTTATCACAAAACAGCAGCAGTACCACTGTCCATGTGGGCTTTTCTAGGGATGATAAGTGGATATTTGGGGAGAACAGGGGGATAAGAAAATAGCTGGAACAACTTGTGGTGCACCCAAATTAACATCTGTAAAGTATTTTAATCTCTACAGAAGACTCAAGTCCTTCATGATGCAAGGCAACAGCTCCAACATGTCTGGCACCCCCAACATTTAACAACGGCAAAGTTTGTGAAAGCACAATTTCTTCAATTTTCCTGTTTGGGTGTAGTTAAAGGCAGCGCTCATACATTGGGTAACTGGTGCCTCACTAAAAGTCAGCTCAGTGGTATTAACAGCCAACACAACTAGACATCTCTATTCATATTAGCAAGTTGGGGTACCTACTTAACACAGGGGGGTGCTAAACATGCCGAAAAGCAGTATTAAACTTGATCAGATCACAAATGACAGGTAAATATGTTATTTTTTAAATATAATGCTCCTGCGCTCCATCCTCTACTGCTGCTCTGGGCAACTGCCCATATGGCCGGCATTAAAAACCATCACAGACCAGCACTTATGACCATTGTCCAGAGATTTAAAATGACTGAAATGGTAAGGGGGAATTGAACATTAATGTTAACTTCCACGTTAACATATTGGAATCATACTTATGTTGTGGGTTTAAGCTGTTTTAACATTTGAAATGATGCTTTTTAATAAACCTTGCTTTGAGAAGGAGCCCAGCATCCTTCATGTTTTAGATTTGATCCTGATCCAACACACCTAACTCAAGGAATTCAATTATCTTCTTATCTCGTATAAGCCTTCTGCAGGAGCCTGCTAATCAGCCACATGTTTAAATAAGGTGAGTTTAAGCAGAGAAACACCTAAAACAAGCAGGACATCAGCCCTTGAGGGATGAAATCGCTCACTCCTGTTTTAATTCAACTCCTCCATGAGAATTCCTTCCTGACTTACCAAACTGAGAACACTGGCTACTGTCCACTGCGGGGAAGATACTGACTGCTCATTATTACTCCACAGCTTGGAAATGCCATTAAACCCAACAAAAGAGTCTGTGTAAATGCTTTTATTCACTTTTGGTCAGATACACTTATTTCATGTGGCCAACTAGAGAGAGAGGTGAGTCCAATAATGATGAAGCTCTTCAGAAGTTCAGCATCTGTATGGCCTCTCTAGGCTTCAAACAACATCAGAGACGAAAGAGAGAAGAGCTTTTTTCCGTAAAACTGGAATAACAAAAAGCTTTTTCCAATGAAATTCAATGAGCATTAGTGAAAACTCTACACTGTATTTTATTACATTATATGTCTCTTATGGTTTAAATGGATAAATCACATTTTGGACCTGATCAAACCTTCTTGAACTTGCAGTTTAGTTTTAAACAATCATTGGATGCTTCTCCAAAACTACATGATAATGAAAGGGAAATTTAGCAAAATAAATTCAATTTGGCTTTCATAAGTGAAACATATTTAGGAGTAGAAGGTGAAGGTTGAGAAGCTTTCTTATGGCAGATTAATCTGTTTTTACTCCTGATAGCATCACTAATCCACCATTGATTTATTCCTGTTAGATAGAAAAATCTTTTGCACTCTTTAACTTTAGAGATGAGTTTGTTCCAGACTTAAAAGTCACATCTTTCCTTCAGTTACTCCACATGTTGTTAAGGTGTACTTCTCTGAATGTGGTAAAGCTGAATTCTTCATGAACATTTTTCATTAGGTGGCTTTTCATTAGGGACTGAACAGTGCCGCAGCTGGTAGCACTGTTGCCTTGCAGCAGGAAGATCCCGGGTTTGACTCCCACTCTGGGGTCCTCCTGCATGGTGTTCACGTTCTCCTTGTACATGTGTGGGTTTTCTCAGGGTACTCCGGCTTCCCCCCATAGTCGGAAACAGGACTGTTAGGTTAATTGGTCTCTAAATTCCCCTTAGGTATAATGGGTGTGTGCATGGTTGTTTATTCTGTGTGTCTCTGAGTTGTCCTGCAATGGACTGGCAACCGGTCCAGGGTGTACCCCTCCTCACGCCGATAAATCACTGGAGCACCAGCTCCCCCGCCCTGGACGGGAGAAGCGGGTGTAGAAAATGGATGGAGGTCTTTTTATTAGCTTAGAAAAGTCACAACATAGAAAAGAAAATCCCAAACTGAGTGTGCAGGACTCACATCAGCGTTCTGAGAGAACATTTTTCCAGTGCTGAATCATTTTATCTGAGGTGAATTACAGGAAGTTTAGAGAAACAATGTAGAGGTGTCTGAGCTGGCGCTGTCAGGCAGTCTGTAGATAATGGCTGTTTTATTAAAACGACTTCCTCACTGTCTGATTTAGGAATGTTTCCAGATTTTGTCTCCTGATATAATTTCTCTGTATTTGTCTGACATTAAACAAACAAGTCATGCCGTTTTCTCAGCTACTTCCTGTGTGGCTACTTTGAGAAGGTGAGAGGTTTTAAACATCATCAGCATCTGAATTGATCTCATATAAATACAGTGTAAAATAGTTAGGAAACCTCTTTAGTTTATGGGGTTCCTGAGTGGCTTTTATGAGCCATCTGGTCCCTCCACCACCAAAGCAAGCACTGCGCTTGCCTCCTCCAAACAACCTCAAGCTGGTTTCCAATTTGGGTTGGCCTGACTGCTCCAGGGCTGCTCCTGGTTCTCATCCTGTTTGTAGAGTTCATTTACAGGATCTCAAGGTGTGATCAAAGAGAGGAGGAATGACCGAGTCTCATCTTTCATCCCCTTCAGACCATGACAGAGCATTTTATGTTCTCCACTAGAAAAGGGAAGAAAAAGGTGTCTCCTTTCTGAGTCATGGCAGAAAGGATCGGAAGATGGATAGATCATCAGCAGCAATCAGGGTGCTATGCTCCATTAGTATACAATGTTCTAGAATGATCTGAGCCAAGAAGCAAAGCTCTGAATTTACTGCTCCACCTATGTTCCAACCCTCATCTTTTACAGGTCCTTCTCAAAATATTAGCATATTGTGATGAAGTTCATTATTTTCCATAATGTAATGATGAAAATTTAACATTCATATATTTTAGATTCATTGCACACTAACTGAAATATTTCAGGTCTTTTATTGTCTTAATACGGATGATTTTGGCATACAGCTCATGAAAACCCAACATTCCTACCTCACAAAATTAGCATATCATTAAAAGGGTCTCTAAACGAGCTATGAACCTAATCATCTGAATCAACGAGTTAACTCTAAACACCTGCAAAAGATTCCTGAGGCCTTTAAAACTCCCAGCCTGGTTCATCACTCAAAACCCCAATCATGGGTAAGACTGCCGACCTGACTGCTGTCCAGAAGGCCACTATTGACACCCTCAAGCAAGAGGGTAAGACACAGAAAGACATTTCTGAACGAATAGGCTGTTCCCAGAGTGCTGTATCAAGGCACCTCAGTGGGAAGTCTGTGGGAAGGAAAAAGTGTGGCAGAAAACGCTGCACAACGAGAAGAGGTGACCGGACCCTGAGGAAGATTGTGGAGAAGGGCCGATTCCAGACCTTGGGGGACCTGCGGAAGCAGTGGACTGAGTCTGGAGTAGAAACATCCAGAGCCACCGTGCACAGGCGTGTGCAGGAAATGGGCTACAGGTGCCGCATTCCCCAGGTCAAGCCACTTTTGAACCAGAAACAGTGGCAGAAGCGCCTGACCTGGGCTACAGAGAAGCAGCACTGGACCGTTGCTCAGTGGTCCAAAGTACTTTTTTCAGATGAAAGCAAATTCTGCATGTCATTCGGAAATCAAGGTGCCAGAGTCTGGAGGAAGACTGGGGAGAAGGAAATGCCAAAATGCCAGAAGTCCAGTGTCAAGTACCCACAATCAGTGATGGTCTGGGGTGCCGTGTCAGCTGCTGGTGTTGGTCCACTGTGTTTTATCAAGGGCAGGGTCAATGCAGCTAGCTATCAGGAGATTTTGGAGCACTTCATGCTTCCATCTGCTGAAAAGCTTTATGGAGATGAAGATTTCATTTTTCAGCACGACCTGGCACCTGCTCACAGTGCCAAAACCACTGGTAAATGGTTTACTGACCATGGTATCACTGTGCTCAATTGGCCTGCCAACTCTCCTGACCTGAACCCCATAGAGAATCTGTGGGATATTGTGAAGAGAACGTTGAGAGACTCAAGACCCAACACTCTGGATGAGCTAAAGGCCGCTATCGAAGCATCCTGGGCCTCCATAAGACCTCAGCAGTGCCACAGGCTGATTGCCTCCATGCCACGCCGCATTGAAGCAGTCATTTCTGCAAAAGGATTCCTGACCAAGTATTGAGTGCATAACTGTACATGATTATTTGAAGGTTGACGTTTTTTGTATTAAAAACACTTTTCTTTTTTTGGTCGGATGAAATATGCTAATTTTGTGAGATAGGAATTTTGGGTTTTCATGAGCTGTATGCCAAAATCATCCGTATTAAGACAATAAAAGACCTGAAATATTTCAGTTAGTGTGCAATGAATCTAAAATATATGAATGTTAAATTTTCATCATGACATTATGAAAAATAATGAACTTTATCACAATATGCTAATATTTTGAGAAGGACCTGTATAAAGAGAAAAGAACCATGACAGAAAGAACAAGATCCTGGGTGCAAGAGGCTCCAATGAGCTTCCTGTTATGATTTGGGGTTGTTTGGTTTTTGGTTTCGGGTTTTTTCCTTATATGTTTTTCACTGCTCAAGTTTTGAATCATGCTTCTGTTTATTATTTTTCTGTTTTAGTCTTTTTCATGTTTTGTCAAGTTTGGTTTTGTTTGTATATTAGAGTCTCTGTTTTTGCCGCAGCCACGTTTTGTTCTGTCTGTCAATTAGTTTATTCAGTTCACCTGCTCCAAGTTAATCTGTCTCCTTGCTCCACCTGGTTTTCAATCCATATATACACACCTGTTCAGTTAGTCATGGCGGAAACATTTCTCAGATCATGTCTTGTTTTTTTGATCATGCCATGCCTGTCTCGCCTGCCCGTTTGTTGTTTTGTTCCTGCCTCCTGTTGAGAGTGAGTTTTTATTATTAAACCTTTTTCACTTACCATCACGCTGCCTGCTCGTCTGCATTCTGGGGTCCTATATCTCGCAAACCTTAACACTTCCACTGTAAGGTGGTCATGCTCTACCTTGGATATATGGGGCTGAACTTGGGGTAGAACCTCTCTTTGGAGTTTTTCTGGGGATGGATGGATGGATGGATGGATGGATGGATGGATGGATGGATGGATGGATGGATGGATGGATGGGTGGATGGATGGGTGGATGGATGGATGGATGGATGGATGGATGGATGGATGGATGGATGGATGGATGGATGGATGGATGGGTGGATGGATGGATGAGCATCGGATGATGTTATAAATAGAAGAATAAAGCCAGATAGGAGAACAATATATGAATCTGCTAAATAGATCCGATCTCATTAAAGAAAGACTATCTTCTTCATGGTTAGAATGCACACACCTGAGATCTTTAACCTAACATCTCAGGGAATAACATTAAAATATTGGTGTCATCCCAACGCTCTCTGGAAGGTATGGCTGCACTGTGGAGAACTAGAAAAGGTCACTCTTTTCCTATGCAGGGGATGCTTAGCAAATGAAGCCAATCTTTACCTGAAGTTTAACCATTTTTAAAGATTCTTAGCCACTGAAATGCTGTTTCTACTGATGGTGGAACGCTTCATTGCAATACACCCAAACTGCATGACAACTAGCTGTGTTTGCATGTTAGTCTGAGCTGCCTCTACCTGAACAGGGTGATATTGTAAGTTTTGGTCTGCGTTTTGTCTTATTCACAGTAAATGAAAGAGATGCAGCGCTGGTCTATTACTTCAGATGCAGTTCCTTTACCTTTCCTCTTCCTGACTGAGTGTAAACAGTAACATTTCATTAAGAGACTTGGATTTGTGGAGTAGTTGCTCCACTTGCTTCATTGTTAGGTGGCCTTTGGATGGATAATTACCTGCCAAACCAACCCTGCCACTAATGTGCAGCGAAAAAAGGACATGTTTAGATGGTTCTCTGACAGAGACCTGGTTGGATGGGGTCACACTGTTTCTAGAACAGCTGAGTCCACCATGTTAATGTTCAAGTCAGTAAAAAGAAAATAACTGATTATCATTGAGTGTATCTGTGAATCTGTTAAGTTATACTTTCTGAGTCTCTTTTTGTTTGATCGGAAAACTTGAGCATAAAGTTTTATGTCAAGTGACTTCTTATGGTCAATCTGCTCTTCACAAAGTTTAGACTTGTACTAAAACAAATACTCGGATGATTCTGCAGTCGTGGGGTGGATCAGAGATGGAGAAGAAGCTGAGTACAGGAAGGTGGTGGACCACTTTGTGGCATGGTGTGGAAACAATCATCTCATTTTGAACGTGACTAAAACAAAGGAGATGATTGTAGATTTTAAGGGAAACAAGAATAAGTCAAAAACTATTTCCATCATGGGAGAAGAAGTGGAGGTGGTGGAGGAGTATAAATACCTCGGTGTTCACCTGGACAACAGACTAGAGTGGAGAGGTAACTATGAAGCCATCTACAAGAAGGGACAGAGCAGACTGTACTTCTTGAGGAAGATTAGGTCCTTTGGTGTTTGCAGCAAGATGCTGCATATCTTCTATAAGTCTGTTGTGGAGAGTGTGATCTCTTCTACCATCATCTGCTGGGGTAGCAGCATCAGAGCCAGGGACTTAAAAAAGCTCAACAAGCTGATAAAAAAGGCTGGTTCTGTTCTGAGGACTCCTCTGGAACCTCTGGAGATCATTGTGGAAAGACGGATTCTTCATAAAATGAAGAACATTATGGAGAACTCTGAACATCCTCTTCATAAGACTGTCCTACAACAACAGAGTGTCTTCAGTCAGAGGCCTCTTCAGATCTGCTGTAAGACGGAGCGCTACAGGAGATCCTTCCTGCCCACAGCCATCAGCATCTACAACGGCTCTTTGAAGAAACCTTCATAATATGAGCATTTTATTTCCCTTTGGGATTAATAAAGTATTTTTGAATTGAATTGAATTGAAAACACTCTGAAAAGATAGAAACTTAGCAAAATATTAAGGTTGAGTTTATATTTGCTTAGCACATCCAATAAAACATAAAATAATTTGTCATTAAGAGACATTATCCGCTTCATACAGATGAACGTTAGTGGAGCGATTCTCTGAAGTGTCTTCAGTCCAAGGACACCTTTCTGTTGAAACGCCTCGATAACAGCAGGCAGTGAGGCACATCAGTTTACTCTGACAGGCTGAATTAGTTTGTACCCACCTGATTTGTTCTGGTTTGGGTTCCCAGGGCATACAGGACACCAGCTCAATGTGCTCCCACTCAGACTCAGATCAGTTCATCAGCCTTTTGACCTCCCTTCAGGTTGATAGCCAGCCCATGCTAGAGCACAGCAACAGTAAAACATAAGGTCAGATTTATCGACCTCTCTTAGCACCTTCACAGTGTCGGTGTAAACAGGGTGGGATTTATTCTATTGTATGTTCAGTTAACGCTCTGTCACGCACTAAAACACATCAGTCATGTTATTCATAAATCAGCAGAAACAGAAACCAAAAGGTTCTGACCGTAGAGCGATCCCAAAAGCCTCCTGGGTTTTTTCTTCCAGGTCATGTGACCTGTGGCTTTCAGAACTCCTGTGGAATGGGGTTGACTGGGTCTCTGGCCAACAGATCTAAATAAAAATCACACAGAGTATGAGAGTGAGGCAAACTGGGACAGAAACAGGATAATTACAAAGGTTTCTGATTAAAGGATTTCCATTTAAAGAACATTAAAGCCACCAAATCCAGAACAAGGCTGGCGTGTTACTTCCATCTCTTCCAGATTTCCTTAAATTCACCTTTATTTTTTTCACATGACAATATGATACCAGTCCTCTGTGTTTGGAGAGCCTGGCCTCAGATATTTCTTAGCAAAACTTTTCTGCTGTTCTAATCGATGTTCCAAAGATATTTTGTGCTGCTTATTTTTGCTCCATATGCAAGGTAAAACGGGAGTTTTTCGTGAATAAATTGTACCTTTACTTCATGTAGGATGATTCTGTATAAGTGGAGCAACACAATCTCTGTACTTTAGCCTGAAACATGTGAAAATGACTTCCTGGCTTGCTGAGACCCATAATTTCCTGAGGCAGCCAGAAGAACCTTAAAGTGAGATTTCTGAACAGGAGGGATGAAAAGTCTGCTTTTTCACCTTGAGGCAGAACAAGTTATTCTTCATGAAAAATAAAAGATTTTAGTGCACCATTTCTCTGGGATTCCTTCTTACATTCACACTCAGGATATGCAGATGTTATTCTAACTTCTTGGAGGCTCTATTTTTATTATTTTAAGCAACATATCGTGTCCAAGAACACTTATCAGCAAAAGGTCATGTTCAAACTCCTCTCAACCTTCTAATAAAGCATGTAATATATATGCCTGAAGGCATCCAAGAAGTTTTACGTTTTCCAAGCCATATTTATGTCTTGCAATTTGGACCAATTGCATTATTAGAAAGGTACAATAAAGTCATGTAAAAAAACTAATTCAGCAGCTTGTAGACTCAACTTCAGGAGCAGTATCTCACAGCTTTGGGTTTCTGTTTGCTTCATCTGTCCACTCTTCTTCTTAATGTTGCTTCCGTTTATAGAGGTTTGCAGACATTTGTTTCAACACATTTCAATCAGATTGATGTCTGGACCTTGACTAGGCCTCACCTTGATTCTTTTCATTTCAGCCATTATGTTGTAGATTGGCTGCTGTGTTTGGGATCTTTGTTCTGCTGATGACCCAGTTTGGGCCAAGCTTCAGCTGTTGGACAGATGGCCTCACATTTGACTTGATTTACAGATATCTCTACTTTGGTCCCATTTGTCCAGAGGACATTGTCCCAGAAGTATTTTTCTTCATTCAGATGCTGCTTCTCAGACATAAGCCATACTAATATATTCTTTCTAGAGAGAAGCAGCTTTCTCCTTCAATCTTTCCAAGCAGCCATAAATGGTCAATGTTTTTCTAACTGTCCTGTCATGAACTGTAACCTTTAACATGCTACCTGAGGCCTGTATCTTCTGAGATGGAGCTCTTGGGTTTTTGGTCATTTCTCTGAGCTTCACACTCTGACCTTGGGCTGAATCTGCTGGGATGTCCACTCCTGGGAATGCTCCAGAGTGATGGGCAGCAAAGGTTACTTCTCTAATGTCACTGCTGACATCCTTCCATCTTGTCATAGTGTTAACACACCCCTGTATGCTTAGGAGCAGCAAACTGGAGGTGCTCACCCGGTTGATGGTCAGTTTTTTATAGCATCTGATTAGCAGCAACAGACTAATTCCTGCTTCACAGACCTTTTCACTCAGAGCTTAAGAAAATTATTGTGATTTGGTTGGAATTCCAACCAACCATGTATTTATTCACATGTTATTTCTATTTTTATTTGTGACTTTTGATGAGATTAAACATGGACTAGACAAAGTACAGAAACTTGCTTAGGAAATGTACATTTATTTGAACAACTTACTTTGCTGCACACGTTCAGCTGAGGTGTTTCACACTAAATTACTCCAGGTAGCTGGGCTCTGAGGATCTATTAGAGAAAGAAGAGAAAAATTGTGCGTTAATTAGGCTCTCAGCGCATTCCTGAATATTTCAAAGCACATCATGCAGCTATTGTTAGAAGACATTTCTACAGAGCCACGCAGCACAAACTGAACCCCGAAAGGGTTGATTCCTTTAAATAGGCCCAAACTGGACCATTTAATCTCATCAGTGGAAATTTGTTGATGTTTCTTACTGTGTGAAGCTGAGATCTTAGCAATCAGCACTCCAAACGAGAACCCGAAAGGAATCCCTGAAAAATAAATGAAATTATTTAACACAAAGCTAACTTGGCTGTAGTTCTAAGCAGCAGCAGCGGCTCTCTGTACCCTCTATCTGATTCACAATTACAGGTCCTTCTCAAAATATTAGCATATTGTGATAAAGTTCATTATTTCCCATAATGTCATGATGAAAATTTAACATTCATATATTTTAGATTCATTGCACACTAACTGAAATATTTCAGGTCTTTTATTGTCTTAATACGGATGATTTCGGCATACAGCTCATGAAAACCCAAAATTCCTATCTCACAAAATTTGCATATTTCATCCAACCAATAAAAGAAAAGTGTTTTTAAGACAAAAAACGTCAACCTTCAAATAATCATGTACAGTTATGCACTCAATACTTGGTCGGGAATCCTTTGTCAGAAATGACTGCTTCAATGCGGCGTGGCATGGAGGCAATCAGCCTGTGGCACTGCTGAGGTCTTATGGAGGCCCAGGATGCTTCGATAGCGGCCTTTAGCTCATCCAGAGTGTTGGGTCTTGAGTCTCTCAACGTTCTCTTCACAATATCCCACAGATTCTCTATGGGGTTCAGGTCAGGAGAGTTGGCAGGCCAATTGAGCACAGTGATACCATGGTCAGTAAACCATTTACCAGTGGTTTTGGCACTGTGAGCAGGTGCCAGGTCGTGCTGAAAAATGAAATCTTCATCTCCATAAAGCTTTTCAGCAGATGGAAGCATGAAGTGCTCCAAAATCTCCTGATAGCTAGCTGCATTGACCCTGCCCTTGATAAAACACAGTGGACCAACACCAGCAGCTGACACGGCACCCCAGACCATCACTGACTGTGGGTACTTGACACTGGACTTCTGGCATTTTGGCATTTCCTTCTCCCCAGTCTTCCTCCAGACTCTGGCACCTTGATTTCCGAATGACATGCAGAATTTGCTTTCATCCGAAAAAAGTACTTTGGACCACTGAGCAACAGTCCAGTGCTGCTTCTCTGTAGCCCAGGTCAGGCGCTTCTGCCGCTGTTTCTGGTTCAAAAGTGGCTTGACCTGGGGAATGCGGCACCTGTAGCCCATTTCCTGCACACGCCTGTGCACGGTGGCTCTGGATGTTTCTACTCCAGACTCAGTCCACTGCTTCCACAGGTCCCCCAAGGTCTGGAATCGGCCCTTCTCCACAATCTTCCTCAGGGTCCGGTCACCTCTTCTCGTTGTGCAGCGTTTTCTGACACACTTTTTCCTTCCCACAGACTTCCCACTGAGGTGCCTTGATACAGCACTCTGGGAACAGCGTATTCGTTCAGAAATGTCTTTCTGTGTCTTACCCTCTTGCTTGAGGGTGTCAATAGTGGCCTTCTGGACAGCAGTCAGGTCGGCAGTCTTACCCATGATTGGGGTTTTGAGTGATGAACCAGGCTGGGAGTTTTAAAGGCCTCAGGAATCTTTTGCAGGTGTTTAGAGTTAACTCGTTGATTCAGATGATTAGGTTCATAGCTCATTTAGAGACCCTTTTAATGATATGCTAATTTTTTTTGAGATAGGAATTTTGGGTTTTCATGAGCTGTATGCCACAATCATCCATATTAAGACAATAAAAGACCTATAATATTTCAGTTAGTGTGCAATGAATCTAAAATATATGAATGTTAAATTTTCATCATGACATTATGGAAAATAATGAACTTTATCACAATATGCTAATATTTTGAGAAGGACCTGTAGTTTCATTATCCTCACACATTACCAGCCACAAACTAAACGCACCCTGTAAGAACATCCTGCCCTCTGCTGGGGCTCCATATACATTACACAATTACAAAGTTTAGATTTAACTGAAGAAAAGAGAAAAAAATGAAGTTTCTATGCCAATCAAAGCAATAAAATACTACGTTTTCTGCATTTATGAATAAAAACGTAGTTTACTGTGGTTTAAATAATCTATGTACAATAAAGTTCAGAAAAAGTTAGAAATTTATGTCTGGAAAAATGCTGAACTTTTTAAACGTAACATTTATGTTTTCAGGACAGACACAAAACCATTAACCTTAATTAAATACCGAAAGACTCCAGGTGAGATCCGTGGAGGACAAGACCTAACTTGAGAACTAATAAACCTTCACACATCAATAATTGACCGGTCTGTTTGCTCAAACCTCGAAACTTTTACAGATACGTGATGCACCGTTGGACACATTAGACACAATTAGTTCTGTACCTTATAACAAAGCATAAGTACCTGAGATGTGAATGTTAATCTAATTTCTGCAGGGCCCTTTCTGGAGGCCTCGTAGGACCACAGGTTTAACGCAAACCTACCAGACCTGGAAACCCACAGCGTGAGGAGACGCAGAGTTTTCTACGATAAGGTCAGTTATTTATCTGAATACCTGACAATCTAACAAATGTTACACGTTTTCTTTATCAAAGGTTGAGCAAAGAGTTCCATTAGGGTTGGTATTTTACGAAATCCAGAAAATATGCAATAAAATCCATAATTAAGGGTAAGTTTAAGTATTAATTGTTTATGGTGTCATATTTTGAGAGTGAGTGCGTGTGTTTTATTCAGTGAATTGATTAGATGTTTGGGATTATGGAGGATGAATGAATGTGGGAACCATGACAATCATGACATTATTATGGCTGAAGTGACAGACCTTTGTTATTTTTTATTAGATTTGTGGAGCTTAGAAGGATTTCTTCGTCTGTAGGAAACTATTTTAAAGACAAACAAATCGTGTCAGCTACAGTCATGTGTGGCTGTGCAGCCCACAATTTCTTAAAGTCTGCATCTGATTGGTCAACCATCTTCTGCCTGACCAATCAATGGACTGAACTCACAAGTGTTCAGTAAATTTACTTGTTTTCCAGATTTACCCAGTACATGGTACATACGTTTGTCTCTGTTAAATGTTTGTCGGCATCATATGTTTCGTATATTTTGTGAAAGTTTATGAAAAAATGCAGGCAGATTCCATTTTTCTTCATACAGTTAGGTCAGAAAGAAATGTTCACTGAAAGATCTGAAGTAAGGTGCTCTCTCTGTCCCACTCTGGCGGCTGTCCGGTGCTGGAGGCGGAATGGGTCACAAAGGTGGTTCTTACTCAGAATGTCATCTTCCTTTTCCCCTCTTTTCTCCACATTAAAGTTAGGTATTAGCAATTAAAATTGGTCTTGGGTTTGTTTCCTTTCGGCTTATGAAAAGTCAAAAGGCTGGTGGTAATTCTTAGATGTTTAATCAGTTTTAATTCTTGTTTTCAGTGTTTGTTTCAGGGTTAGAGTTTTTGTTTCTTTAATTAGTAATTTGAGGATAAGAATTTACGTTACTGTTTTTGTTCAGCTGTTATTTGTATGTGTTTCTTTTGTTTTAATCAGTAGTCGGTAGATTCAGAAATTTAGCTTTTGCCTGAAGCCTTAATTTTGCGCTGATTTCAAACACATTTTTAATATACAGAAATCTCCTCGCTCTTCTTTTGATGAGATGAAGAAAGTTTTCTGGAAAGGAAGAGTGTTCACTCTTCAGATTGTGATTGATTCACTTATGAACCTTTAAATAATTTCATGTAGGTTTGACCTTACTTCTCAGCTACCTTTTTGCTTTAGGAATTCAAATCTGATGCTTCCGTTCCTTCACCACATTTTTAAACTGTGGATTTTTCGGCCTCCAGATGGCGCCATCGGCATGCTTCTGGCTCTGACCAGTTTTTCTTTGCACCATCTGACTCTAACTATAGATCACTAGATGGGTTTCTTTAGCCGTTTGAATACAACTCTTCAGATTTTTGACAACCAAACAAGGCAGGTTAGACTCTTTGACTCAAATGTTTCTATGTTGCTAAAGATCACCTCTTCATCACTAGAGAAAGTATTGCTTTGTGTGCACAAGAAACCATTCGTCATCACTTCCATGAATCCAGCTCTGGGTAAGGTTCTATGCACTCTGTCTAAGGGTTTTAATACTTTTAAACGATTGGATTGTAAGGAAAGGAAAGAAAAGGATTAAGACTGAGTGTGTAACCTTAAATAATCTAAATTACCACACAGGCTGAATAATCTCATCCTCAGAAGTGAGGAGGTGATCTGATCTTCTTTTGCTTCAGCTCTGCATTGGGAGGATGGATGAGGGGTGTTGAGGTCCCCGGAGGTGAAACTCTATTAGCACCCAGCATGAAAGTCAATGAAAGCATCCCAGTGTGCTCCGGTCCCCTGACAGTATTAATGTTTAATGATATCTAAAAAGGCTAATTCCCCAGCTCTCCCTGTTGCTCTTATCCTCTCATTAAACATCCTCACAATGTCTTCACTTCCTTATATTAGAGCCCTGACCCCGGCTGCTGAAGGACTCATCCTTTACTGATTATAAATTCATCTCGCTCCAGCTCTTTTTCTCCTCCTCTCAGAAACAGGATATGATAGCGAGAAATGGCAGAATAGTACCGAATTAGAAACACAAAACGATCGAGTTACCTGGAATATTCATCTTTTAAAATGAATCTTAACCTCTCAATAACCCTTTAATAACCCTCTGCTCATTCACTCTAAAAGAAAGATGAAGCATAAACTTTAAAGGAAAATACAGGTTAGGCTAACCCTCCAAATTAAAACTGCACCCTCAAACCCTCCACCAGGTTTTACAATTTAGAGTAAATTTTACAAAATACTAAGGAAAGATATGTTCAATAAGGCGGTGTATTTCCAAACATTGTAAATGCAGTAAATATGCAGTTTCACCTGTAGATTAAATAAGTTGGCAACTAAATATACAAATCCCATTAAACAAAGCATCCACTAACAAAATAATGGTTTAACGTGTTATTTTGCTTGGACTATTTAAGATTCGGTTTTCTATTTTCTTTAACCTGGGGCATTAAAGCATTCAAGCTCTCCTTTCAGCTCCACAAAATACGGTGACATTCAAAAGAAAAAAGATGTTCTCCCGTTGCACACACACAGAAAACCTTTAACGCACCAATGAGCATGCATGTACAACACCAATGTGTTCATGAAAACACACAAACACAGTGTAGTCAGGAAAAATGTCCGAGAAAATGCTTATTCCCACAAACACACTCCAGAGAGGCTGCGCAGCACTTAAGTGGTCGCTATCAGGAGCTTAGCTGGCCCCGGTGCGCATTTCAGTAAATGCCGCCTCACTGAAACTGCTGTTTGGTTAACTCTGTCAGCCACCGGGACAAACACACACAGAAGCTCCATCATTCACAGTCCGAGTCCTGGCAAATGCTACGCTTTGAAGTCATTGTGAGGAAGATGACTAGGCCTTGTCATTTGTTAGCAGGGATTAGTTTATTGGAGAGTGTGCATCTTAACTGAAGCATTTCAAGGATTTCTGCTTCAGAGGTTTTTTTGTTGAATGCTGACGCTGAATGAGCATCAGGCTAACACCACAACTGATGTGTTACACAATCCTTACAGAGCACGCAAACCCTGCAATTTCCCTTCATGGACTATTTCAGTTTGCTGAACCCGTGATATCTTAAAGTTCACAGACTTCTGGTGTTACAAAGATCATTTAAAAGCAGCTTCTGTGGTTCAGATGGGAATAATATGGTAAGAAGGGATTTAGTGAGCCGTCGTTGGTCCAAACTTCATCTATAGTCATAAGACTTAGATCATGACCAAATGTTCCCAGATACAAGCAGCTGAATGGAGAATGGAGTCTGTGGGGAGGCCTGGGATTGTCTTAGATAAGAAGTGAGGAGCTCTGTCAGCCAAGAGGAATTTGAAGCAGAGATGCTGCTCTGTCAGGAGTTAGTTGAAGTGACTGGGAACACCTGCAGATCCTACATAAGGATCTGGTGAAAGTCACAAAGGAACAGAATATCTGGATTTCTCCCCTGGACCTGTTCCATGAGCTACCCACCAGAAGTGGGGACAGAAGATCTGGTTAACGGTTGTGGACTGAAAAAAAAAATAAAAAATTCTACCTGTAGCTCCGTCTGAGACCCAATGACAATACAACAGCCAGGCTGAGCAAATTAGACCATCTTGATTGCTAATTAGGAGGCAATTGGACAGGGACAGCATTCCAGCGGGTTGAGGGTCAGAGTTAACTCTAAGGTTTTCATTCTATGTAAGCAGTGAGGAGCAGTCTGAGCTTCTGGGGTGAAATTGAGGACATGCAGGTGTGATGCAATGGATCCATTTGTAGGTCCAAGATCTGAGAAAGCCATCAAAGCTGGATGAGAGTTGGAGTCTGGTTTAGTGCATGTGAGAATTTGCCAGGCAGGTTTTCTACATAGTCTTTCTAAGGTGGTCTAAACAAGAGTCTGTGGCAGTAGCCCAGAAAGGAAGTTGATCTTACCTAAAAGCTCAACCCCTAAACCTCTCCAGCATGATGGACCTACCAGGAGCACAAAACTCCTGTAAGCCAAAGGGTCGGGAAGGCCCACAAGCCAACACACCACCATCAAGGTAAGACACTGGAGAGCTCTCTAATAGTGGGTTTAAAAAATATGCAGTGAATGCTTCCACACTGTAGATATGTATTTAAAGAAAGAAACAAACAAAAAAGAAAGAAAGACAAATGAAAGGAAGAATTAAGGAAGGGAAGGAAATAGTTAAGAAAGGATGGATGATTGACAGTTGAAACATTCACTCCTGCAGGCTCAGAGCCCAGTAGAGTAAACAGAAATCCAGAACTCATGTCTGTTCTCATTCATCTTCAGCTGTATAGCTTCAAATTTAATGTCATGGCAGCACTTTCCCAACTGTGATTTTCTCTCTGATTCTGTATTTTTTTCCTCATTAAACGACCCCGCTGCTGACCTCCTGATACGCAATCAGAGAAATAACAGCTACAGTTACCTATATATGTTTGTAAGATAAACCAGTTTTTGAGACTTAGACCAGTTTAAAGACTTACTACCTCCACACAATCACAAGCTTCATATTCTCGAACTAAAACACTTCCAGTTTAAATAAAACAGAGTGAATTCTTCAAATATTTAATCAGACAGCAGATGATTCATGGAGTGGGTCTGTCTTTATCATGTCTGTAATTAGGACCATACCAACCTAAGAGCTGATTTACCTTCTCAGCAGGTGCTCTTCCTTAATGGGGAAATATTTTATCATCTTCAGTGCTGTTGAGTTATTCCACCTAGACAAGGTGTGCATTTGATAATAACTCTTAGCTAATAAAACACATGCACATGCAGCTGTAGGACATCTATGCAAATAATTAACAGAACACAATGAGTAACTGTTCTCTATTCAGCTGTATTAAATGTAGTTTGTGCCTTTTCTGCATCTGGAACCGCACACGGTGTGTTTTGTGTTGCATGTCTGCATGAGTTGCAGGACAGGCGCGAAAAGCAGTCGACCAGGCTTCCGCTGGAGATGGGATTGCCAGACATAAATCTTGGAAGAGGACGTATTTATGAGCAGAGACGTTCGGCTTTCTGCCGGCTCATCACACTGACTGTCTGCTGGTGAACTGCGTGTTTGGTTTCTGCTGGCTTCATGCAAACATCCAGCGTGTATCCACACTGCACTCAGCTAAACCTTCCTACAAAGGAATAATAGGTACATATACCTTTGAATTAGATTCATTAGATGCCCCTTATAAAGTCTTGCTACAAGATAAAGTAAATATAATTTTTGTTTTATTGTTCAGTGACATTTTGCATCATCTCCTCAGAAACCCATAATGGGTGATGTATGGTTAAGTCATCTAAACAGATTAAACTTTACATTACGGAAAGCCACCAGAGAAAACCAGGTGTTAGGGCTTAAAGCAGCGCGACCAGCTTAAATCATGACAATCTTCTCAGCTTGCTGGCAGTGAATCCTCTACTCTTATTGGCCCATCTGCAGTAAATGCTTTGTACAACCCCTTCTGCAGCCCTGAGTCGTCTTCTCTGACGGAGAGAAGGTATCATCCCACAGTGGCTGCAGGTTTTGTGTTTGTGCTGTTTTCTCTCTCCTGCAGGGTGTGACTGACAGGTGCAGCTGCAACAGGTGTTTCTCATCTGAACCCAATCACCAGGGCTTCATAAGAAGCAGCAACCTGGAGGGAGGTGTCTCTGCCAGCGTGGTTACCTGACTGCGTTCTGCAGTTCTCTGCATTTTCTCTAACCTGCTCTAATTGAGTTTCTTGTCCTGCTTCGCAGATATGATCACCATGCGACAGAGCCCTGGATTTCCAAGCTCTTATTCTCCATGTTATGCTCTGGTGGGTGTTGGAAACAACTCCCTGCTGCTCCAACCATGATCCTCCCTTCCTTTCCTACCTCCAGCCCTACAGCTCTGAGATCGCCTCGTGGAAATACCAAACCGTTGCTCACCGGCATGTACAACCTCTAACACGCGTGCTCCAACAAGCCATCATCCACCACCAGCAGTAAGCTGACCTCAACCCTTCTCTGCACACCTCTCTATAACCTTACCTGAACAACGATAAAGTCTCTCCTCTCCTCCTCAGTGCCAGTCCAGATCCCTCCGGCAGATCCAGTCCGGTTTCAGTGTCATTTTGTTTAATTACATATAAACTGTTAAACCTGCTGTTCTGCCTTTGTGATTGTTGCCTCATCCAGAGTTCATAATGCTGAACATTGCAAAAGGATCTTTGACCACATCTATTTGTAGTATCATCTCTGGCCATGGTGTCCAACCTTTTTTTTTTTAACATTGGCCAAAATCATCAAGTTAAAAGTCACAAAATGTTTTTACCTGCCCAATAATAAACTATCAACATTTTAGTTAACCAAATATGATAGTTAGACTGTTTATAAGAAACAAAACAGTGAATCATTGTGTATCTAAAATTTAAAAAAACGGTTTTACACGTTTGACTTGGAAAAAAAAGCATCCAGTTTGCAAATTTTTATGGGGTCAATTTTAATTTTCTTTTAAAATGGAAAAGGTCTACTCCCAGGTCGCTTCTCAGCAATGACAGGAATTTGATTACAAAACACCAGCTGTTTTTAGCCAGGATTTATGAATTCAAATCAGATTTGGGTACACCAAAGTCTGTTGTGGGTAAAAGTCATTGGACAGATGCTGTCCTTTTATTATGAAAGGCAAGAAGTTTGGTTATTAAAAAACGAGTACTTTGTGCTCCACTTTTGTGTTGCGTTCTTGTCATTGGGAGCGGCACAAAGTCCGTCCAGGGGGCCGCAGATTGAACACCCCTAATTTATAGTCTTGGGTCTTCTCTTCAGCTCAACCCTAAGGTTTTCTATTGGATGATTTTGTTAAATAGGCCCACAGCATTACAGAACCTCCATCTTACCTAACAGTAGACAGAAGGTAAGTTTATTTATATAGCGCTTTTCAGTAACGAGACACTCAAAGTGCTGTACATACAATTACAATACAATCACAAAGAAAAGAAATACAGATACAGACACAGAAAAACTAATCAAATGATACTACAATCCTTCTAAGAAATCAAAAAATCTATGAATCCTTCTGAGAAATCTAATAGTCTCATCATTCCACTGAATTTCAACTAGGGAAGCTGAGTCACTGGTACAAAACAGCTTTAATCCACATTTTCAGGTGCTAATAATATATTGCTTTTACTGGTACTGAAGTTGAACTAAGTAATAACAGTCCATCGTGGTCTAATTAAGAAGGCTGGGTTTTTGGTGTAAGAGCAGCTAAAGTCCAAATTACTACTAATATTTGGTTTTCGTTGGTAATCCTTCTGATAAAACTAAAAATCAATGAAAAAGTAATGAAATACTAATAATAATTGGCTTTTTCTGGTAATCCTTCTGAGAAATCTGAAAATCTATGAAAAGTAATGAAATCATACATTTAGGTAAAGTAAGATAGGAGGAAAAAAAATCATCTTTCAGACTCTATTCTTAGCAGAATAGAGTCTGAAATAGTACAAAAAACCTCAGCAGAGGTAAGCAACACACACATAAGTAAAGATTTAGCAATGGTACGGTGGAATCTTGAGGGTGCGAATATATATATAAGTCTGAGTGTGTTTGCAAGAATTAGACTGTCAACACTGATAGAAGCGCCATTGTCCTTGAGAAGAGAGGTGGAAGTTTTATCAATCGGCCGCATAGTCCTATCAGCTCGCAGCTGGTAGGGGAGTGCTGGGGAAGAGAGTGGTGTTTATATAACATCCAGCAGATATATTGTCGATAGCCAGTTAGCAGAAGTTGCCAAGGCCACATTGAGGTGCCAGATTAATTTCCACCAAGATCTTGCATTGATGATGGCAGAGTCTGACCGCTGCGCAAAGCCTTCTCCAGCACATCCCAAAAATTCTCAATGAGGTTAAGGCCTGGACTCTGGGGCAGCCTATCCATGTGTGAGAATGATGTCTCATGCTCCCTGAACCACTCTTTACCAATTGGAGCCCGATGAATCCTGGCATTGTCATCTTGGAATATGCCCGTGCCATCAGGAAAGACAAAAAGTCCATTGATGGAATAACCTGGTCATTCAGTATATTCAGGTAGTCAGCTGACCTCATTCTTTGAACACATACTGTTGTTGAACCCAGACCTGACCACCTGCAGCAACCCCAGATCATAGCACTGCCCCACAGGCTGGTACAGTAGGCACCAGGCATGATGGGTCCATCACTCTGGAACAGGGTAAATCTGGACTTATCAGACCATATGACTTTCTTCCATTGCTCCAGAGTCCAATCTTTACGCTCCCTAGCAAACTGAAGCCTTTTTTTCCAGTTAGCCTCACTGATTAGTGGTTTTCTTTAGGCTACACAACTGTTCAGTCCCAATCCCATGAGTTCCCTTCGCATTGTGCGTATGGAAATGCTCTTACTTTCACTACTAAACAGCCTGGAGTTCTACTGTTGTTTGTCTTCAATTTGATTTCACTAAACGTTTAAGTGATCACTGATCACGATTTGTTTCCAGCCACATTCTTCCTTGAAGACGATGGGTCCCCACTATCCTTCCAGTTTTTAATAATGTGTTGGACAGTTCTTAACCCAGTTTTGGTAGTTTCTGCAATATCCTTGTTTTCTCTGATTGATGCATGCCAATGATTTGACCCTTCTGAAACAGACTGACATCTTTTCCACGACCGCGGGATGTGTCTTTAGACATGGTTGTTTAAGAAATTAGAAGCAACTCATTGCATCAGTTGGGGTTAAACAACTTGTTGCCAGCTGAAACATAATGGCCCATGCAGTAATTATCCAAAGGGAGGCTCATACCTATTTGCCAGGTGAATTTTTGTTTTGTCCAGGCAGTGTATAAGCCAGCAGTATTTTTCTTGTAGCCATTTGTTGACTTCTGGAGCTCCACAAACAGCTGCCTTTCTTGAATGGTATGTTTTCTTCTCTTTTCCATTTGGCTCAGAAAAATCGTCCCTCTACCTCATGTTATATTTAAACCCCTGGGGAAGTGATAAATCCCAAAATAAGTTTCTAGACACTCTGATTCTTAGAGAAGAAAATCAAAAAGCAGAAATTAAAGTTACTTGACCTTTATTAATTGTGGCAATGGGGATTTAATTAGAGCAAAATGGAAAACTACAGGCTGCTTTAAAATTGTTTCAATGTGAGCATCTGCTGCAGCAATTAAATACATTTATTCCTTCATAAAGACGTTTTATACATGGACATAGTCTCTTGATAAATCAATAGTTTCTACTGGTTCAGAACAGGTTTGGGGTAGCAGGGCTGGTGGGGTAGTGGGTTAAGCTGGGGACCCATATATGGATGCCTTATGGTGCGTTCAGACTGACCGCGATTTCAGTGAATTTTTCTCCTCATTCGTGTGCTGTCACTGGCCTGACATTTCGCCAGCGATTCGCGTGGCCAACGGGCAATAACGCTCCACTCCCTTCATCGTGTCTTCATATAGGAGGAGCTTCTATCTGCTGCTTGCCGGTTTCAACGCAACATGATGTACCTGGATTTTACGGAGCGAGTCACGGCGCTTTACTTATGGAAAGTTGAACAACGCTGTCGTCGTCAACGTCTCTGGGTTAACCAGATTCTCCAGAGAAGGAACCAGTTTGGAGAGTACTACCACCTACTCCAGGAGTAGCGTCTGGATGACGGTCACTTTCAGCGGTACTTCCGCCTATCCAGGACCCAGTTTGAGGACCTGCTGCTCCACGTTGGGGGAAGAATCAGCTTCCGGGACACCAACCACAGCGCTGTATCTCCGCTGCAGAATGCCTATACATCTGTATTCGGTGAGTCTGAGCTCAATAGAAAGCTGTGTGTGAAGCCCACATGTGTGTTTCACAGTTTCATGCGTGCCTTATTAACCAGTCTTTTTCAGGACAAAATTTCAATGGCTTTTTGCAAAGCCACCCACAAACCTCTCAGAGCAAACATTCCTTCATCCCATGTGTACATGAATGTTTCTGTTTTTTTATATATATATATATGTGATGTTTGCTGATTGTAGGTATTGTTTTCCCTTATTTCTTTGCAGGAACTGCACTGACTGATTCGCAACGCGAATTGACACAAAAGTTCAGATTTTTCAACTCCAGTGAAATTCGCTTCGCGTCCATCTCGGGTTTCGCTCTCACATTGCCCTAATCGCGTCCTTCGCATCACTTTGCTCCTGAACACGCCTCAATATAGAGTTAACATGTAAATCACTTGCTCCTATTGCGTCATTCGCAGTCAGTCTGAACGCAACATCAGTCCTCAACGCGGCTGTCCGGGGTCTAAGCCCTGGCGACAATTGCCACATGTCTTCCCCTCTCTCTCTGCTCCCATTTCCTGTCTAACTACTGGCAACAAAAACTGGAGAAATAAAGGCCACTAGTGCTGCAAAAAAAATATATCTTAAAAAAAACTGGTTTGGGAGGAAATCTGCAACTGGGATCAAAATTTAACGTGAAAAGATCCCAAAACATTCTTTTAAGCTTTATGGAATTAAAGTTAATCTCTCACTACCTCAGTTACTAACATCTGATATTTGTCAGAAATATCTCCACAGAAGCTTCACCAAACATAAACAGCACAGTATGTTCAACTACTTAATAACTGTCTTACCAGTCTGCAGAACACAGACACAGACTGAAATTGTTCTTAAATTCACAGTGGCTGCACCTTAAAATCAAGAATTACTTAATCCTCAGATAATTAGATTTTTATAATATATCTTGTCCCAAACGCAAAACCTTTTGTACATTTATTCAGTTTCCGTTGTAGTCTGTCAAAAAAACGGACAATTAATTTAAAGTGGTGCCTCTGTTTATGTTGATCTGAGAATGAAGCGAGTTGAAAACAATCAGAGCACCTGGTTCCAAACTGATAATAATCCTCCGGAGAAAGACGAGACATTGTTAAACATGTAATGTAAACGAGAAAGAACATCAGGTAGTACTTCCTGTCAGAAAAAATGACATTACAACCAGTCATTTATCAGATTTATTAAAGCTGGTACTTTTGATCTGCAGAGAAATATGTAGCAGTCAGGGGAAAACTAGCTGTGCAAAACCACACGGAGGAAGAGGAGGAGGAGGAGGAGGAGGAGGAGGAGGCCTGGCTCATGATGCAGGCAAATATTTGGCTGACTTTGTATTAATGCGGTGCTGGGATGCAGTGGACATCTTAAACAGGCACAATGTGGGAATCATTTTCTGTCTGAGTTGCTGAGCTGGACCTGATGAGAGCATTGAAGAAGTTCTGGTTCTGTTTCGTCCTGCGCTGCTGGAAACAAACTGCAACCAACACAGACGGAGTCATGAGGAGCTCCCAGGTTTGGATCTCTGTGCTTTAATCTCAAACTCAGGTTAATGAAACATAAACAGGCATTCCTATCAGAATCTCCGTGCATGTTTGTCACCTTTTTCTGGACCTGAACAGGAACATCTGGATTATCACTGAAAAGTTCATTTATTTGACGAATTCAATCAAAAAAGTTAAACTTTAGTTTTAAACAGCTTTATTCCAAACAGAGTAGAATATTTTATGTTTATTTCTGTTCATTTGGGTGATTTTGGCTTCAGCGTCTGTGAAAAACATAACATTTTATGAGATCAATAAAAAATGTTGTTTAAAACAGAACTGTGGTCCTATTGGAAGCCCAGGTTGACCTTCAGTGACCTTCAGCTCATCTGCTTTGTCGGTTCTGGTGTCTCTCATCTTCTGTGTGACAACAGCCCATAGGTTCTCTGTGTGGTTTAGATTCGGCCAGTTTGCTGGTGACACCATGGTGACTGATGCAGGTATTGGTACTGTTGGCAGTATGGGCCGGTAGCAAGTCTAGTTAGAAAATGAAACCACCATCTCCATAAAGCTTCTCAGCAAAGAGAAGCATGAAGTCCTCTAAAATGTCCTAGTGGACAGCTGTGTTGACTTTGGACATGATGAAACTCAGTGGTCCAACACCAGCAGCACCAGCACTGATTGAAAAGATTCGCACTGGATCTCAGCTGGAATTCTGTGCCTCTCCACTCTTCTTCCAGACTTTGGGACTTTCCAAATGTAATGCTGAAGTTACTTTCATCTTAAAAGAGGACTTTGGATCACTATGCAACAGTCATCATTCTCTGTAGCCCAGGTAAGATGGCTCTAAGACGATCTCTGGTTCTGGAGTAGCTTAACACCAAGAATGTGACAGTTTTAGCCCAGGTCCTGGATACACCTCAGTGTGGCAGCTCTTGAGGCTCTGATTCCAGCTGTAGTCCACACCTTATCAGTCTCCCTGAAACTTTTAAATGGGCCTTGCTTCGCTTTTCCTCTTATGTATTTTTTTCAACAAGACTTTTTCCTTCCACTCAACATTCCATTTATATGCTTGTATAGAGTATCTGATGACCTGATGTGTTTCTGTATCAAAAGTATGGTTTTATCACACTGATGAAACAATAAATTAGCATAAATAAACACTTGAAATATATCACTGTGTGTAATTAATCTATATTATGTATGAGCTTCCTTTTTAATGAATTACTGAAATAAATTACCTTTTTAACTTGTAACAAAAAGTCAAACATATATTCCTAAATTTAAAGGAACACATAATTAGGATCCCGATGTCTGTGTTCTTACCCACAGATGTTACAGAGGATAAACATGTTAGATTTACCATTATGAGGCATCATTGATCTCACACAGACATCCAACAGCCCATAAAATAATTAGACAAGCGTCAGTTTGCTTCACTGTTCGCCTTTTGTGCAGCAGAACTTTGCTCAGTGGACATTTACGTCCAGTTCTTCGCGTCTCTAAAGGGCTTATGGTGCTGCAAAACCACGACATCTTCCACCACCTTATCTCCATATCTCTACAAGCCACAGCTGTGAACTACTGTAGCACAGATAGGGACAACATACAGAAAGCAGCTCCTCAGTAATGAAAACCATAAGAAGCCAACAGCTCAGAGCAACCGGTTCTTCAACTATCACCTGCAAAGCTCCCCCTCCACCGATATTCAGTCCAATTAACACATCTCCAAATAATAAAATATATCATCTGAAGGTGATGATCCCTAAAGCAAATGTGTATTTTATTGCTCCAATGTTTTATAGTTTTTGTTTGTTTGCTTTGGATGAAGATAAAATATAAAATCTTACACAAAAAAATTTGAAAAATCCACCTTTATTCTAATGACATTATTCAGTGTAGAAAAAGATCCTGAGTTAAGAAAGAATTGCTTTTTAAATTGCTGCTGCACCAGTACTGTCATAGTGAACTGTTTTTAAAGCATATTTTATTTTTTAAATGGAAGAGAATGATTAGGAACATTTAGGAGAGGTGTGTGAGAGACTATTTACTGTTCCCTTTCAATATTACTTAACAAACAGCCCAAAGTATGTAAAAGCTGTTATACATGGATCAAAATTAAATAAAAACATTCAAATCACAACAATGTATATTTATTTTTATTTTTTATATTAATGCCAACTACTCATCACCTGGAATAAGAAGCTTCTGTTATAAATGAGGCAGCCTCTGCCAGCAGTGTTGTAGCAAAATGATACAAAGATCCTTCATGTAGATTAAAAAAAGCCTACATAGATGAAATTGTTTTTTAAAGTTAATAGTTTGGGGTAAATAATATTCCTCAGTTTACATTGAAATGTGTGGAAATTATTAACCCACATCACAAAAACATGCCTAATCTCAAAAACATTTGTAGAAAGTTCCATAAATGTTCATTAAATAATCTTTGATGAATGTTCAGTGGTTAAAATAAAGGTCAGTTAACTGATTTGTAAAACTCACTTTATTGAGCCTAAAGGTCACGTTTATAACTGGAATGTGATACTTTCACCACTAAAAACAGTCTTTAAAACATTTTTCATTTAAATTTAATTTAAAGTAAATTATGCTTGATTTGAGATTGTGCGGCCCAATTCAAGTCATGTTTCTGTGTTAAATCAGTTTATGTTTGTTATAAAAGAACCGGAAAATATTACCTAACAGACGATTTAAAAAGCTCTACTCAGCTTTATGTAAATCAAACATGGGTTTTCTTGACCAGAACTTCTACATTATTCTCCACCTAACAGACGATTTAAAAAGCTCTACTCAGCTTTATGTAAATCAAACATGGGTTTTCTTGACCAGAACTTCTACATTATTCTCCACCTATGACAATCAAGGGAAGAAAAGAAAAAGGAGGACAGATATATATACTGTACTGCAATGTACTGTATTGCACCGACTACGCCAAAACAAATTCCTTGTATGTCCAAAAACGTACTTGGCAATAAAGCTTTTCTGATTCTGATTCTGATTCTGATTCTATATAATGTTTGTTTTTATGTTATTAAAGGGAATTCTTGAAGTCTCGAACAGTAAATATAAAGCTGATTCTGATGCAGCCAGGTTTAACCACCTAGCAACCAGGGGACTGGAGCACAAAAAGCAGTCGTAAACTCGCTAATCTTAACATACTAACCTACAGCTGTTGAACCAGAGTGCAAGTATTAGTGCTGGCGTCTGTTGTCATGGAAACCATGATGTCTTCTCACAGCGACCACCATGTCAGCTCCTAATTTAGGCCTGTAGCGCATTAATCTCACTGCTGTGTTTGTCCAGATATTAGGACGTCTGCTAACACTGCAGCAGGTTTACTCTGATGGTTGACAGCAACTGATTTTCCACATAGTTGATTGAACTGGTTTGTCTGACTTCCTCCCTCTTGAAGCCAAACCATCAACCTGTGACAGACCAGGACACGTGTCTCACCACTAACTCTAATGCAGAAGACAGTGACTGCAAAGCTGTACGTTTTCAAAATCGTTGGTTAGCTCGCTTTCTTGGGAATAGCGTCCACTGACTGATCTGCATGCCATTTCCATCTTAGTACAACTCACATGATTTCAATATTATTGAAACAAAGACACCATTCAAGGGACATGCATGTTGACCTTAAGGTCAGAAAATGGCTACAAGAAAACAGCTTCTGGGCTTCAAGACAACAACAAATCAGACTGACGCATCTGGAGAGATTGTACCAGGAGAGACAGTGAAAGATCTTCCCCTCTGTAAGGTCCTTAGATAATGGTAAAGGAGAAGACAAAGTTATTTCCTGCTGGGAAAAATGGTTTGCTAACAGTTTTAACATCAGAGATCCAATCACCCGCAATTTTAATATTTTCTCTCTTAATTTGAGATTTTTTTCACTGAATAAATTTACATACAATTATAGGTTGGATTTTTTTATCTTTTCATTGTAAGATGCTGCTGCTGTTGAAAAATGACTTTATTTTAAGGCTTTTAACACATGTTTGGGTCATCCATTTTGACATGCACAGCTCAACAAACGTCGCAGCTCTGACGTCACTGGTGGTATAACCCGGCTGAGATGCGGAGTTTCGTTGCCATTTCCCGCGTGTCTCACAGGATGACGCATTGGAGGCGCATATCTGGAGAGACAAAAGCTCGCAGGCGAACTTTTGCTCCACAAGGCCATTCCTGGAAGAGCTTGAAAGCTGGAAATCTGTCTGATACAAAAAGATCAGCAGATTTATTCGCCGATCGAAGACCGCGCCCAAGGAGATGAGTTTCCCTCCTTGTGGATTCGGTCAACTAATGGTTCTTCATCTTTCCCCTTCCTGGACGAGAAGTTACCGTTTGTTTTTTTTCTTTAATTTGATCACGGACGCGTGGTCCCCTCCCCTCATTTTTCGTCAGACCTGATCCATCCTCAACCAGTGGAGAGAAGAAATCTTTTAATATTTAATCAGATAGGTGCATTTAGAGGTCTGGGCAGGATGAGGCATAGTGAAGGTGATTTAGAATCACCAGTAGTTAATCTCAGGTATTAACTCGTTGCATGCAATACTGATTAAAGTGTTTTATGCTGAGCTGTGTTTTGATTTGCTGCTGAATTATGTGTGGTTAATGTTTTGTCCGGCTGATCTCATATCAGCCAGGAGTTAGAAGTTGGACTTTTAAAAGTTTTCCATTCAACGCAACTGCGGTCTGTACCTCGTGGTCTGACCACTCTTTGTTCCAGTTTTACTGCTGGAGATTTTCCACGGAGTTCCCGCCTTTGACCCTTTGAGATTTTGTGCGATCAGCTGGTAGTGGCTAAGAGCAACCAGCTCACTGTTTTATCAGCTGATGGCTGCGTTCGAGACATCAGCACCAGGAGGATTTCTTTCCATTTAACCCAAATTACACATTTTGTCCATAAAACTGCTGGTTTGATCTTCATAGACACTAAATGCGCATATATATATTTTTCTTTTATTATCATTGTTAGGTAGTCGTTTTTATCCCCTTTGTGTAGAACGGTGCTTGTTAGTTAGGTGAAGGTTTTTGGACCAGAATAATGGTATATCAGGATTATTTGGCTTTGATAAATCTTCATATGTATAATTAAGAGAAGCGTTTGTGTTTATTTCATGCAAGAGTGATTTATCTGTCAAAATAAGGTCGAAGATCCTCCATCTTCGGTGAAGTGGTTGAATAAACAGTGACAGTTTGTGGTTTTGGTTAATAATTTATAATTATTAAAGAGCTTTGAACCCGTAATCACAACACCAGAGGACATCTCTGATTTATATTCGTAAGTAATGATTTTTGGTTACAAAATACATTTTCTTTCTCCATTTATGATTTTAAATGTATAATTCTTGATAAATATTAATTAATCAATATCATAATCCTTACACATTTTTATACCAGGGAAGCAGTAAATGTGAAGGATGCTGCATATTAATCAGTGCATGAACAAGTTACATTTAGTTAGCCTAAAGATTTGTGCCTCATGCAGATGTGCATCCATAAGTTGAAACGGGTTAGAGACAAAAAGGTCTTTTCCAGGCCAAACCACGAAGCTACAACAATCTGATGGTAAGTTCCTTGAACACCCATATTTATTAGGCTGGTGGCCTTGAAGGCATCTGGACAGTTCTGATGCACATTCAGATGAATGGAACTCTGTAGAAGACAGGTGAGGAATCGTGCTTATACAGACGGCAGTTTAGGGGAACATAGAGGTGTAAGTTTAATATATGTGTGTCCTTGCTACATTTGCATGGTGAGTGTGTGTGTGAGGGTGTGTGTGTGTCAGGGGAAGCCTTATATCCTGTTGTGTTAAGCAGCATTTGGCATCCTTGCGCTTTCCTAACGCAGAGCCTTTCTCTGACACGAAGACGACACCAAAAACCGAAAACTCTTTGATGTTCCAGCTTTTAAAGGTTTAATCCCAAACAAACTGCAGATTTTAAAAGCCTCCTGAGTTTAAGAGTCTCTAGTTTTCCAAATTTCACCCACATGAATGCATGCTGAAACATAGCACTGTGCATGTTTTCCTTCCAAGCATCCAGACCTTCCTGATCATCAGTTTTTCCTATATTCCGAAGGTCACTTAGAGTTTCTCTTTGGGCTTTGGCTGCTTTTTTACCCTTTTTCTGACCAGTCCTTATACCTGGCCATGAGAGCATACTGTGGTTAAGAAAATAAAGTGGAAAAATGGAGGACAATACTTAAGTACATGATGGAACAACTAATAAAAATCCATTCAGGAGGGGACACAGGACCTGAGAGATGCATCATTTACTGTAAGCCAGGTTTTTAGCAACAGTGCTTAATGACCATTTGCCAAAATATTCTTAAATGTGGGAATAAAAATATTAGGTGTAATTTCCTATAATTTCATGACTCACAATGAGTCTGTCGCTCCCTGTAAGCTTTACAGCATCTGAACTGCATCACTTGTATCAGCTCCATGCATAAAGAGCAGAGAGACTCCATCAAACTGGCCAAACTGGTGACCTGGTCAGGGTGTACCCTGCTCCTCACCAGATGACTGCTGGAGAGAGAACCTAGTGAGAATGAAGCAGGAACAAAATATTTTTGCTTATTTTGTCACATAAATATTGACATCATCAAACAGATTTCATTTTACGCAAAAATAACCTGAATAAACAAAAAACATTTTTTTAAATGATTTCATTTCTTAAGTAAGAAAAGCTATCCAAACCAATCTGACCCTATGTGGAAAAATAATTATCCCCTAAAATTAATAACTGAATGGCCTGTTTAATGTCTTGCAACAGCAGCTGAATTTGATTTAATTCCAGGCTTTGACTGGGCCACTTTAACATTTTTTGAGCCATTCAGAGGTGAACATGCTGATGTGTTTCTGATCATTGTCCAGCTGCATAACCCAAGTGAGCTTGGGCTGAAGATCACCAGCTGATGGCAGACATTCTCCTCAGGAATCTTCTGTGAGAGGATAAGTCATGGCTCCATCAATTATGGCAAGTTGTCCAGGTCCAGAAGCAGCAAAGCAGCCCCACACCATCACACTATCTTCACAAAGCTTGCCTGTACGTTTGATGTTTCTGAAATACCTTTTTAGATGGAACTCCCCCATGGAAGCTATTTTTGCCTGATCTCTTTCTTATGGTTGAATCATGACCGTTGACCTTAACTGATGGACGTGGATGTTGTTCTCGGTGCTTTGTGACCTCCTGGATTAATCTTTGATGTGCTCTTGGAGTAATGCGGATCAGCCAGACTGACCATGTTTCTCCATTTGTGGATAGTGGTTAATGGACATTGTTTTTTATCTGGATATACAAATAAGTTATAAACTCATCATAAACTCAAGAGTTCTCATAGCACCCTCTAGGTGTGGTGCCCTGGGCTGAGAGCCATAATACACATTTTTAATAATGCACCTCTTGTTCTGTCGACACAACATAGGTTCATCTTTTTAGTTTAGAGGAGCACGACTCATAGTTCTGAGTTAACTGGCCTAAAAAAGCTAGAATATAAATATGTTAACATAAAAAAACAGTAATTTACTTGTCTCACCCTGGATGAAAAAGAAACTAACATCCCCAAAAGAACTTTCACAGTCTGGCTGAGGCAAAATATAAAGTTACGATTCATGAGTAAGTACTTTTATGGCAATTTGTCTTCCCTATTATCAAGGTGCATTTTATCAATGAAATATTTTGTTAAGAATATACAGGCACCAAGTTTAACATTTTTCTGCAAGTTTTCCAAAACGTATACTATGATGCAAAACCATATTGACTTCTTTGGTTGTGGTAAAGTGGTCTCCCAGTGATGCTGTGATGTCATCTAGATCCTCCTGACAGGATGAAAAAAGCTACAGATCAGGTTTCATCACAGAGATGACACAAAGCTGTAAAAATAATCCGCTTTCACTCCTGTTTCGCCCACATGGAAACTCACTGCGCTCAAGCGTGTCAGAAATGTTCGCAGGATTTCTTCATTTAAACTTGACGTCATGTCTGCAGAGTTAAGTTCTGCTAATTAGAAGCAATTGTTTCAGCAGCTCTGCTATTTGCTGAGGTCTGAAACATATCGTACCCTTCTCAAGCTGCTTGTGAAAAGTGTCAGGAGGCAAAGAAAGAGATAAGAGGACAAGGTGGAGTGCAAACAAGGAGGTGGAAAACTGCTCTGGCTCTGACACAGTTTCAGAGGTCCATTAAATGAATAATAGAGGAAGAAGGCAGGGGGCTAAAAGCATTTCCTTCGTCTTAATGTGGAAAGAGGAATCAAACAGGAGCAGCAAAGTTTACAACAAGGCTTTTATGTCTTCACAAACTTTAAATAACCTGGTACCCTTAAAAACACAGCATCTCTGAATGATCAATTTTGTCAATTTTCTTACAACTTAGGCTGCGTGTTGAAAGAAAAATAACAATGCCAATTTGAGTTTCCCATTTTCAAAGCTGCCCCCATTTCTCTAAGCCTCTTTCCTTCTATAAAAAGCTACAACTGAGACGCGACCCATAGAAGTGTTTTCTCAACCTCCTGAAGTCCTTGCCCCCCCTCCACTAACATCTGCTTAAGCTCACTTTTCGGCATTCCTGCTGACTTAGCATCTTTTTCTGCAGATGCTTCTGGAACTGCACAAGAAAGAAAAAGCAGTCTAAAAATAAAAATAAATAACAGCGTTGAGTAAAAGTGTGTCAGGGAAAGAGCAACGACTTCTATGACATAATTTCAGCCTTCAAATAGAGAAACGAGACTGAGATGAAGGTGAGAATAGAAACTTGTAAAACAGCATTCTGGAAAGTGTATAGAGACAGGAAATCCACACTTCCTGTTGGTTTCTGTTCACTCATCCTGGGCATGATGCCATTTTAATTTTACTTTGACTCATTTGACTTTTAATGATTTATTTGAACCGTTCTTTCTCTGAATAGACCCAATATACAACACACAACTGCAAAGATTTTAAAAACATAAATTTTCCTTCTTCAGTAATCCATCCACTTATTGCACTGCACCAGAACTGTGGGTCAGCAAAACAGCCCACAGCATGATACTACCACCACTGTGCTTGACAGCTGGCATTCAGCAGTTGATGACTCCTGGGTTGTTCCTGAACATCCAAACAAATTTGCTTTTGTCCGATGGGGGCAGCAAAAGACCCTTTTCCCCCGCTAATACTACCTGCAGCCCCCTACCATCAGGTAAAAGGTTAAATAGGATCAGGTCCAGGTCCACTTGATTCTCAAATTGCAAAGTTCCTCAGACAGATGGCCATCAACTCTCAAAAACCCTCATTATCTGCTCTGTTTAGCAAGAGAATATGGGTTTTTACACCAGAATGGTCTGTGTGAAATTTCACAACATTGTTTAGTTTGTTCATCTTATGCTAGTTTGGTTCATCATACACTCACTCCCCTTTGAAAAACAGACCAAACTGCTTAGAAAATTACAAAAACCATTCATTCAGGGCGCCATCACCAGAAGTAGCTCAGTATGAGCAGCAGGTTAGGCAGCGAGTACCACACAGTTCTGGTAGGAAAGCACCACCTGTCTGCAGTAATCTAGATCCCACTGCTATTTTATTTATTTTAATGTGTATTTTTAGCCATTTGACCCGGTATTGTCCTCGGACCCTTCTTGTTATGCTTTACCATATATTGTAATGTCCTGTGTGTTTTAACTCCCTAATTAATTACAGGCAAATTATATTGCATTGGCAAATTAATTATTTTACTAATTTTACTAACTGTTTAAAATGGATTTGACCCTCTGTGGATTAGAGGAAACAATATCACATTAAATTCAAGCTTGAGCTGCAAATTGATGCTTTAACAAAACCCTTACAGTGGAATGTCGTCTAATTATTCGAATACTCGAAACAGTCAGTCAGTCAGTCATTTTCTACTGCTTATTCCATAGTGGGTCGCGGGGAAGCTGGTGCCTATCTCCAGCAGTCTGGGCGAGAGACAGGTTACACCCTGGACAGGTCACCAGTCCGTCGCAGGGCAACACACAAACAACCATGCACACACTCATTCATACACCTAAGGGCAATTTTTTTTACTTGAAACATTTAAAATGAAAAAAAAACTGATATGTATACCCATCATGAGTGGATGTAGATTCAGTTTGTAGGTTTCTATTCTCCAGGTGAACCAAATCAGCACCCCTCCACCAACCATGCTCCGTAGTTTTTTCTAAAAACTCAGATTTCAACCCAAAAACAGATTCTTCAGCATTCATTTTTTTCCTGTCTCTCCTTTGATCAGTTATTTCTTTTTTAAATCATGTCTTGTGGTTTAAAACGGTTTGGAAACAGTTCTATTAGCGCAGGGTGCTGCATTTAGTACATACTTATGTTTCCATTGTTTCAGCTGAATCCTGAAGCATCCAAAGGGTCTGTTTTGGTCTCAGCCACCAGCTGGGGCCAATCTGTTGGTCAGGTGGGGCTCAGCGGTAGCAGCCGAGGCCCGTCCTGCCAGCTCGGAGCTCACTCAGCCCAAAAATCAAAAATACATCCCACTTCAGAGCAAACAGTACAGTCCATTTGGAATATTGTTAAAGGGAATTCATTATTCTACCTTTGTAATATTTCTATTTTATCTCAGCAATTAGGTGGAAATAGAAATGTTTTTAAGTTTATGTCTGACAGGAAATAGAATAACCTTTCTCACTGCAGCAAAGAAACAGGGTCAGTGATGCAGAAACTGAGGTGCTGCCAACACCATGCATATGGAAAGGTAGTAGACAGGAATAATGTACAGTGCTGTGCAAAAGTTTCAAACCACTACTCATTTTGTTATGTTTGTATCCTTTTATCAATAGCTCCAGGTTTTACATTGACCTGAACATTTTCAGTTTTTTGTTTGCAAAACCACTTAAATCTGAGGTCTGACATAAAGGCTCAGTTTCTAAACTCAAAGGGAGGACCCAGTGGGTTGTCAACACAAGCCAAAAACCATGCTGTTCCAGTTTCATCAGCTGAATCTATGAAAAATTACAAGAATATCAGGTTCACAGGCAGCAAATAGGATTTTAGCTCCAAAAGGTTGATTCAGTTGGGAAGGTGTTCTAGGAGGTGAGGGAAGCCGACACCCCACCCACATGTAAAATTCAGGCAAAATGCTGGTTTCTGCCACTAGAATTATTGTTTGTGCTGTTATGGTTCCTGAGATATTGAAGATTATTTTTTTTACGTCATTCAGTTGTCACCATCCCTCCAGTTTGCCCCTAAATGAACCAGAGTAGTCCAATTTTTCAGTGCTTTGGTGCATGGTGTATGATATTTTATTGGTTTTCATTCCAGTCTCATATTAGTTATTATAAAAGATATGAAGATTAACGGTCGCAGACCATAGACGTCATCAGTTCAGGTCAAGGCATTTGTTGGCTGCAGCCTGATTGGTCCAGTAGATAGACCATCTAGGCCATCAGAAAGCTGTTGGAGATCAATTTGACATTACCATACAGGCTGGAAAATGAATAAATTAGAAAACAATTTAAAATTGTGGCACAGAGCCTTTCATGTTAAACACCAAAGAAAGCCACTAATAATATATTTATTTATTCCAGCATTCTGTCTGGACTGTAGCACAATGCTGTTCAAAGAGCGGCCCGGGGCCATTTGTGGCCCCTGAACTCATTTCAAGAAGGGACAGGCTGTTGATGCAGATGGACACTTTGAACATTTTTTAGGGCAAGATTTTCACACAAAAATTAATCTTAAAATAGAAAATATTCATCATTTATTATCCACACCCACACCTGCTTTCATTATGATTTCATGGTAAATCGAACCTCAAACATCCAGAGACGTTTACTCAGAATGACTCTTTGAATTGGGGTCATACAGAAAGCACTTTCCAAGGAAAAATCATAATCTTATCGCTGAAAATGGACAAAAATGTTTTTTTCTAGAAAAGGAAAATAGAAAATAATCGATCAAAATAATTAGGAAACCTTTCTTGTATTAAGGCAAACATCTGAGACCACTTTTATGCTTTTGATCTAGAATATTTACAGATCCCTTTCTACAAAAATATTATTTACTAATACTATTTTGTTGGTTTTATTTAAATATTGTGTGTTCAGTTTGTTTTGGGCAGATACATTTTCTATTTTCAAACATAAACATTAAAACTATTGTTTTTATTGTTTGTTTTTTGCGGTTTGTCCGTGTTTTCTACATGGCAGTCTTGGCCCGTGGGACAAAACGTTTGGACACCTGTTGGAGGGCCTCCTGGAGCTACAAGAGGAGCGGTCCTAGCAAAGGATGGATTACAGTCCGTTTAAATAAAGTCCTGGCGGTGTCTGAATCAGATTGTCACCGGTCCGTTCACCTGCAGAGACAACAGGTTTGCTTTCTGCAAGCCGTCACGGTCTTCCCACTCCCTCAAATGAAGAAGGGGAAATGTGGAGAAATCAGGAGAGGAGAGCGAGGAGCTGACGTTCATCACTCGACTGCCGGGGCTTAACCTAAGAGGCTTGAATAATCAGCATGCTAAGCTGTCGGGGCATACGCTCACACTTACTGCGCGTTTACCAACTCCTGGGTGCTTTTTAATCAAGTAAAAACACCAAGAGGCAGCTGACAGAGGCGAGAGATCAGCTTTAGAATATCTGTTACACTTTTCTCTGACATTAACAAATGCAAGCTGCAGACGTGCCTGTTTTTGCCTTTAAGAGGACACAGTCAGTTTCCTCTGCTGTCTTATTTCATGTCACAACAGCTGTCAGCAACAATTCGGGGCTTACTGCAATAAATACAGTTCACTTCCTATAGGTAAATGCGGGGGCGGTTCCAGTCATTTTCGTGCCCTACGCCAAATGCTTTTTGTGTTTAGAATATTTGTTTAAGCATTAGGGTGGAGAAATATGTTTCTTTTTGGAAATGTATGTTTTTTATAATTGCAACAATACCAAACATGACTCATCCTATAAGCTGTTACTAGATTAAAACTTATCTTTGTGCTGTTTTCACATGTTAAATTTGTTTGATGCAAACCACTAAAACATCAAAAAGGTCTGACCTTAGAGAAGAAACTGAGCCATATGATGATAAGTTAGATCTTCCTGAGGAAGATTCATCAGGAGGTGCTCAACAAAGCCAAAGATCCCTAAACTCTGCAGAACCTCTCCATGTAATTCTAGATTAACAGACTTTCACTCTGCTGTTCAGTTCAAGTAATTGTTTAATTAGGATAGATGTAACAGACTGAACATGGTAATAACACAATTTTTTAAGGTCCATTAGGCCCATTATGATTAGTGTGGCAGTGTCTAAAGTTATTGAATAATTCATCTCTTAGCTTTCTATTAACATTTTATTATTAATAATGTGTCTATTGTATATTGTTTATATTCATTGTCATTTGAAAACTTGTTTGTTTCTGTGTTCATTGTATGACCGTTTTACTAACACTTTGTTAAAGTATTTTTGTAATTGCTTGTTTTAAATCATCATGTACATATGTTCTTCATGTCTTTGTCATGTTTTTTACACCAACCTGCCATGGGACTGCAGATGAAAATTAACCTTCATGGCTAAATTTGGCATATTTACACTTGTGCTCATGTTAATTAATATGCATTGTCCCAGTTTAAATCACCATGGGAGAAAGGTCCATCTTTTTCTTGAGCAAATATTTTAGTTTTGTATTTGGTGACCTACGCGCAATGCGTTATGTGTGTGGGAGGAGCGCCGGCGCTGGGTAATTGTGACCAAAAAGATATTTCCTGCTCACAAAGAACTCCTCTGCTGGCCTGAAGGCCAGGGAAGGATTCATCAGAACCTTATTGTTGACTAAGAAGGCTTCATTCATCATTCAGTCTAAGCAGTCTCAGAGGAACAGTGGCAAAATGACTAAGCTGCATTCATACATGGTGACGTAGCTGCATTCTGTCAGAGCAGGGGGGATTCAGAGGTCAAACCTTTATCGGATAATTTACTGGGGGCATATTTGACCCACTGCAGTAAATGATCTAATAATTAAAGTCAGTTGGTGGGGTTTAGGATTTACAGATGATTCCAAACTCATCTCTGAATAATTTTACAAAAACAAGGTGTTAAAATACTCCACCATCAGCTGATCGACGTTTCGTTGTCGGTTCTGCTGGAACATTAAATCCACCTGACATTATCTGGTTAGCAAGAAACAGGAGCACTGAATCCATCTGTGTGTGCAAATGACAGGAACTTTCCTCACTATGCTTATCAAATGTCAAACATCTGCTGCAATGATAAATTCATTTCATGTCTTCCTCATGATGAGTCTCTTAGTATCTGTTTCTGTAAACAAACTGATTTTCAGGTGGTTTGTTTGGTGAAATTTGTAGGAAAAAAATCACATTTCTCTGTTTTTAATCCAGAAAACAACAACTCTTCACTTCTGTTTGCTATTCTCTCTGCCAAAACAAAATAACCTCAGTAGATGTTTCTACCAAAAACATGACCTTGAAGGTGATGAAAACACTGGCTGAAATCAAGATTCAAAAGATTTCAAGAAAAACAAATATGAAAAAACTTAATTGTTTGCAGGAATGAAAATGGCAAAACGATTTTATTTAAAACTGAACTTTCAGAGTTTGGTAAATATGTAAAATATCTTACATGACATTTTTAAATTTATTAGCTCAGCTTCTTTCTGATCAAGCAGAGCAAAAGTCATAAAATCATGAATAAAAAAACACCACAATAAATATGTTGTTATTTTTTTTTGACCTCCTGTTAATATTAATCCATATGACGCATAACAATGGATTAATCCCAGAAAATAAAAGAAAAACTTCCACAAACTGTTACAGCTGAAATCTTTACGAAGCAACACTGTGGTCAAAGTTCTTCATCAGGCAAACTCATTGTAATAATGACATGAAAAGATCTCAAAAACGTCTGGCTCTTCCCAATTAAACTCCAAATTAGAGCGGAAAGATTAAAACAAGGAAACAGATAAACAATCAAACCACAACTGATCATAAGTCAAACTATAATACGAACCTGCTTGTTGAAACCTAGTATAGCTGCACTAATGTGCTTTTACCAGCTGGTATCAGCTCCCAGCAATCTTTAAGGTTGAGTGTATTTCTTCAGATTTTCTATTGCATATGTAAACTTAGTTTAAATCCATCCATAAAAGAAGACGTTAGCAGCAGGTTCCTTAAAGTGGGGTAGCTGTTCTGAATCCATCACAAAATGAAGGTCTTGCAACATTGTCCCCATGCTTACATCAAAGCATCTGTCCTTCAACCTTTTACTCAGCTCAGAACAAAGAGCAGCTTGCTGAGGTGCAACATAAAGATTTTTCTATATATCTGGTTGTGTTTCTCTAACTTTATAGAAAGGAATGGACAAAACTAAGAATGAACTGTGACCTGAACTGTTTTATTACAGCAGCAATCATCTATTTAAATAAGCCACAGCAATATTTTCACACATTTGTTAAGACTCTTATTTACTGATTCTATATATTTTGTGTCGTGATGTTTTTTAGCATATGAGCACCTGGCTTTAGGTCTGGGTTTTGACTTTTGGACTGTTTCAGCTCAGTGTTTTGTGTATGTTTCATACACCTGTGTCTTGCTGTCTCCTAGTCAGTTTTTCCTAAATTTGTAGACATATTCTTTAATTTTCACTGCAATTAGATCTACCTTTGGCTGCGAATAATGTTACTTTCAACTTTGAACCTTGAACCTCTCCAATAAGAGGAGGTTGTGTTTGAGATTTAAAAGCAGACAACCAGCTCTGCCCAGGATATGTAACCTTCCTAACTTCCTGCAGCATCTAGCTGAATACAGGCTAGCATTAGCACTGCAGCACAGATGAGTGAAGATCCAGTTTCAGTGTTATTTTTGTATTAAAGCAAATATAATATTTTGGAACCGTCCCTGCTTAAAAAATACTTGTTTCAAGGCAGAAGAAATAGGGCGATGTGCATCATGGCAGCCAATCAAACACTGAGGTAGTAAAGTATAAAAGCACAGCCTACACTGCAGGCAGTTTTGTTTGCCTCTTGTTCTGTTTTTCTCTTTCAGTTGATGGGTCAGCTGTTTTTCAACAGGGCAGAGTCGTAAACCTAAATAAAACAATCCGTTCCAACAATAATTCATACCAGAAATCAAGGACCAGTGGCGTGAGGCATTACTGAAATTGAATGTGGTACTTTCTAAAAGTCGAAGCCATCTGGGAGAATTATGGTACGTGAAATCTGAGGACCTTCCTGTCTACGAGGAGCCACAGACTGATGTAATTTAAGCTTGTGAAGGCTTTAAAGATCAATCAGGAAAAATGGAGGGTAAATGGAAGAAGGATAAGAAGCAAACTGTGGTGCAGTAATAGAGCTTCAGCCTTCCCCGCTGCTTTCCCAGCATCACTCTGGCTGGTGAGGGATGGTCATGAACAGGCGGCCCCCATCTTCAAGAATCCCAAACGGGGGGCGCTAAATTGCTTTTACAAAAAATATTGGAACGTGCAATAAGTGGGCGTGTGGCGTGCGATTTTCAAAGATTGTGCGTGGACAGGTGCAAAAAAGGTGCAGACTGCCCTATTTAAATGAGAAAATTATGTGTACTACTAGCTGGCTGCTACTGCCCCCTGCAGAACAAGAGGGAAAGCGAACAAATGCTATGTTGCCTGAAACATGCAGGGGTTGTTGCACTGCATCATTATAAATGATCTAGTTGCAGATTTTTTTTCCTTCTGTTCTGTTCTGCTCCTGCTTTTCTGGACGGTTACAGAGTTAGTTAACTATTCTTGTTGCTATTCACAGCAGTTCTGTGAGCAGATGCTTTATGTTTGGGGTTCAGATGGACCCATTGAGGCTTTGCCGTAAATAAAAACATTGGATTACAGACTTATGCGCAGGAGGGCCGAGCATTGTCCAAAGTACCGCGCGTCCTTCTCCATCGGTGCCCACACGGAGCAGCTGTTCAGTGCTGAGTCTGCACCATAGGAGCGCACAGCTTGTTTACTGTGTTGCTCAACATAACCCGCAACAAATTGGCCAATGAATATTAACGATAAAGAAGACAAACATGTCTGCCAATTAATTTATTAGAGGTTTGTCTCTCTTAATATTTTAATTATTTTCGGAGACTCGCGGTGTACTTTTTTTGAGAGTATATGTTTGAAGAATTTGGAGTTTCTCATAAACAGCCCCAGTATTCAAGTCTGAACATAATATCAGCAACATAAATATAGATTGTTGTAGGACTTGCTATCTGTTTGTTGTAGCTTTGCTCATTTTAAACCTGTCACATCACTGTTCTGCAAAGAATTTAAATGGAGCATTGATATACATAAAAATAAAATATTTTCCAATGGTTTTACAGAATTTATTTATTTTTTGCCAATATTTTATCGATATACAACATGTTTGATTGTTTAAATTGTTTGGTGACATGAAATTATTTTTTACTGTATAAACGCTCCTCTGGCATATGTTCACATTTAAACAACATAATCAAACAGATCCAGCTACGATTGCTCTGCAATGACACAATTTTATTGTCAGTAATACAGTGTGTTTAGTTTAGTGACAAGGTTAAACCATACACTGTTTTTCTCACCACATGGAATAGTCTGCCTTAAAATGGTGATTGTTTACTTGCTAAAATCACTTTTTAGCATTCAGTTTGCAAATGAAGGATTGAATCTGCCTTATAATGACTTTAATTATTTCCTATTGATTATATTATCAACATCACAGCACAGTGGCTCCATTACATGATGTGCATTCACAGTTAACAGGCTGTGCGTGCTTGATCAGTTATGTGTGCACTTCACCATGATCAGGTTTGTGCTTCAGCAGCAGATGATCTCACTGACAGAGATGGTGCGCTGAAATGATCCAGATGCAAGAAAAAAAGTGTTGCAAGGAGTTTTATCATAGGAGATATGCATGGCTTCTGTTTGTGATTGGCTCCGAATCAGGCCTTAGATAATCCTACATAGAATACTCTGTTCTGATCTCTTTGTATTATTTTTATTTTTTGACATTTTTGCATCCCAGTTAGCACCTGCATTTTAAAACATGCTAAGTCTAGAAGCAAAAACAGCACCGCAATCCATTTCTGGTTTGAGAAATCGCGTTGCAGGTGGTAAAGGATTACATTTGCATATCCTCCTCACATAAATTTGTGCATTTGGGTAATTATTATATGTTTTGCATGTTCAGGAAGGCAAATACGCTAAAAACTTTGCGCCCGCTGTTCCACTGATTTTACACACGCAATCCGATTAGCACCTTGTTTGTAGATCAGCTTTACTGATGCAAACAGGTTTGCGTGTGGTCTTATACATGCAAACCTTTTGAAGATCAGGCCCTAAATGTAATACCAGTCAGTCTATTTCAGGTTATAGTGTTAACAAGTCAAACTATATCCATGTAAGAAAAGTCCAATCCAATGCATCATGTCATTGACTTTAAATTGACATTGAGGTGAACTTTCCAGGACGTCTACTCCTGAGAAGATTCGAAGCTGTGTAAAATGTTTTCCGGTTGTGAATAATTGTTTTCTCTGTAGATAATTGTTTTCTCTGTAGATAGTAGATAGAGAGTGACCTCATAACCCTTCTCAGATTGATGGGCAACAACAGTTTCTTCTCTAAGGTCATTGTCTTTCCACCCTGGCATTGTGGATGGTTAACTCACACCTGCATGGCTCAGAGCAGCAAACTGACAAAACATCTCCTTTTAAAGACTGATGATCACAATGACTATGGTCAGCACCACCTGGCTGCTACTTTCTCTATTAAACCTTGTGGAAGCAGCTCCATCTTGGGTTCCTCTGTGTTAAACAAATAATATCAGCATGGCATCTGTGTTTTTGTACACTTTAATGAGTTTAGCATTAATGTAAAAAGTAACAGTAAGTTTTAGGAAATACATTTTATGGGGATGGCAAACATTCCTGTGGTAATTAGCTTTTGTGCTGTTTGAATGGTAAAGCCTTCTTCAGACAGAGAATATACCACAACCCAGCTCCATCATCCTCGCCTTTACTTGTTCACACAGAGCCAAACAGAGATGGCATAGGGCCGGTGTGGCGGAACCAGAGGCATCAATGTTTAGTGTGCCATGTCCTGCCAAGCTGGATCATAGGCTAAACGTCCTAACAACAATGCAGAATTTGACTTAAGAACACAGATCAGCTCACTGATGTTGATTAGGTAGAAAATGTTTTTTAATAAACACAGAATACGTTTAAATTCCTATTTAAATAAAAAAATATATATGATTAATTGATTTATGGTTCCAACTTACGGAGTGCCAAAGGTGTAAAACATATGAAAAATATTAAAACATATTAAATTAGAATAATTAAATTAACATTTTGAATTATTTTACTAAAAAACGAATTCAATGTAAATCAGTAATTATTTTTGTGGAATGCACAATACATTAATTTATAATGCAATAAATAAATGCTCAGGCTTAAAGACACCTTAATTTAACCAGCATGTTCAAACTGACTCAGAAGTAATATCTGTTGCGTTCTGAGGTTTAGAGTGACCAAAGCAAAGACAAGAGCTCGGCAGCTGCTTGTTTAAAGGAGTCTTCTTTTATTCAAAGATAAGTTCAAAAGGTTTTCCAAGCGTAGCAAGAACATAGCAAAAATCACTGCAGATACAAAAACACAAGTCGAAACTCCAAAAACTTACAGAGTTGACTCTGCAGGAACATAGTAGTCAAAGCTTTAGACGAGGATAGGTGAACGAACCAAGGAACCAGCGAAGAAAAAACAAAAACAAAGAGCTTATGAACAGAGGGAAGTGGAGTATGGACCAATGAGATACTGAGGCAGGTAATCAGATGAGAATGGAAATCAGGTGTGGACCAGGCTATAGCGAACTGAGGAAATCTTGATGGTTGCTAAGGTGACCAAACTAGAATACAAAGGGAACATAGAGGGAAGCTAGACAATAACATCACAAAAGGAACCTGACTACAAAAACAAAACTATAAATAACAATACTCAGGGAAACAGAACTAAGCAAAATTAATGACAAAGATAATATACCAAAAAAGACATAAGAACCTAGAATAATCATTAACTAAAGTAAACTGAGAAACTAGAGGGAATAGAAGAAACACCAAAACCTAATAATTAACAAAGAACCCATAAAGAAACCCTGACCGTAAATAAACAAAACCTAAACCACAGAAAGGGAACCAAGACGAGGAGGAACAGAGAAAATAAACTAGTAAACAAAGAGCGCAGGTGAACAAATACCAAAACATAAATAAACACAGATATAGAAAATGGGAAACTAAACTAGAAACTACAAGGAATACAAAGGAGCTAGAATAACAACGAATATAATAATAGTCATAAGAAAACCATAACAAGTAATAGAAAAGAAACCACTAAAGGAACTTAGACAAAACCCAAACTAAATGAAAGTTCAAAAACACAAGACCACAACAAAGACCAAAGACGTTGCTTCACGACAAAACAAAACGTTTTGGGCTGGCCCAGTCAGAGTCCTGACATAAATGTGAGAGAATATGTAGAAGGAGCTAAAAATTAGGTAATGGCCAGGAGGCCTTCAAACCTCAAAGACTTGGAGCTCCTCATTGATGTTAAATCATTAGAAACACGGAGAAGCTGCTCAGCACTTAAAATGTCCTGTTGATTGTTGATAAGGGTAAAAAATTATTTTTGAGATGCCAGTTTTTAATAAAAATAGGTTTTAGTAAATAAATGAGAAGCCAGAAAAATTAATTCTGATTCAAAGGTGTCAGCATACAACTTTGTTTGGATATGAAATACTGTAAATAACAATAAAACTTATTTACTAAACTAAGACAACAATTACAGGTCCTTCTCAAAATATTAGCATATTGTGATAAAGTTCATTATTTTCCATAATGTCATGATGAAAATTTAACATTCATATATTTTAGATTCATTGCACACTAACTGAAATATTTCAGGTCTTTTATTGTCTTAATACGGATAATTTTGGCATACAGCTCATGAAAACCCAAAATTCCTATCTCACAAAATTTGCATATTTCATCTGACCAATAAAAGAAAAGTGTTTTTAATACAAAAGACGTCAACCTTCAAATAATCATGTACAGTTATGCACTCAATACTTGATCGGGAATCCTTTTGCAGAAATGACTGCTTCAATGCGACGTGGCATGGAGGCAATCAGCCTGTGGCACTGCTGAGGTCTTATGGAGGCCCAGGATGCATCGATAGCGGCCTTTAGCTCATCCAGAGTGTTGGGTCTTGAGTCTCTCAACGTTCTCTTCACAATATCCCACATATTTTCTATGGGGTTCAGGTCAGGAGAGTTGGCAGGACAATTGAGCACAGTGATACCATGGTCAGTAAACCATTTACCAGTGGTTTTGGCACTGTGAGCAGGTGCCAGGTCGTGCTGAAAAATGAAATATTCATCTCCATAAAGCTTTTCAGCAGATGGAAGCATGAAGTGCTCCAAAATCTCCTGATAGCTAGCTGCATTGACCCTGCCCTTGATAAAACACAGTGGACCAACACCAGCAGCTGACACGGCACCCCAGACCATCACTGACTGTGGGTACTTGACACTGGACTTCTGGAATTTTGGCATTTCCTTCTCCCCAGTCTTCCTCCAGACTCTGGCACCTTGATTTCCGAATGACATGCAGAATTTGCTTTCATCCGAAAAAAGTACTTTGGACCACTGAGCCACAGTCCAGTGCTGCTTCTCTGTAGCCCAGGCCAGGCGCTTCTGCCGCTGTTTCTGGTTCAAAAGTGGCTTGACCTGGGGAATACAGCACCTGTAGCCCATTTCCTGCACACGCCTGTGCACGGTGGTTCTGGATGTTTCTACTCCAGACTCAGTCCACTGCTTCCGCAGGTCCCCCAAGGTCTGGAATCGGCCCTTCTCCACAATCTTCCTCAGGGTCCGGTCACCTCTTCTTGTTGTGCAGCATTTTCTGCCACACTTTTTCCTTCCCACAGACCTCCCACTGAGGTGCCTTGATACAGCACTCTGGGAACAGCCTATTTGTTCAGAAATGTCTTTCTGTGTCTTACCCTCTTGCTTGAGGGCGTCAATAGTGGCCTTCTGGACAGCAGTCAGGTCGGCAGTCTTACCCATGATTGGGGTTTTGAGTGATGAACCAGGCTGGGAGTTTTAAAGGCCTTAGGAATCTTTTGCAGGTGTTTAGAGTTAACTCGTTGATTCAGATGATTAGGTTCATAGCTCGTTTAGAGACCCTTTTAATGATATGCTAATTTTGTGAGATAGGAATTTTGGGTTTTCATGAGCTGTATGCCAAAATCATCCGTATTAAGACAATAAAAGACCTGAAATATTTCAGTTGGTGTGCAATGAATCTAAAATATATGAATGTTAAATTTTCATCATGACATTATGGAAAATAATGAACTTTATCACAATATGCTAATATTTTGAGAAGTACCTGTATTTAAAGAATGGGGTTTTATAAGGTTAGATTTTATTCAATGACATAGATACATATTTGTACTCGTACTCGTCATTTTCCACTTTATCCGGGACCAGTTTGCGGGGGCAGCAGACTCAGCAGAGACGCCCAGACGTCCCTCTCCCCAGACACCTCCTCCAGCTTCTCCTGGGGGAGCCCCAAGGTGTTCCCAGGCCAGCCGAGAGACATAGTCCCTCCAGCGTGTCTCGGGTCGTCCCCTGGACCTCCTCCTGGTGGAACATTCCTGGAACACCTCCCGAGGAAGGCATCCAGGAGGCATCCGGTATAGATGCCCAAGCCACCTCAACTGGCTCCTCTCGATGTGGAGGAGCAGCGGCTCTACTCCGAGCCCCTCCCGGATGGCCGAGCTCCAAGGGAGTGCCCGGCCACCCTACGGAGGAAGCTCATTTCAGCCGCTTGTATCCGGGATCTCGTTCTTTCGGTCATGACCCAAAGTTCATGGCCATAGGTGAGGGTAGGAACGTAGACCGACCAGTAAATTGAGAGCTTCGCTTTTCGGCTCAGCTCTGTCTTCACCACAACGGACCAGTAAAGCGCCCCCCGGACCAGCACAGCGCCCCCGTAGATACATATTTGTATATTTTGAAATTGATTGATGCATTCATCTATTACAATGTAATATCTTTGTCCTCATACAGACCTTGCACAAAGATTTTATCGATTTATTTTAAAGTGAAACACATCAGTTTTCCAGCAGGAAGTAATTGCTCCAGAGCAGGAAACTAATCCGTGTTTGGGGATTCATAACTTAAAAAATAAACTTATAATATAAAACACAGACAATAAATCACAAACTTCCACCTCCATTCAACATCAAAAAGGTTTAAAGAACATTCCAGGAAGGAACCTGAAGATAAAACGACCAAATCAGACAAAACAAACAAGTTTTAATTTAATTTATTTGGTGGATAATCAAAGTGGACACATGTCCTGATGTCCTGTAGATTCAACATTATTATAGGATTTAACATTACTAAAGCCAGACTTAAAAAAAGGATTATTTTGGCATTTCGAATTAAAGCCAAAAAGAGACTTAAAAAAAACCCTCTATATTTGATTTTTTATAGATCATTTAAATATTAAGTTCCACTGTATTACTGGACTGAAAATGTCGGTATGCTATATTTTTAAAGTCCAACATGATCCGTCTTGATTATAAAAGTGTAGCTTTTTCATAGTTTTGTTATTACAAGAGTCAGTTCTCATGGGGTTTTATCAGTGATGAAAAGGGGACTATATAAGCCTTTCAAAATAAAGCTCACAAAGAAAGTGAAAGGGTTTCATAGTATGCATATTAACGAAAAGGTTTAGGATTCTTGATAGACTTTAAAAAGCAAAACTGCTGCACACAGACATAAATTAATGCAAATCCTATGAGCATGTTTTACCACACCAGATCGTTTCCATCGTTATATTGTCACTTACTGGACTCTAGTTTGCAGAAGATGTCAAATATGTGGTTTTCAGAGAGGACCCAAGTGCAGACAGGCAAGAAAATAGGGTCAAAAGGCAACAAACGTGACCAGACATGGCATGAATAAATGAACATGGACAGGCTTGGCTTGGCATGAACCAACATTATACTCCCACAAGAAGTAAACAGAACGGAAGTGTATAAATGGAGAATGGCACAGGTGAAAACAAGGAGACTGATGGGCATGGAACAGGTGGACTGGTTGAAGCTGATTGATATGGCAGTGGCAGAAGGTCAAATGAATTAATGAATTGATTGAAGTAACAGAACTAAAATGCATCACAAACAGAACCACTGAAAAAACTAAACCTAAAGGAATGAAATAAAGAACCTCCTGGAAAACAAACAATCGCAATGACTGGGAAGTGAGCTAAAGAAGGCCAGTTGGAAACCCGGAAAGGTTCAGAAAGGCCAGGAAAGAAAGAGCCTGCTGCTTTCCTGCAGAGCGTCAGTTCTGGAGGAAGCAGGGCTCACTGTTCACTACAGGCTTTTCCTAATAGTCCAGCTACGTATGTCACATAATAAGGCAGGGTTTTTGATTTGATGTTTCCGTTGCCCCTTAAATCAGCTAATTTGTGAATTCTGAAGTCTGCTGACATTTTACTGAAACACCCAACATTGGGTTGAGGATACGACTGTCTACACTTAATGCCCAACATGAAGCTAAAGCTGGGCTGAAACTGGAGTCTCCTGTAGCTCTGGAGGCATGAGGCTAATGAATATGTTGCAGAGATAGGAAGTGACGACGAGAAGCAGACAGCTGTGAAGCAGAAGGTTTGTGGTTAGATCTCTGACTTTCCCAGTCCAAATCCATATACCTATAAAATAATACAAATAATAATAAAAAGTCCTGTCTAAATGTTCTGCTCTACAGTTTCAGTCCATGTGGCATTCATGCATGTTTGAGATCTATCACCCCCTAATACTGATCAATAACTCAATAATAATATTTCTCCTTTCTAAGTGAAATTTAAACCGTTACATCAGAAAATGTTGAAAATGAAGGAAATTTCACCTGATTAATAATTAATGTATACAAAACAACGGTCTTCTTAACTCCTTCTTTTCTAAACAATATATCAAATATTTCTAAGAATAGATTGCTCCAAAATGTTTCACAATGACTCTATATAAAAGACGGATGTATCGTGACCTCGATGTCAGACTTTACCTGATCATTAAGTTACATATTTTAGCTTTCAGCATCTGGTCTTTCACTCATTTACTGCAACACCTGCACGCTCCTACAGCTTTAAGTAGCTTAACCTCATTCTGAGATCAACAGCTCATGAACCCTAAAACACTGCTGTAAAAGTGTTTCATACAAATGCTTGCTATATATTAGTTAAACACAATGTGTTTTATGCATTTATAAAGTACTTAGTTTGCTTCCATTTAAATGCAAATGTATTAAAATAGCATTCATTTAAATATAAATAAATTCATCAAAAATTCAATAAATATATTTTTTTATTTAAGGTATATTTGTACATATTGTGTGTAATGTATTAATACGTATTTATACATATTTAAAAATTGGCTTTACTAATATTTATTATCTAATATTTTTCCATGTAATTTAAATATTTAAGTATTAATAAATAAATAAATAAATAAAAATTTCGATGATTGCTTTTCAGTGTGTAGTTTTTTTATTGAAAAGTGCACTGTAAAAACGTTAAGCTTAAAATTAAAAATGAGTGAAGCCTCAAAAGGAACAAAATTCAAAATAGCAAATTTGATTCTTTACAACTAAAAGAAATAAATTACTCTTTATTTTTTAACATCTAACTCCTCGTAGAAATTTGCAAGAGGAAAAAGAAGCTTTTTTTTGCGTTTGTGGCAAGGTCCAATTTTCAGATTTGATAAAGTGGCTTTAAAATCTCTTGGCTGGCAGTATTGATGTCTAAAGCACTTCAGTATAATCACACACACTTTTTCACTCCCTCTTTCTCACACACACACACACACACATTGAGCACTTCCCCTTCCTGGTGGAGTGCAGGATGTGCGGCTGGAGAACTAAGCAGTTTTTCTCCTCCCTGCTGCTGCCAGGAATGCTTTATGAGCCATGTTAATATTGGCGATCTGCTGCCAGAAGGATTGCCTGATTCAATCAAGCGTCTCACTGCCTTGTAAAGTCATTACACTTTGTGCAACGTCATGCGTTCTGGAGCATCTTCCTAGGAGCTATAAATAACAGAAAAACAGAACCTTTCCAGCATGTTTTCCGGTCAATCGCTGCTTGTGGCTAAAAGTTAAAAATCAAACTGATCTCTGAGAATTTGCCTGAGAGCTGCAGGGGATGAGACCGCTTCAGACATGAGGAGAGATGCAGAGAAGAGATTGTGGGGACAGCGAGGAGGAAGTTCATATCACAATATCAAACGGAGGAGGGAAGACACAGTGACCTCACTGATAGCATCTCCAACATCTGTGTCACTTTACTGAGACTTGTTCTGAAGAGCTGCAGGTAAAACTTGGAATATGCATTCAGAAAAGACAAAAAGGGCATGGAATATTTAGGGCAATAAAGCAATTAAAAGGAGCGGTTTTAGAGGAATCCTGAGTGGGCAAAGAAGCACAGGAGCAAGTGATAAACAGAGACCTACCTGCTCAGGGGTGGTGGTTGGTGGGGCGGAGAAGTGAGGAGAGTCAAAGGGTCCTGGGGTGGTTCAGGTGGTCGGGGGTCCTGGTTTGGGCTGGAAGCAGGGCTGGAGGGTGGTCCAGGCTAGGGGAGAAAGGATGGAGTGACAGGGAACAGGGGGGAGAAAAATAAACGCTGCTTGGCTTTCCCTCCCTCCCTTCCGCTCTTAAACTCGTTTTTCCCTCCAACACACACACTCACACACACTTGCTCAGAGGCAGAGAGCTGAAGTCACTCCGATAAAAGCTGGAGAAAGACTACATTTACAAGCTCAGCCACAGGAGGAGGGGAGGATGTACAGGGTTTCCCCTCCCACCCTGTCACAGCCAGCCAATGGATGGAGGCAGAGAGGAAACCCATCAGCCAATAACAGCAGGTCGAGCAGCCACCTAATCCCATTGCAGTAGCTCATATCCAGTTGGAATAATTAGAAAGTGAAAGGAAACATGGAAAGCTGCTGCTCTGAAAGACGGACAAAGTGCAGCATTCCTGAAAACGACTGACTTAAAACTGAAAAAACTCCACAGCCTCTAAGGGAGGTGGACAGTGCACAGTTTGGAGCGTTCCTCACAGGACTAAGAAAAATGTACAAACTTTTAATTTAAAGACAAAATTAATGTGTTGCATAGGCAGGTAATCCAACAACAAAGACAGAGCGAAGGTAAGAGAAACATAATACAGCAAAAGCTTTGCCCAAACAAAGGAAACCAAGGACCAAATAAGGGAAGGGAAGTCAGGACCAAATATAGACTAGGTTGGCTGATTAGTTATGCTTCTATATGTGTAGGCTGCTGGTCGACATAACTAACACTTTTTCTCACTCTGCTACATTCTCCTACTACTCTCCAATGTTGCTTATCTGCTCCGCTGTGTTTCTGTCCTAGATAAATGCACTAAATTAGTTTTCTTTAACATATAAAGTACGATTGGACCACTGCCTCTGTGTTTTTCTTGTGTGCATGCTCTGTCTTCAAAAACATAAAAGTTTTAACCAGTTGTTTAACCAATTTGTGAATAAACTAAACTTGACACTCAGAATTTGTCTGTATGATAGGACTGAATTGATTTTATTTTGTAAAGTGCATTGAGAAGATATTTGTTGTGATTTATAGTGATATATATTATAACTGAATTCAATTGAATAAATAACTGAGGACAGGTGTGAGAGCAACCAACAGACAAAGAAACAAAACTTAAACCATAAAATAAAAACATGAGGGAAACAGAAAAAGAGGTAAAGAGAAACTAGACAAATCCAGAGACCAGAGGTTAAGAGACAAATCAAGGTTAAATTAAGAAACATAAACTGACAGCGTGAAAGACCAGTCAAAGGGACACTATCTTGTGAGACCCACATGTCCGTGAATACAGGTATGGGTGTGTGAGTGTGTGTGTGAAGCTATGCTAACTAGCAAGCAAGCTATGGGACGAGGCAAGTGGAGGGCACACTGGGTGAAGTATCATGTCATGTGGTTATGCCAGTTCCAATGTTGGTGCCAAATTACAACAAAGCAACTGGCTACAACTAGCATTAAAGACCTGACAAAGGCAGACATGAGCTTGTGGGTCTCTATATGTCAACAATATCGGTACAAGTGTGCAAGTGCGGATTACTAGGATGCAAAGGAAAAGAAAAAAAAAAGGCAAAACACGGGCCAAATATGCAGGTCAGGCGACTTGGGGTTTCAATGCTAATAACAACCCAACCAGTCATGCAGAGCAGACTAAGTGGCCTACTATTAACTAGACCAGTTAAGTGCAAAGCAAACAAACCACACAATGAAATCAGCATCATCTTCAAAATTGACAGGTAATGATGGCTTAGTGGCCTGCACATAAGAGTTTAAAGTAAATCAAACAAAACACAATGAAATGATATCTAAATTGTTCTGTCTCTGCCTAGACACAGTACCCTAACCGTGAGGCAATTCTCAGATAGCAGTCGAAGCATACGGATTTCAGGAAGTACTAGTGTCAGCACACAGCAGTCAAACTCAGTTGGCAACTGGTTGGCCCATGGAGTTGTGGTTCTGGCGGTCATTTCTTCAACAATGGAGGGAAAATGCTTCGTTGACATAATTAGAGAAATATCTGTCTCTTCTTGGAGAATCTATAGTTAGATTTTGCAGTGCTGGGAACGCACACAGCCTGTCTTAGTTTTCGGGCCATAAGGATCACCTGGTACACGAACATTGACCTTAAAGATTCTTCTTCCAAGCTTTGTCGTCAACTTTCAACATGTTCCCAGAACATGTGCTCCCTGAAAGGCTCCCAGGTGTTTGCTGTCAGTTCCATGATAATCAGCTATTTATGATGTCTACCTGTCACCTCCGCTTCATCGCTTTGCTCAATGCTCACTCCATTGCTAAGAAATACTTAGCTCTGAATGCGTTTTTCTCCAGTAAAAGTATAGATTTCATGTTTCATGAGTCTTGGCAGCGGGATAAGAAGTATATCCACTAAATGGGCTCTGTCCCACTCATTCATTCATAGGGACACCATGCTTGGACAGCCGTGGTGGTGGATTCGCAACAGTGCAACAGACAGTGGACTCCGAGTGTTTCAGCACAAAACGCAATCAAAGTTGGTTTATCAAACATATTTTACTGGGTTTTAACTTGCTGCCGTCCTGGTCCTGCTGTTGTCTTTCTCTCTGATTTTGCTGACTTTTTATCTTCCATTATTAAACTTGAGAAGGTTTTTATTATTGGAGATTTTAGCATACATGTGGATGACACATGCATGTGGACACATACTAATTGTTGTAATATTATTCAACATGTCTCTGATCCCACCTACACAAGAGGCCACACCTTCAACATTGTTTTCTCTCTTGGCCTAAACATCACTAAGTTGTGTGTTACTGATGCTCATGTGAGTGATCATTGCAGTGTAACTTTTAACCTTAGCTTTCCTTTGGACCCATCACAAGGTAAAGAGAGTTATTAGTCAGAATGTTGCTCAGACGTTATGTAATTTGTTTGATTCATCTTTGCTGAGGGAGTGCCCTTATGTTGGTATTTTTAGTAACCTTTGCCAAGATATTCTTAATAGGTGGTACCACTGAAAACTGCCTTTGTACCCCCTAAAAAAGCTTATCTATGGATAAATGAATTTATACGGAAATCCAAAAGAGATTTTCCTTTGGAAATCCATTAAACTCGAGGTTCACAGGCTCCATTTCGGAGAACTTTGGATCTCTTTAAATTAATTGATAAAAACTACCAGAATGGAATATTTCTCAAATCTTATTTCTTTAAATAAGAACAACTCTAAGGTCCTGCTTGAAAATATAAACTATCTTGTTAGCTCCACGATTACTACAGTAACTTTATCTAAAACTGACTGTAAAGACTTTCTCAACTTTATAATGATGATAGTCAATAATATCAGAGGAAGCATTTGTCCATTAATGTGTCTTAACTTTGTTTCTGGTTGTCCACTTTCTCAGACTGAATGTGTTTGATCCAGTGACTCTATATGGCACAGGTGTCAAACTCCATTCCTCGAGGGCCGATAACCTGCAACTTTTAGACGTTCCTCTGCTTCAACACACCTGAATCAAATACTTAGGTCATTAGCAGGACTCTGGAGAATTTGACTGCATACTGAGGAGGAAATGCCATTTGTTTGAGGTGTGTTGGACGAGGGACACATCTAAAAGTTGCAGGACACTGGCCCTCAAGGACTGGAGTTTGATACCCCTGCTGGTTGGCATTTCATCTTTACTTGATAAAATGAAAACATCTACCTGTCCAAACAGCATTCTGTCTGTGGTTTTGTTTGAAAAGGTTTTTCCTGCTATTGGCCCTTATATTGTAGAAATTTGGAATACTTCATTATTAACAGTTGTGGTTACAAGTTCTTCAAGCATGCTGCTGTTGAGCTTTTATCAAGAAAACGCAATTTGGATCCTTGTCAGGATCTGTCTGGTTTGAGTTTGTTTACTTTTCTCAGCCAGGTGTTTTCTGTTCATTCAGGTTTATTAGATCTTATCTGTTTAGTTTTTGTCACTTTCTGGATTCTGTTGTTTCATGTGTTTAGTTACATTTCCCTTTAGATATGTTTTGTTATCTAGACTAGTCTCTTTGTTTATCTTCTGTTCAGTTCCTCATGTCATGGTTATTTCCCTTGCTTATCAGGTTCAATTAGTCACTCCCTCCCTCTCTCAGGTTCAATTTGTCACTCCCTGCAGCCCTGGTTCACACCTGTGCCATAGTGCTCCTAATTAGCCTGTCTCCCAGTTCACTGGTTCTCACTTCACTTCCCTAAGTTTATTAGCTCTCAGGTTTTCATTGTTCCTGGGTGGTTCCTCCCGTGGTCTTCCATTAACACCTCGTCATCTACCCTGTGTTTTTGCCCTGGTCCAGTACTGGTCCAGTCCTTTCCATGTCTTTTGCCTGGATTTCCATGTGCCTGCTTCCAACCTGTTTATGTTGTTTTTCACCTGCCTGAGTTGCTGTACCTGGTCCATTGTAAATTTATTTTTCTATTAAATGTTTTCATCACTCCACTCAATCCTGCACGTTAACTCAAGTTTATTTATATAGCACTTTTCACCAACAAGGCACACAAAGCGGGTAGAGGTAAGACCTGCACTTGGGTCTTACCTCTAAAACTCAGCATGACAATCCTAAACAGCTTAACAATTTCAGGCCTCTTTCCCAGATCCATTTTATGTCAAAGGTTCTAGTAGGGGGAAAACAGCTTATTTCTGGAGCATCCACTGTAATGGTTCTCCTGGATCTTAAATCTTCTTTCGACACTGTAGTTCACAGTATTTTGATTAACAGGCTCCGAGGTGTAGTCATCAGGTGTGGTTCTAGATTGGTTTAAGTACTATCTTTCTGGCAGTATAAATTGAGTGTTTTTGCAAACCAGATCACGTCAGACTGCAAGAGCCTTCCATGTGGGTTACTACAGAACTCAGTCTTGTGACCCATTCTCTTTATGTTACATACTTTTTCTAAGTTTAATAATGAGGCAGTTTTCTGATGTGTCTTATAATTTCTATGCTGATGATATTCAGCTCTACTTCTCTTTTAAGCCAGCGGAATATTTCAAGTTGTCCACCTTGATAAACTGTTGTAGTATCAAACAGTGGCTAAGTCACAACTACTTGCAGGTAAACCTTGATAAGACTAAAAACCTAATTATTGCCCCTGAGAACCGAATAACTGAAATCAAGAAATATCAAGGTGTATTGGCCTGTTCTGTAAAACCAAACCTCAGAAACTTTGGTATTATTTTGATATATTTAGACTGAAATTCTTGTGGACTGATCAGAAATGGTTTCTATTTTAGTTAGGAAATATTTCTAAGCTTCAAACTAATTTTAAAAGCTGAATTAGAGATGATTATTCATCTCTAATTTATTTAATCTCATCTTGAGTACTGTAATAGTATGATGTATAGTATGTGTTTGTATAGTAAAGATCTTGTCGGTCTCCAGTCAGTTAAGAATGCTGCTGTAAGGCTTTTAACAGACATATAAAAGAGACAGCACAGTCCTCTAACTGTTCACTATTACTGTGTGCACAATCTCACTAGATGACCAGAATCCTGACTTGTTTCTGATGCTCTCCTCAGCCCAACCCACAGGCTTGCTATAAGCTTTAGGTCTTGAGACCAAAATGGTTGATTTTTGCTTGTTGAACCATTTGTTTGCAGACAACATGTGTTTTAGAGAATCTGCATGCCACAAAAAGCACTGATCTTTGAGAATGAAATGCTTTTTCATCTCTTATTTACAATAAAATTAATCAAAATATCAATAGATATTTTTTTCTGAAAGAATTACAATATTATGCAGATAAGTATAATAATGTACCTCCTGGGTGGAGGTTTTCTTGGCAGCCAGTAAGAAGAGACCCTAGGACAGAACCAGTTTGATATTGGATAAGCAGAACATGATAGACGGATGGACGGACGGATGGATGGATGGATCAGCTCAGGGTTGCATTGATAATTTGAAAAGGAAATTCCTCAACAGCTGTGGATGATGCTGTCCCTAGATAAGTCTAACAAGGTCCATCAGCGATGTTTATGGCAACAAGAAAGAGGAGGAGTGCCCAGACTCCAAAGGCAGTGCTGCCATTTAGAACGGCACAGTTTACAGAACAGGACCAGCAGGATAGAAAGAGACATAAAAAATTCATTAGAGAATGGAAGGAGATGTCACATTGAATATGTAGCCAGCTACACTGATGACCGGGAGCAGTCAGCTGTGAAAGGACGATGGAGCAGCTTTAAACGCGATCCTGCAGACCTGAGCATCTTCATCAGCAGGATGGAGATTCTGACAGGAATATGCAAACATGAAGACATGCTGGAAATACATATTAGATTTCCATGGCTGTGTTGCTGATAGTGATAAAAATAAATACTGTGTTTCAAACACACAGTATTTATTTTTATCACTGCAAAAATAATGCAGAGACAATGCTAATTAAATACACAGTCAGAAAACATTCTGCAAGTCTGCAGAGAACCTCTTTCTAAACTCCGACATCAGTTTTCTCTTTGGTTCCACCCCAATTAACCCAAACAGAAACTTCTGATTCAGATCAGAATAGCTGGGTCAGAATAAAACCAGAACCCAGGTGTTCTGAATAAAACCAAGAATATCCGAGTTCATCACCTCCCTTATAAAATATTTAGAAACATGTGAAGATAAGAAAGGTCTTAAATACTTCTGATACTAATGCTCCAACTGGAAATATTATGATATAAGGATGCTTTAAAATTAAACAAAGATGAGAGACATGCATTGTTCAGATAATAGAGTTTATTTAAAGTCTGGACAAGAATGTAAAAACTATAAGATATATATTCTATGACCCCACAGACCCCTTATGACGATTGCCACAAATGGACATAGTGTTCCCTTGCCCGGACAAGGGTCAACGGGGCCCCACTGTGGAGCCGGGCCTGGAGGTGGGGCATGCTGGCAAGCGCCTGGTGGCCGGTCTTTCCCCCATGGAGCCTGGCCGGGCACAGCCCGAATTGGAAATGTGGGTCCTCCTTCCAATCGGTGCACCACCCATGGGAGGGGCAAAATGGGTCGGGTGCAATGTGTTACGGGTGGTGGCCGAAGACGGAGATCTTGGTGGTCTGATCCTCAGCTGCAGAATCTGGCTCTTGGGATGTGGAATGTCTCCTGTCTGGTGGGGAAGGAGCCTGAGTTGGTGTGCGAAGTTGAGAGGTTCCAGTGAGAAATAGTTGGGCTCACCTAGATGCACTGCTCTTGCTCTCACACCAGTCACCTTGAGAGGGGTTGGACACTCTTCCACTCTGGAGTTGCCCCTGGTGAGAGGCGCCGAGCTAGGGTGGGCATACTTGTCGCTCCCCATCTCGGCGCCTGTACGTTGGGGTTTACCCCACCCTTTTTGGAGTCCTTGAAGGGGGTGTTGGAGAGTGTCCCTCTGGGGGACTCTCTTGTTCCACTGGGGGACTTCAACGCTCACAATCTCTGCCTACATGTGGGCGGACAGGTTCTGACTGTTGTTTGTGCTGATACACCAAGCAGCAGTTCAAACTACCCACCCTTTTTGGAGTCCTTGAAGGGGGTGTTGGAGAGTGTCCCTCTGGGGGACTCTCTTGTTCCACTGGGGGACTTCAACGCTCACAATGGCAATGACAGTGAGACCTGGAGGGGTGTGGTTGGGAGGAATGGCCCTCCCATTCTAAACCCGAGTGATGTTTTGTTATTGGACTTCTGTACTCGTCATGGATTGTCCATAACTGACACCATGTTCAAGCATAAGGGTGCCAATATGTGCTCTTGGCACCAGGACACCCTAGGCCACAGTTCGATGATCGACTTTGTTGTTGTGTCATCTGTTCCTTAAGGCTCTGGATGTTGTAGGGTTGTGCTGGCTAATGCGACTCTGCAGCATCACGTAGACATTAGGGGCAGTTCCACTGGATTGGCAGACCGGGGTGGTGGTCCCCCTATTCAAAAAGGGGGGACGTAGAGTGTGTTCCAACTATAGGGGAGTAACACTCTTAAGCCTCCCTGGTAAGGACTACTTAGAGGTTCTGGAGTGGAGGGTCCGACAAATAGTCGAACCTCGGATTCAGGAAGAGCAGTATGGTTTTCGCCCTGGCCGTGGAACACTGGACCAGCTCTACACCCTCAGCAGTGTCCTGGAGGGTGCGTGAGAGTTCACCCAACCAGTCTACATGTGCTTTGTGGAGTTGGAGAAGGCATTCGACCGTTCCTGTGGGGGGTACTCCGGGGGTATGGGGTACCAGGCCCTTTGATACGGGCTGTTAGGGCCCTGTATGACCGGTGTCAGAGCTTGGTCCGCATTGCCGGCAGTGAGTTAGACTCGTTTCCAGTTAGGGTTGGACTCCACCAAGGTTCCCTTTGTCACCGATTCTGTTCATAACTTTTATGGACAGAATTTCCATGCATGGCCAAGGTTTTGAGGGGAGCTGTTTTGGTGGCCTTAGGATTGCGTCTCTGCTTTTTATGGACAATGTGGTCCATTGGCTTCATCAGCTCGTGAGCTACAGCTCTCAATGGAGCAATTTGCAGCTGAGTGTGGAGCGGCCGGGATGAGTATCAGTGCCACCAAGTCCGAGGCCATGGTCTTGAGCCAGAAACGGGTAGAGAGCCTTCTTCGGGTCGGGGGGGAGGTCCTGCCTTAAGTGGAGGAGTTCAAGTATCTTGGGGTCTGGTTCACAAATGAGGGAAAAATGGAGCTGGAGATCGATAAAGGGATTTGTGCTGTGTCAGCAGTGATGCGGGTGCTGTACCGGTCTGCCGTGGTGAAGAGAGAGCTGAGTCAAAAAGCGAAGCTGTCAATTTACTGGTCGATCTACGTTCCTACCCTCTTATTTCTCCTATTTTAGCTTCCCTTCATTGGCTCCCTGTTAAATTTAGAATAGAATTTAAAATTCTCCTCCTCACATATAAAGCCCTTAATGATCTAGCTCCATCATACATCAGAGATCTGATGGTTCCATATGTTCCTAACAGGGCACTTCGTTCTCAGACTGCAGGTTTACTGGTGGTTCCTAGAGTCTCTAGAAGTAGAATGGGAGGCAGATCCTTTATTTATCAGGGTCCTCTCCTGTGGAACCAGCTCCCAGCTTTAGTCCGTGAGGCAGACACCCTGTCTACTTTTAAGGCTAGGCTTAAAACTTTCCTTTTAGATAAAGCTTATAGTTAGAGTGGCTTAGTTTATCAGGGAGGGAGCCTTCCTCCCTCCCTGTTGGATGGAGTAAGGGGGAAGTCAAGTTTAGCCTAAACCGGCTCAGTTATGGTTGTGGTGCAAACATACCCTCCATTTCTGATACCTGTATGACCCCTTCTCTTTTCCAATGGGTATAATCAGTCTGACAGAGGGAGGTATCCCAATCCTTGTGGTTTTTAGTATAACAATGACCATCAGTGGGACCCTTTGCGGGGTTCCTTGAGACGACATTGTTGTAAATAAGTGCCATTTCTGTGTAGTTATGCTGCTATAGGCTTAGGTTGCTGGAGGACATAACGACCACTTTCACCCTCTTCACTACATTCTCACACTACTCTCCAATTTTGCATTATTTGCTGTTATTTCAGCTATTAACCTTGTTCTCTCTATTCTCTTCCTAGAAGCTACACCTGGCCTGGCTCTGTGTCTACCTGTGACACCTTTCTGGAGAGGGGAATCGTCCGAGCTTCTGCTGGCAACAACTTAATGCTCACCCTCTACCGATGATCCACATAGCCCTGTCTTTTAGTGTTTAACCCTTTCTCTCTCCTAGACATGGCAATTGACTGAGCTTAACTGTGACAAACTCTATGTGCTCTCTTTCAGACTCTAACCTTGAAAACTGGCTCAGAGTTTATCTGTTCTTTCTTTCTAGGTGAAACGACTAAAGGAGCTACATCATTAACATTTACTTTTCCTTCCCATAGAAAGTACTCCTGGATCAGTGCTTCTTTGTTCTTTTTGTGTCTCTGCTCTGTTCTCTCAAACTCCCAGTCGGTTGTGGCAGATGGCCGGTCACACTGAGCCTGGTTCTGCTGGAGGTTTCTTCCTGTTAAAAGGGAGTTTTTTCTCTCCACTGTCGCTACATGCATGCTCAGTATGAGGGATTGCTGCAAAGTCAACGCCAGTGACTGTCCACTGTCTCTACATGCTCATCTGGGAGGAGGGAATGCTTCAAGTCACTGACTGGATGCAATCTGCTGGGTTTCCTTAGATAGAAAAACCTTTTATCCAATTTGAATAAAAAGCTAACTCCGACTGTACTGTTCAATGGTTAGGACTAATTGGAATGTATGTACCTGACTGTTGTGAAGTGCCTTGAGACAACATGTGTTGTGAATTGGTGCTATATAAATAAAACTGAATTGAATTGAATTGAATCTATGGTCATGAGCTTTGGGTCATGGCCAAAAGAATGAGATCCCGGATACAAGCGGTCAAAATGAGTTTCCTCCGCAGGGTGTTAGGGCTCTCCCTTAGAGATAGGGTGAGAAGCTCAGTCATCCGGCCCAGAGGAAGACCCAGGACACGCTGGTAGGACAATGTTTCTTGGCTGGCCCGGGAACAGCTTGGGATTCCCCCGGACGAGCTGGCCCAAGTGGCTGGGGAGAGGGAAGTCTGGGTCTCTCTGCTTAGGCTCCTGCCCCGCGACCCGACCCTGGATAAGTGGAAGACAATGGATGGATGGATGGATATTCTATGGTAAACCTCACCTAGACATACCTGCAGTCAAGATGGACTTAAATGCAGAACTTGGAGGTTGGAGGAAAACCGGCATTGGTAAAATTATACTGCATCTTAGAAAGAGATAATATAAAAATAAAAACCTGCAACAGACAGGGAAAAAAAGTTCATCACACAAAGACAAAAACTCCAAACTCTGAACTGATGAGGCAGACACAGTTAGGTCATGATCCATGGGTTTTTCTGTTTTAGTTTTCCTTTGTGTTTGTTTTCATCATTTCTTGGTTGATTCTTACTGTTGCTATATTCAGTTAATTTATTTTGCCACATTCTATTTATTCCTTGGTGTTCAGTTTTTTACTTATTGTTCTGTGTTTGACCCATGCATTATGGTTCAGACTGCTATGTTAATGCGAGGCCATTTTGGTTTGGTTTGTAGATCCTTTGTATTTAGTTCAACTCTCTCTGCGTTTATTACTCTTCTTCCCTCAGCTTCCCAGCTCAGGAATCTCCCTAAGCTGTTCAGAATTCCCCTAATTAAACTCTCCTGCCACTCTTCAGTCCTCCTCAGTATTTAACCTTCCTGGTTTTCATTGCTCCTTGCTGCTTTCTTCCGTTACACTCACCCCAGTTTGGTCCTGTTCTCATTGTGCCATTTTCTGTAAATCCGTTTTTATTATCAAATTCTGAATTTCACTACACTGCTTCTGGTCTGCCTGCATTTGGGTCCAAAGGAATACGCACTATGATATATAGGAGCTGGCAGAGAACAAAGGAATAATCAAGAAGGAGAATTAAAGCAGGACAGTTGTGGTTGGTTTAAAGATTACAGCGAGGTGTATAAAGAGGGTAGGTCAGCAGTAGGTCAGTCATTCACAGTCAGCCAAGGAATGATACGGTGAGAAGGCGGGGGGGAGATCAGTGTGTTTATCAGTAAAATTAGGTCAGACCTATCAGAGGAACAAATGTACAAAGCTGTTTTTGCTACACATCTAAAAGATACTAGAACAAATGCTGGTACAACAAAGCAGGACTGGTTGTTTAGCAAGGAAACTCAGGGGTTAGATTTTGGGATTTTTAGCATCTGGTTCACTTCTTGGCAAAGCCTATCACCATGGTAACTCATGCTCAGAACTATTCTATTTAATGTTTATACCTTATTTACAGCAAAGAGCAACTGACTCTCACAAATAAAGACAACCCTATGCTTAAAATAATGTTAACCAAATCATATCTTGGATATATAATAAAATCAGATGGAAACCTCACATAAAACAAAAATAACAAGGTTTCAAAAAGCATTTCTGGTAAGGCAAAACCCATTCACATTTACATACAACACATGCAGATGGTCAAAACCAATTTTCTTGTTATCAGATGTATAGAAATTAAATGATATTATTCACTTTCACAACAAAGTATTGATTTTTGACATCAACAACCTACTTCTTGATCCAGTTTTAAAAGTTTATTCAGAAAGATTAAACTAAAACTTTAGGGTTGAACTTTGAATATATACATGAAAGAGCAACACAGAGAACCTTTAGCACATCGTTCAGAGGCATGAAGTCTTGGCATGGATCAGATGAAGATTTAAAGCAGTGTACCATTGGCAGTATGGATTGTTCCCCAGGGCGGCAGTAGGAAGGGGGAACAACAAAAATCACATAAAGATTATTTTTCAGTCATTTGTGCTTTAAACAATTTTTTTTGTTTCTTGCTTTTGTATGTGAAACCAATAGGGGACTGATTTTCTTTCAAAGAGCAGAATTTGTCCAGGTTCTGAAGCAGCAAAGCAGCCCAGACCATCTCACTATGACCACCCTGTTTGACTGTCAGTTCGATGTTTTAGGCTTATTTTTTGTGGCACTAGTTGCCTTTATTCACAGTAATCACACAGGAACTGGGCTGAGAGAGAAGAGGAGAAGACATGCAGCAACGGTTGCAAGGCTGGTAATCAAACCCTGCCCTGGTATGTTAAGAAGCAGAAGTGGGATGCCTGCTGTACTGCTACAAGCACCATTAAACCTTATTTTTCTGCAGAGGTTTAGATGAGTGTTCTGGGTTCTTTTCCATGTTTTCTCCACTTCACATTGTAGTTCACTGAAGTTCCCTTACAAATGGATTTGTAACTTTTTCCAGACAGTTTGACACCTTGTTTCGCATCTATTTTAGAAGTTATTGGATTCGGACATGAGTTGCTTTCTGATATCATTTAACCCACTTCATTCTACAGATTTACAGGTCTGGCAGTAATCAGGCCTTAATGTGGCCTGTGAAATTAATATAAAAAATATGTTTGATGAGTTAATTCTTGATTAAAAACGAGGTAATTATGTTTTCTAACAGGGCCAGGATGATTTTGACAGCTTTTTTCTCCTTAATAAATATAATCATCACTCGAAAACTGTTTCTTTGTATTTACTGAGGTTATCTTTGTCTGATAACTAAATCACTTTAAAACTGGTTGAAATGCAAAACCTTTTCACAGACCTGTATAAAATAAACTAAAACGTTCTCAAAATAATTAAATATAGTAACGGGTAATGTAAACCTGGGGTCGTTTTCTTCTCTAATTCCCAGCATATTAGCTGTAGCAGATATATTAAACACATTAGAAGCTCGGAGAACAAAGCAGCCATATAGGTTTAGGTAAACTTGGATTAGTTGTCAGTGAGTCAGGACCGATGAGTAAATACAGCATACAGATCCGACAAGTGCAGTGTTTTGTTTCCTCCCTGGATGTAATTAAAGGCGCCCAATATGTGGTTGTCGCGTGGTTGTATCATTACCCTGAGTGCATCGTTTCACAGTACTTAGTTATTACTGAGCCTCCACTAAATACAGCCATCCTCAGGCAGCCTGTGTGATTCCACTCTGCAGCTGTGGGTCAGTGCAAGCTCCCACTCTAACCTCCGTCAGTCAAAGGGACTTTAATAAATAACATGCCATTCAGGGAGTTCGGATGTCTTCCTTGAGATTTATTCTGGCCAGGACAGTGAGGAATTTAACAGGAAGTTATGATGTTGGTTTATTTTTCTGTCAGTCTCCAGGAACCCTGAGCCCTCCAGTCAATTAATATAAGCCTTCTAACCATCCCAAGCTGTAAATCTTAACAAGCAGATTGGATAAAACTGAGTGGGAAGTGACAGCTTGCGTTGATTATTTTTAGGTTGTCCTAGTACTTATCATGTAGTGGGCTAATAGAGATATTTCAGACTTGATCCCTAAATGGTGCCTTTAGGCTCCAAACTTTTAATCCAATGGCTTTATGGCGTTATTTCTTCTTGACTGGAAGATCCTAAAGTTTTTCTTGTATAAAGTGTTCACAAACTTTATACACAAATTTATAGGAGTCTGTAATAAACTGTGCAAGTAATCACAGCATTTAAACTATAAGACAATTCAAATAATACAGTCAGTCACCTGTGAAGAAACATATCAGGGAGTGAATACTTCTAACCACCATATCAGCATTTAATGTAAATGAAAAAGAATCTATTTCCCTAATATTTAAACAATCTCAGTATTTTTTACAATTAAATCAGCACAAGTAAAAAAAACTGAATATTCTGCTAAAATATGCTTTAATTCAACATAATCTGTTACGACAATCTTAACTCATTTATCACTGCTGCTTCTCAGAATAGCTATGGGCTTAAAACTTATTTTAAATCACTTGTTTATTGTGGCAGTATAATTTTTTCAAGAATTATAAGGACCAGTTTCAATTTAACTTCTACAGAGTATCAGTGGCAGTATCAGTTCCATTTATTTGTTTATTTTCAGTGGCTGTAAATAAATAAATGGAAGTTCTCCTTGAAACTGTCTCGGTTCAAAACAAAAAGAACGCTTCTGGGGACACGAGAGGAAGTAGCGGAAAACGTGGTTGGTTGTCACAGTCATGTAATCTCATTCCCTAGAGGGCGCTGTTACAAAATGTTCGTATGTAAATTTCCAAACTAGTTGTCACAGATATATCTAACTTTTCATTTCAGCAGTTTGGTACTTGACATCAAGATTGGAATACTTGAAGCGTTTTCACATCATAATGTAACTTTTGATTTTCTCTGTTCCTTTTTTAGACTTTACACAATAGATTTATAATTTAACACTTATTACCATTCAAAAGTACATAGGAAGAACTATAGTTAGAATATTTTTTTTCCTTTGCTAGACTATAGCAGATGCTTTCTGGCACAACTGCTTGCAAAAATCACTGGTGGAGTTAGTTGTCACATGGATCCAGTCCATTCAGTGCAAGAAGTTGGCACACCAAAATTGTTCTTAGCCTAGTCTATATGCTGTATCATTTCGTGGCATATAACATGTTGCCTCTACAAGATGTTGTTTCTACTAAGATACAAAACTAAACATAGTAAATTGAAAGTTTGTTTTAAAATCTACTATTTTTGAAAAGCCTCCTTTCTAAAATATTTTCTCAATAAAATACAACTGGGACAATCAACCCCATAGTGTGTGACAACCAAGCCCACGATGGAGTTGGTCTTCACATTGTATTTGGCGGTGCGCACCTTTTGAAAGAATTTCATTTGAGAAGGATAAAGTTAATCTATTCTGACCAGATACTTTAGGGTTCCATTAACATTTAAATAGTAATGACTAAGCACGTAAAAAGTGTGACAACCAACCCCGTTCTCCCCAATAATAGATATTAGAAGCAACGGACTGGCCAGTGCTTGTTTTCAGATCCTCTTCTACTCCCCTGCCAAGAAAGATAAACGGATGATTGCTGGGACAGATTAACAACAGCCCACCTACATTACAGGATGTGAGGCAATATAAACGGTGCTCGACTAACGCAGAACCCAGTACCTACATCTGACGACAAACGAGCATCCATCCTCGCACATAAATAATACTGGAGTTAGAAGACTGCATGGAAGGCTGACAGCTGGGCCTTAAATTCAGATTGTGGGTGTTACTGCTGTCAAAGGTGTGAGAAACATGCAGAGAAAGTTATCCAACAATTACTTCAAAATAAACCAAAGACCACTGAGATTGTTTAGGATCAATTTTAAAATAGAAACACAGTTATAATGAAAGGCAGCAATAAAAATAATGCACATAAAACTGGATTTATATTGATGGCCCTGTTTATGTAGGTTAGCATCGCAGTAGCTAGCCATTCCACAAAGTTAGGAAAATAGCCGTTTAAAACTCCCATTAGCCATTTATTTAAGCCCGTTAAACTTAATGTTCAGAATCTGCTGGTTGTGTTTATGTACAAGCTAATGTTAGCACTGCAGCACAGCTAAGGGTTTTAGGAATTTAGAAAAGTATCAGTTTAAAAGAGTAAGCAATTCTTTTTTTAAGATGGCCTCACATCTCCCCAAAGCTGCTTTTGAAAGACGGTAGCATTCATTATGGATTCTATGATGATAAGCTGACCAGGTCCTGCTGCAGCTGGTCCTTGCTTCATAGTTGGTCTGAGGTTGTTTTCCTGGAATGCTGTATTTGGTTTAAACTAGATATGCTTCTGTTAGAGGATATGTTTGTCCTCTGGTGTGAAAATATTTCAATTTCAGACTCATCTTTCCAAAGAACAATATTCCAGAAGCCCGGTCTTTCTCTACGCTCCCTCTGGTAAACTTCAGCCTAGCCTTCATGGAAAGCAAAGGTTTCTTCCTTGCACACCTACCATGGAGCTTAAACATGTGCAGTCTCTTTCTGACTGTACAGGCATGACCTTTCACATTAACAGCATGCAGTAGCCTGCTTTAGATCCTGTTAGGAGTTTTTGGAAACTTCTTTCAGCATCTCATGTTCTGCTCTCAGGGTGAACCCGCTGGGATGGCCAGACCTGGGCATGCTGGCAGTTGTCTTGAATGTCCTCGAATTGAGGAATATTTTCTGCATATATCGGATTGGCTGATTTTATATCCTTTAAATGTTTAAAATGTCTGCCAAACTGCAAAGTCTTCTGTCTGAATCCCTCAGATAGCTATTTGACAACTTTATTCCTGACCCAACTCAAATTCCAGGATTTATTACATTTTGCAGTTAAAAAAAAATAAATAAATCACTAACTTGAAAAAAAGACAAAGACTTGTGGAATAGCTTATGATCTCATTTAGAAGAAATGCAACACAATAATGTGAACAATTAATGATTCAAATACAATTCAAACTTCTACATAGAACATCACAATAGTAATTGAAAAAGTCTTTAATTCAGTGCCTGGGTGAAACAGTACAATGCAATTTGTCATACAAAAAAAGCATATTCACAGATGGAGTTAAGAAATCTGACCCTTAGTTAGCCTGAAATGAAAACAAAGAAGTGTGAAACTCGGACCTCAATATGTTGGTTTTCTAGACAATTAGCCAGTTTTTTCAGTCTGCTCACATAAAGGTTTAACAGGATGGTAAAAGGGCAAAAAATAAAATAACTCAGAATCAAAAAATTCAAATTAAAAATGAAGATTGCCCCTTGGATGACCAAAATGAGTCATTTAGATTCAGCTAAATGTACCAGCATCTGAAAATACTGTCAGCAGAAAAGTCCATAGTGTTTTATTATCATTTATATTTTGTCGAATGTCATACATGCAATGACAATAAAGTATCTCTGACTCTTTGAACCAGCAAACCTGGGTGTGTGATAAGGCACAATTGTTAATCAAAGCCTTTTTTATATTGTGTAGAATAAAATGAGAACATTAAGTTTCTATTTTCTCCTTTTATAACTTCATTTAAAAATAAATATCTAATATCTTGCTTTTTTTAAATTTTAAAATAATTCATATAATTTGATGTGATCCATCATTAACCCAAATCTACACTGAAACTGAAAAGAATAAAAATTCCTAGAAAGAAAAATAAAACAGATGGATGGGTAAAGACAAGTTTAAAACATCAATAAGATAAAAATAACACAAAAAGCAAACATGTAATACAGAAATTAAAAAATGAGATTTATTTAGAGAATGAGGAATTTTAAGGAAAATATGTGCCAATGTCCCAGAGAAAAAGGACCAACGGCTCTGTGTTGGAGCCTTTTCTTTGGCGTTTATGGATGCTGAACGTCCTGCCAGGCGATAAAACTCCTCAGGGGGCAGTTCATCCGATGCCACGTGTTTACAAGCTGTGTTAGCAGGAAAATTAAAAGAGGGTAAAAATTTACAAGCTGAGTTGACATAGATGTGTTAACTAGGGCCCTGAATGCAGAGGAACAAAAGGGAAGGAGTATGGATTTATTATTTGGAGGGCAATGTGGAGGCGTTTTCAATGCAGAGGACGATGTAGGAGCCGGAGCAGCCGCTGGGCGTCTGCTGCAGGAGGCGCCCGCTCTGCAGGGACGACGCCAGGCCCGTCACAGCGTGCTCACCTGCCCGCCACGTTTCACAGTAATGATCCATTTGCCGGTGGCCCTTTTCGCTTGATCCGTGCCAGACCATCTTCTCTGGCCTGGAGGGGAAGAAAAAACACACAACAACAACTTCAAATCAGGCGTGGAAACAAACATGGCCACGGATTAAAATCTGGCCCAGTTAACAAAGACTCACCATGCACTGTCCCTGAGGATGTCTCTACCATCAAACGAGTATAACGGTACATTCTCCCTCATTTTGCTGCTGTCCTCGCTGAAGATGGAGTCCCAGCTGCTGAGCAACACTTGGTTCTGAAAGGAGAATGAAGGTAACAGTAAATTAGATTATAAATTATATTCCTGAAAACAATTCCCAAACAGAAATTCAATTCATTTAAAGTACCAGGATTTAGAGAACAACACAACAAAACAAAATAACAGCCACTGTTAGACTGGTGATTGACCTTAACAATGCAAATGTTTGCAAAAAAAATCTTTGCTGCTCCTCTCCTTGATTTTTTTAAAGCTTTTGACACAGTGGACCTCATTATTTAAGGAAAACAGAGTACATTAAATAGTTTTGTCTGGAAACACTGTACGTTGGATTTTCAAATCACTTCTCAGCTCGCACACAGAATTCCACTATTTGAGGTCTGTTTCCTCCTTTCTCCTAGTACCCAAAGAAGTTCCTCAGGGCTACATATTAGGAATCCTGGTCTTCACTCTACATAAAAACTCTTGTGATATTTAATTAAAAGCAAAAAATTGTATTTTTATGCAGATGACCAAATGATCTTTTGTTCAGCTCCATCAGAAGTTTAGCACAACTTGATTTGGTGTTTAGCTATCAGATAACTCAAATGGTAAAGAGTTTTCTAACGTCCTAAACTCAAAACTGTTCACAGGGGTCACATTTCAGAAGTATTCAATAATCATTATTATATTCTGCAAATTAAAACTCATATTAAAAACCTTTTGCAAAGCTGAATATCAATTAAAGTAAGTTTTTCTAAAATAAACATTGTTTCCCTCCCTGAGGTGAAAAAAAAACACTTGGTTTCTTAAACCGTTTCGGATTTAATGGATTATTGTGATCTACTCTTGATATATGAATGGACGTGGCTTGTACCTGACAAAGTTGGACATCCTATACCTTTGGGTTTTATGACTACATGTGGAAATCATGAATGCTACTAAACCTCCATCCTTGCAGACATTTCAATTAGATGGATAGAGATTTATCATTAAATCTCTGCCAGGGCAGCTAGCTTCTTATCAGTGTGTTTATATGTGTAAATATCACACCCAGAAAGGTCAGCATTCTGCAAATATTTTACACATATCTTATCCCAGAGTCAGAATGGACTGAAACTCCCAGAACTGGTTACTGTGGAGAAGTTAAAGTCCATTTTAATAAAACAAGAGAAGGGTTTCCTCCTTCAGTGTGACTGTATAACTGAAGCTGCTCTGTTTTTCTTTCATTGTTCAATGGTTGTATGTTTTACTGCTTCTGTGGCCAGTTCTGTTGAAAAAGAGATTTGATGTCAATATGATTTTTTAGCTGGATAAATAAATGATGTAATAATAAAAAAGCAGCAGTAATGATAATATTGGTGCATTTGGAGCATCTCACCTTGAGATTCATGATGGGGTATCCGTCCCTGTCCGACCTGCGGACGATGGTGTAGAGGTCTTGGAGCTTGGAGGACAGGAAGGCTCTGAATGTTCCCTTCAGCCCAACAGCGCGGGCCTGCTGGAAGCACAGGAAGTCAGCCCCGCGAATCCCTCGCATGTTGCCAGTCTGAGGAGCATTCAATGCAACGAGGTGGAGCTGGAAAACAAGAAACTTCTCTTAGAGTGGCAAACTTTTGCTTTTTATTTGAAAGTATTTCCTCCAATTTAAAATTTTGTTGACGAGTAATACAAGAGTTTCAGTTATTATTCTGGTTTGTTTTTATTCAACTCAGAAAAATTATGGTGCATTCACGCATTTATTTGTTCTATGGATCTACCTAAAGCTTGATTGGGTTCATAGTCACTTGATGACATTGTAATGTAGAGCTGTGTATCATCTGTGCAGTTATGGTAACTTATTGTGTTGTTGGTTATGATCTGAGTTATGGGGAGATTATTCTAACTGCAAGAAATATTTTGCCTGCTTTTAACTCTAAGGGGAATTAGAAATGGAGCCCTATCTTGTCTGCAGTCAGTGCTACTTGCATTCAACATTCATCGTCACAAAATAGTTTAAATGGTACACAAACATGATCTTTTGAAATAAAGAAAAATCTAAATGGCCCAGAGACCTGGTTCCTCTCCGATGCTCTTGTCTCTTTAGTTCTAGGACTGAGACCGCCTTTGAAGAAGCTTGATTTTGTGTCTGTAGAACTGTTTCTGTGTTAATTTTACCATTTGTAATGATTCTGAAAGACCCAATGGTGACCCTGTTTCTATTTTCTGGCAGAGTTCACCAGAATTTTATTTAAAACGTTTCATATTTCAATGCACTTTAACAAGGTTCTTCAGAGCCTTCAGATAAGAAAGAAATCAATTCCACTGTGCTTAACACCGGGCATGAAGTGCTTTTCCACACATTTATCCTTGGTTTCACAGAAAATCCACCTGGAGTGTTTGTTGCTAAAAAGCCAGAGTCTCATCTGACCAAAGGTCACTGTTCCAGTTAGAGCCCCAGTAGAGTTTAGAAAACTCCAGGTTACATTTGTGATGGTAGGACAGATATCCTGCCCAAACAACCAGCTGGCATCTAGACAGAATCTGATAGTTTTTATGGAGACTTCTTCGCTAAGTTTTGGAGATATATTTATTTTAAAGCATTATTAGGTGAGTCAATGATTGTGACATCATTTAAAAAAAAACTGTAACTGGAATAAATGAACATAACCAAAAGATTGGATTTTTCTAAATTGTTAAGAGGGAGATGATGCTGCTTTAATAAAAGATCATTTTTTAAGGTCCTAACCGTTGTACCAAGGTGTTACTGGTTGCTTAAGGTCCTGTTTGGTACAATCATACCAGACATCATAAACTAATGATACATTACAGCTCAACACATCACTCTAGCCCACAGTGATGTGCATTAATCTTTGTTTAATCAGATGTACTTACTCCTGGTTCTGACGAGTCAGCTGCAGCCACCGGGGGGCTGGGCTGCCGCAGCGGGGGCTCAATGGGTCGGATGACCACACTGCTCTGGGAGTAATGACCCGCTCCGTTGTTGGCAGTCCGGTCTGGGGTGTGGGGGTACACAACCACCGGTGGGGGCTGGACTTCTGCCACCTCGTTGCCCTTTACATGAAAAGCAATGAGATTCAGTGATCAGACACGTCAGTAAAAATCAACCTGAGTTATTCATGTTTGTTCTTCAAAACGCACCAGATCTCCAAAGAAGGTTCTGTACTCTCCGAGCTAAGAGGAGAAACTGCCGGTTAGTATATTATAAGAAACTCTTTGTATGTTATAATAAAACAAAGGCATGGTACTTTTCTTTTCATGTAACTTAGCAGCTAGAAATCAAAGTTAATGCTTTGAAGACATACGAGGACTTGTCGAAGTCCATCCTGCACTCTCAGATAAAGGTCTGCTTTGTCCATGATGTATATGAGACTGCCCTCAGGCTGCTGTCTGGCTGTAGCAATCATGATGTCATATGACCTCAAAACTGTCACCTGAGGAAATAATGAAGCATCATAATCGGTTTTTATGTAAAAAAAACAAAAAGAAGCAAGAAACAGAAGCCATATTTAACCAAATAAATAAGTGCATGACACACCAACTGACAGACCTAAGGTTAGTGATAATGAGATACTGAAATAGCACGTACCCCAGAGGAGAGACCAGGACTCCCAGGTGGGCCTGGGGGGCCAGGAGGTCCAGGGACACTGACAGCTTCAAGTTGAAACACAAGCAGTCATAAGTAAAAGGTTCTAAAATGATTTTTATCTGTTCAAAATCTCCCAACAAATGTTATGTGATGTTTCAGAACTGTAAATGTAATTTAGTGTAATCTACAATCTGGCATATTAACAGGTGAGTTTTACGTTTCATATACAATGTCTGGCAAATAGCCTGGCCCACTCTGGTAATCTCAACATAAGGTCATGTTTTCTACAGCCCGTCTCTAAAAGTGGATCATGATGGTCAGGAAAAGCTGCTTACGATAATTGGGCCTGAATGCTCCAGAAAATGAGGGAGATCCTGGAGGTCCTGGAGGCCCAGGTGGTCCTGCTGGACCTGGACGTCCATCATAACCAACACCCGGTGGTCCAGAAGGTCCTGCGGGTCCAGGAGGGCCCACTATAGATTCTCCCTTTGGACCCTAACATGAAACATACAACTCCAATGAAGACAGGAACTGGATGCTCAATATGGCTGCAGGGCTTATTATAGAAAATCAAGTGATGACAATATTATCGATTAATGTGCAATAACAATATCAACTACCCTCATTTTGGTCACTCCTTCAATTCCTATCTGTGCTTCCAGTACTCACCATTTTTATTATATAGGACACTGTAAGCGATACATTCTGCAGCCTATTGCTTCTTAGCAAGTTGCATCTTGACTCCAGTTTCCATCAACAAGCTTCTGGAAGATATTTTATCACGTTTCTTGTAGACCTCCTTCTTCAGTGTTCCGTGACCACGAGCAGCAAACACAGACCCTCTGCATGATGCGCCCACCATGCTCAACAGTTTTGTGTTCTTAGGTTTGAATCTGTCACCTTTTAGTCATTGTGATCAAACAACTCAATCTGTGCTCTGTGTGATCATCTGAGACCTTTAGCCTGTCCATTGGATGTCCAGCTGATTTGAAACTGGCTTCCCTATGGAAAGGTACCAGTTCAGACACCAAGGCTTAACCCTTGGTGTCTCATCTGTCTCATTCTCTGATGTTTCTACAACCCTCAGCACCACTTATTAACAGATTTAGGTACATGTTTTTTATATATGTTTGAGATTGTATGTATAATTCTGAGTCTGCGTGGATTAGAGATAATCCACAATACATTAAAAGTCACAAACATATAGTGAAACATGTTGTTCCTCTGACCCAGAAGCTGAAAAAACACTAAAATGAGTGATGCTTGCCACAAGATATTTAATGTAGAACACAGCCTGAACATAAACTGCTGCAGAGCCGTAATGATACAGATCGGGTCAAATAGAGCCTCATTTACAACAGCAACAGAAGATCATCTCCCAAACCTCAGATCTGTTCAGTCTGTAAGTGTGCAGCCCTCTCTGAACTCACCGGTAGGCCTGGGTTTCCTGGAGGTCCTGGTGGTCCCAGCGGGCCTCCAAAACGTGGGTCATAATATCCACCAGCTGGCTCACCCTTCTGTCCCTTCACTCCTGTATCTCCCTGTTCTCCCTTTAGCTCATTCTGTTGAAGAACATCATGAATGTTTATCTGCTTACTGCCATCCAGAACACAGAGAAAATTGAACCATGGCGAAGTGATGATCTGGCTTACCTTGAATGTGTAAATATCAAAATTCGATGCTGCCCCTGTGATGACCAGAAACATGTGCTTTAGTGATGAAAACACTCCTGGCATAGTGAGCTGAATGTTTCAGGATTACCTGGGATCCCAGGAGGTCCACGGTCACCACGCTCTCCTTTTTCTCCTTTTACTGCTGCAACGTAAAAACAACATTTTACAAAAAGTTACACACAACAAATTCAGATGGAAATACAGTGCAGTAAAATCTATGGTTAATGTCTCTTCTTTTTCATCACAGTTTTTCTTAATTTAGAGAAAACCGTCTGTAGGTTCCCAGAAATTTAACGGTTCAAACTCTAAAACATGTTTATATGGTTTTAAATCTGTTAATATGAATCACTGTCATGCATGTCCATCCTGCATCCATACCTTGGTAACTCCGTGAATTTTCATCAAAACGCTAGAAAATGACAAAATTTCACACTCAGTGGCAGTCCGTTTGGAGGTAGATGAGTAGCATTGACTTGACATGGAACACTACATGTAACTCTTATGGACTCACATTAAAGCGATCCAAAGAAGTGGCTGGTCCTGGTGGTCCAGGAGGTCCTGGTGGACCAGGGACTCCCTATGGAAAACACAGTGCTTTACTCTTTGTTTGGTGTAGCTTCTAATGAAACGCTGTTAAGGTAACGTATCTGAATATTTTAAGTCTGCTGAGGAATAGTTTTTGTGGCTCTAACGGGAACATAGACAGATCTGCCTTCGCTCTCGCTCTGAAGAAGCAACCAACTGTTGAATCTGTTGACTTCACGTGTGGGCACCTTAGAGGTGTCGCTGGAGAGTACGTCAGAAAGTTAGGTGAAGGAGGGTGGAGTTTGAACAAATCCACTTGTACTAAGGTCAATCAGGATCTGTCAAAATCTGGTGTGTTATTAATCAGAATGAAAAAAGAGCTCAACATATTTTTGTTACTTATTTTCCACATTTATTAAAGACGGTTTCCTTGCCTACAATTCATTGCCTTTCTTTTCTTCAATAATAACAAGCCTGGAAGTATGATTATCAAATCAGACCAAAATTCTGCTTGCAGCAACATCAGTAAAAGTGTTAAGTTGTTTCCTGGTTGAGGCATTAATTCATCATCATCACTCCAGTTGTTAGCATTTTGCAGGTTTGAATTCAGTCCAGGGTCCTCAGCAGATACTCTAACCACTTCCTACCACAGTCCAAAAACATCTCAGGTTAAATGGCCTCCATAAACTGCCTTCCTAAATAGTGTGAATATTTGTCTGCATGTTTTTCACTGAGCTGGTTTGTGATGGACTGTATTTATGTTGAAGAAGAACCCCATTTCTCACCCACTAACTGCTGGAGATAGGCACCAGACCCAACCCCACCCAAGACCATGCAAAGATTAAGTGGGTTTCGAGGATTGATGGATGGATGGATGGATGGATGGATGCTAAAAGTAGTTAGCCTGGTTGCAAAAATCAGCAAGTCTCTCATGTCTTCCATTTTGCTTCTGTAACAGCCTCAACTTCGGTGTGACATCCTTCCCAGGTCCGATCAGAACGTAGCATTATCCATGCCGGTTTTTGAAGTTTCTGTTGCCATCTTTGGACACCTTCATCATATTTAGCTGTTGCATTGCCTCACATCTTGTGGTAGCTATCCTCATTAGTGCCACCTTGTGGTAGATGCAACCTTTTACATGTAGGTGCTGGCCTTTCAGAAGACGCTCTCCTTAAAAACATCACCATGTGGTAGCACCGGTGCATTACAACAAGGGGACAAAATCAACAATTAAAGCTCCCCTTTTACTGCCACCATATGTTAGAAGGAATGCATTGTAACAAGAAGCTCTGGTCACCATTGTCACCTTGTGGTAGCAGCACTGAGTTACAACCAGGTGACGGTCTTGGAGTACAAGGTGCACTTTTCACCACCACGTTGTGGTACCATCAATGCATGACAACCAAGTGGCAGGCTTCACAATGGAAACCCAATTACTGCCACCTTGTGGTAGCAGAAACGCATCAGATGGGTGTGATGATCAAAAAGAGGTTAAAATGATAAAACAACCTTTTATTAACCTGTCAAATCTGCATGCCATAACTGTGGAAGCATTAAGAAATCGGTCTCTAACAAACTCGTTTTGTGGCAGATACACCAAACCCAATGTTGATTTGATAAGAAAGAGATAAACAGACATGTTTAGTGGTTACAAAGTAAGAAAATTATGTTAGCATTTCTGTAATAAAGGAAAAATAATGCAACTTACTGGGGATCCATAACCTGTGCCACCTCCTGGGTCTCCCTTTTCACCCTTGTATCCATTCACACCTGGGCGACCCTGATGGATAACAGTAACTGATCATTTTCTGTTGCACACTGTAAGCCTCAGAAACACTGAAATAAACTGGTACACTGTACTCACAGGTCTTCCAGGCATTCCTATTTCACCTTTCAGTCCAGAAGGTCCCTGAGGACCCTGCAAAAGACATAATAATATGAGAAAACATGAAAGGCCTTAGGCGCTTATTGAAAATAATTTTCAAAATGCAAACTTACAGAAGGTCCAATAGGTCCTGAAGGTCCTCTGTCTCCCTAAAGAAACAAAGCAGAGAAGAATAATTTAAGCACTAATGCCGACCCATAACAAACAGGAACAAGAAGGAGCTGATGGGATAGAACAGACCGAGATGATAAGGCTCACCTTGGGGCCAGTTAGCCCTCCCAGATACAAAGGATTTCCATCAGGTCCAATTATCAAGCCTGGCGCTCCTTTTTCACCCTGAACACACAAACTGATGATAATGATGATGATAATTACCAGGTTGATGATCATCTGAGCTAAATAACTAGAGTTTACCTTCAGGCCATAACCTGGAGGACCAGGGTCACCTCTGTCCCCTTTCGGTCCAGCAGGACCCTGGAAAGTGAATAAAAATATTCAAGTGAGAAGTTTAGAAATAAACAAGCTCAATCAATCATTAGCTATCCCACTGATGTCCACGCAGCACAGCAGTTTAACGGTAAGTCCAGAAAAACATTTTGTTTTTTGCATGCAAAAAAAAGAGTTTTTCCAAAATGACCTCCTAAACACGTTATTGTTTACACAATGTTTCAATCCATACGAAAACATAGAAAATAACCCAAAATGCTGTACCTATTCCAGACCTGTACATGGCAGTATGACGCTGCCAATGAAAAACTAATAATAGAGAATGGGTCCTACCAAGAAAAGTAATTTAAAATAGAAAAGAAATAATATTCAACGAAAAAGCTAATAAATTAAACAATTTAAAAAAAGAATATTAGACACTTACAGGAAATCCAGCTCTTCCAGGTAAACCAGCCGCCCCCTGAGAAATACAAACATGTATGGAAAGATCTCATCAACTCGTCTTGACCTTTACCGATAAGACATCATGGAAAAAACATTTTTAAGATTTCAAAGCTGAAATGGGGTAAAATTTAGACTTGTTTTATGTGAACTCACATTGTCAGATGGCTGGTAGATTATTTGTCCAGGTGGTCCAGGTGGACCTGGTGGACCTGGGAGTCCAGTTCCATCTCGACCAGCTTCACCCTATCAAACAAATCAAATGAATATTCCATCTGCTACCACATCCAAATCTATGCTTAATCAACTCTTTAAATACTACACATATACCAACAATATCATATTTACCGTCTCTCCCTTGTCACCTTTGTGACCCTTTTGACCCTGTGAAGATAAAGAAAAGCAAAACTACTTTATAGATCTTGACCAGCACTGCTTCTTTAATATCATAACCTGGTAAATTGAGGGTACATCTGAAAATGCAAAATAGATGAGGATTGTAACACATATAATTCAATTCAATTCCGTTTAATTTATATAGGGCCAATTTACAACACATATTGTCTCAAGGCACTTTACAATACATGAAGAATTATATCGATCCATTATTGTATGTACCTCTGACTTGAGGAGTGCCTCAAAGTTGAATAATTGGACTTGTTTTATTTTCTTCATAGACTAAATCTGGGTGTTTTGTAATTTTTATGCAGATGATACACAGATTAAAAGTCTACTTTTACAAATGTAATAAACCTATTGTTAAGTCCGTATTAGTCATCTGATTTACACCTAAAGAAATTGAGGCTAACTATTGTGCAACTTGTCAGAATACATGATTTGTGTATTCATGTGTCAATCATCTGGTTGTAATTCGATCGACCATCCTATATAACCTTCACACGGAGTTCTCTTTTTCTTACCGGAGGCCCTGGGAAGCCATCCAGGCCTGGTTGTCCGTCTCTTCCTTGAGGACCCTGCTCACCCTTTGGACCTTGTGTACCAGCCAAGCCAGGTCTACCCTGCAAATCAAAATATTAGTTCAACTAATAAAACACTGGAAAGAAAGCAAAGTTAAAATGTACACGCATAAAGAAACACAAATGTGCCAAATTGTCAGTAATAACTTGACAGATGCTCTTAAAGAAACAGTTTCAGATAAAACCTGTAGGTGAGGTTTTATCTGGTTGTAACTTACTTCAGAATATCAACTAGGCTTGTTATAGTGGGATTGAAATTAGTTTTCTTAAAATGAGAACAAATTCCTATTTTAAATATAAATATTTTTTCAAGTTACTGTCTTTAGACCAGGGTTCTGCGACTTGTGGCTCCAGAGCCGCAGGACCTTCTGCAACGGCTCTTCATAAGTTTGTCTAAAAATGATAAAGATTCAACCATTGTTTCTAAATATAGATATAATACCAAATGCAGGTTTTAGCAGTTTTTCAGATTTTTAATTGAATAACTACATTAGACTACAGAATGACACTAAAAGTACCAGTAATATTTTTTAGACATATTTTTCTTGTTATTAGGTTGGAAGTTGTCCTTTTTTTGTTTGCATCATGTATCCATCCTCGTTCTGGAAAACCTTTATGTTTTTCTTTATTTTTAAACATTTTATTTACAAAAGTAATATTTGCAGTTCTAAAGGAGCTTTATTCAGCTGGACTGAGGGTAAAAATGGCTCTTCAGATCGAAAAGATTGCAAACCCCTGCTTTAGACCAACATTATAAAAGAAGATGTTAACCTGTCTGCTCTGGCAGCGTCTGTCTGCCAAAAATGTTGTCACAAAGTTTTAGCTCTGAATTCTGAGTTTTTTAGACAAATTTTTTATTTTCTTTGACAGTTTTTAAAACATTAGATAAAGATGATCACTAAACTTTTGCAGCAGATTAAATCTGTAAGCTGCCAAAACCATGAACTAAAATTGAAAACTCAGATCTGAAGCTCAGGATTGTGACGAATAAATGTGTGATGAGAGTCTAACTTGTAAATTCACTGCAAGATGTTACTAAAACCAACAGACCCTGATTGGCTTTAATTTTATGTTTTTTTGGCAGGAAAACCAGTTCACCACCTTGTTACTTACTGGGTGTCCAGGTAGACCAGGAGGACCCTGAAAGAACAACATTTACTTTGGTTATTTAAAGCTCTGAAAAAATATTAACGGTCAGAGAAATAAGATGCTTTGCTAAAATTCTTCATCTTCATTAAATTAAATTAAATTAAATTAAATAAGCTTCTTTCAACATTCAGTGCTGAGAATCACATATTCAAATGTTTTATTACAACGTAGGAGTAAAAAAGGTACCTGTATTCCTTCTGGTCCTCTGATACCAGGAAGTCCATTGGTGAAAATCCCACTGGAGTCCTCCATGTCATCCTGAAGAACAAGAAAAAACATTTTATGACAAAGTAACAAATCCATTATGAAAAGTGTTTGTTTTCAGCAGGTATTGCAGGAAACGATCCTTTGTTATGTATTCTAAATAATATATTCAATGTTGGTCTAAGTATTATGACACTGATGAGCACAACTCGGTTTGTTGGTAATTCCAGGTAATTTTAATGTTCCATTCTAATTAAATGTACCAATAAATAATGAGTAATTAGGTACAAATTCAAAAGCACTGAAATAAACTTGTTATTCTTTGCTTCCTTTGCTTCAGTTTTCTGCTCCTCTCAGAGTGTTAAAACCACCCCCCAAAAAACCCACCAAACTGGGTGGATTAAGAAAAGTGTGCTATGCTTTTTGGTTTGCCCGTTGTACGATGTTTGTGACATTGGCAAGAAAACTGAGGAAAAAATTCCCCACAAACTCTGATGAGATTCTGGTGTAAGAACGAGAAAGATCAGCCAACTTCCTGGCACAGCATTCAAAGTTGAAACGGCTCACAGGAAGTTGGACTGTACCTGACTGAACTGGCATTTTGATGGTTTTTACACAGTCATTGTTGCATTCACCAGTTTCTGCACCTCACCATTAGCCTAATGCATAAAAGGCAACCAGTCACTAGGCATTTTAATCAACGTCTTCTTCTTTCTCGTGCCATCAAGATGCCTCCATAGATTTGTTTGTTACTAAAGTAGGTTCCATGTTGCTTTGCATTTCTGCTGAACTATTCCAGGAACAACAGCACAACTGATCTTCTTCAATATCTCTTACAAACACCTAAAGGAGAACTCACAAATCCAACCCGATGACCTGGTCCCGGAGGCCCTGGAGGTCCAGGACGACCAACTGGTCCCATGGGTCCCGGCAGACCAGCCAGTCCAGGTTCTCCTGCAGGTCCCGGTAGACCAGGTTCTCCTTGAGCTCCCTGTGGGGGAGAGAAAATGGGTCTTTCAAATTCACTCTACTTGTGGAAATCCGACAAAACCCTTCTGCAGACAAACCGCCAGACATCAAATGGTAGATGAAACTCTCAGATTAGTCCATAGATACACGTTGCTGTATCTGAAAAGCATCTGTGTATTGTTAAAATAAAAATTCCTCATTTACTGCATATCAGATAGAATTCTGTAGTTGGTTTTGAGTAAATGTCACAATAAACTTTAAAGCAACTTTAAGTTAAAATAAAAAAAGGAATTCAGACCTTTTCTCCAATTGCTCCTGGAAGTCCCAGCTCACCCGAATCCCCCTAAATACATAAAAAGGAAAAAGAATACAGTTAAGGTAAAACCTTAGCCTTTTCAATGGAAATTGCTCCTTATAATACTGCTATAACTGAGGTGGGAAGGATTTTTTTCTAAATATGACTTTAAGAGAGTTCAGTTTTGAAAATTAGTTTTGAATGTATTCTGGACAAATCTGTTATTGTTAGAACTGTGAAAATGATTCATACTAACAGCAGTCTATTTCAGATGTTTAACTATAAATGATTTTTCTACAAAAACAAACATATTTACAGCAAAAACGCTCTTTGTAGAGTGAAACTCCTGATAGGATCTCTGTTTACTGCATATCAGATAGTGTTAGTTCCAGTAAATCAGTACCTTTTCTCCCCTAGGACCAGGAGCTCCTGGAAGACCATCAGCACCAGGTAAACCCGGCAGACCCTGAAGTCCAAAAGATTTGGTTGTTGGAACTTGATTCGGTTAGAACGTTCTATCATCAGCATAACTAGGCAGTTTGTGTGTTTGGTGAAATTAACAGCATGAAGACAAGATAATCCAGGTAGGTGAAATCCAGTTTGCTGTCAGAACCCTTCTAGTCACTCGTCTGGATGCTCCTGATTATATGAAGTGGTTTCTGATTAGAGTGGAAAAACAGACACTGTTCCACTTACAGGTTGACCAGGTACCCCATCCTTTCCTGGGGGTCCAAAAGCTCCAGAGCTCACTGCTGTGCTTGCTGAGGAGGGACCCGGAAGACCTGGTGGACCAGGAGGACCTGGTGGACCTGGAAGTCCCTGCATCAAGAATAATGAAGGTTATAAACCCATCAGAACATATTTTCATCAACAACAAAGCCCTGAATGATTGAAGAAGACCACAGAAAGTCTTTTTCTATTTCTTCTCACCCGAATGGATTCCAAATCTGGGAATCCAGAGGCCTCCATGTCCTCAAATGTCTGAAAGAGTTTATTTAGAGTTTATTCAGCTGCAGGTACCACTAGGAGGTTCTGTTGTAACATTACAACAACATGTGACTGAGATGAACTTACAGATCTGAATCCTGTGCCAGGCGGTCCAGGAGGCCCCCTGGGGCCAGGGTGGCCCTCTCCACGGTCTCCCTGTGAGTGCCAGTCTCATTAGGACAAGATACGTTTGCACAAGAGTCTTAAATGTGGGTACATCTAACCTTCTCTCCTTTCAGTCCTGGGTCACCTGGGGTTCCCGGAAAGCCTGGGGGTCCCTGAGGACCCTATGCAGAAAACATATATAAACTTAGGCATCTGAAAGCTGTCACATATTTAACATCAAGAATAAACATCAGATGAATCCGCTTTAAAGCTAATTTTTGATGTTGAAGGTCTTATTGAGAAAAAGCACAAACTGCTTACAGTTTTTCCGTCTTCACCGGGATCACCCTGCAGGAATAAAATAAAGAACATCTCAATGACTTTCAGAATTTCCACATATTATTTCTTCAGATTCAAACTTTTAAAGGTAAACTATCTTAAAAAGTGAAAGTCCTCTCACTGGTTCTCCATCTTCTCCTGGTGGTCCCTGAGGACCAGGAGATCCAGATGGTCCGCGGGGTCCAGGAACTTTTGAAACAACTGACCCGTCACTTCCAACTGAATACTCAGATGTGGGCCCTGGAGGTCCAGGGGGCCCTGGTGGTCCTTGAGGGCCTGGTTCTCCCTTTTTACCAGGGTATCCAAAACCTGCGTTGCCCTGGGAGATAGGAAGGGTTTAAAAAGGTGCGTATTGTGATGCTATTATACATGGGAGACCTTGCACTTGCTGGACTAGTAGCTGAACATAAGTTTCTCAGAACCATTAGATGAAGAAGACACCGATGATGACCACTCATTCAGAACATGAGCTTTTATTACTTCATGTTAGATACAACATAAATGAATAGATTTGGCAAATACCTACAGCGCTCCACGCCAAACTAATGTAAGAACAGCTAGTAATGATAACATCTTGTTTTTGTTCATCAGGGCACAGAGTTTCAGTCTCCAGTTATATCAGTTGATTAGAACAAGTGGTCGGATATGGCAAAGTCAGTGGTCAGATAAAAGTGTGCTTATGGAAAGAAATTACCATATTTATTGTCTGTCCTTGATATCAACTTGTCTTTTTCAGCCCCTAGTCCATGGCATGTCATACACAGTTTTTCAATGCCTGAAGGTTTATTAAACAACATTCAGTTTATTGCCAGGTCTCACGGGACACTACATAATCAACAGGTCCCTGTGTCACACCTGGTGAGCATTTTAAATATTAGGATTTATTAATAAAAACATCCACAAATCCAATAGGAATGAAAGGAAAGATTGAGAAAAAAGAAATAAAATCTTAAAACTTGCCTCATTTCTAGGCCTCTTTAAGCTGCCATATTTTCACCAAAATATCCAGTTGTCCTTTTACCCCTATTAGTAAATTCGTTTGTTAATGTCTCTTACAGCTTTCCCGAATGGAAGTGGAAGTAGTGGAAATGACTGGGAACAACCAAGATTCAGCGATAAAATGATAAGCTACGTAAAATCACAGAGCGGGCTCAGCGGATGAGGCACGCATTGTGCAGAGGTCTCCAACTTTCTGCAGAGTGATGTCCACATTTCATGTGGCCTTCAGATTAGCTCAAGAACAGTGTGTAGAGAACTTTATGAAACACACTCCTAAACCTTGGGGAAGACCTTCCCAAAAATATATATATGCTGTTACAGGTGATCCCTATTAATTAAACCCTATTCAATTCTTGACATATTGCCTGTAGGGGGCACTGTTTAGCTCAAACTGTGTGAAACATTTGATATTTTTTTAATTTTCCTGCCTTGCTGGCCTCATTTACTGTTAAAAACAAGAGAAAAACAAATATGGATTTGTTTCGTTTTGCTGTTGTGTCATTGCTGAACCAATTTAAATGTAGGAAAGATCTATGTCCAAATCTGCATCCAAAAATCTACTGGATTGGATGCTGGACAAAATGGCAAAAGTGGAAATTATACAAATAAATCTGCAAACTGACTAAAGCCCTCACAAGGAAACTTTCTTACAAATAAGAATGCCCTCCTTCAGAGCAACAATTTTTCTGTTTATGCATTTAGGCAAGGCTTTTGTCCAAAGTGAGTAACGAATAATGATATAACAACACAGTTAGTATAAAAGGTAACAACAAGCTAGTCCACTACTAGTGACTAGTCAGGTTCTGCCAGAGATAATGTGTAAAGTAATCAAGGTGGGAGATGGTGGCGTGTTGGGTTATGTAGGGCCCGATTTATCTTAGCAAGGGAAGTGGGCGAAGGCAACATGATCTTTAAATATCAGATGGTCATCGATCATGACACCCAAGTTTCTAGTTACCTTTGATGGAGCAGGAGCTGGAGCTTCAGTTTAGACGGACATATTGTTTGTATGGTCGGTTTGGCAGGGAAGACAAACAGTTCAGTTTTAGAGAGGTTTAGTTGGAGATGATGATTTTTCACCCATATCGACATGTCCGAGAGTCATGCTGAGACCGTGTGGTCGTCAGGTGGGGATGACAGATAAAGCTGGGTATCGTCAGCAGAGCAGTGGTATGAGAGGCCATGTGATAGGGTGATCCAGCTCAGTGAGGTAGAGGTGTTGTATATGGCAAAGAAAACCAGTACACATGTTGTATATACAGAGTCACCCCTTTTAAAAACCAATGGTACCTCCATGGGAGTAGACTACATATACATACAGGATCCCAAAACGTGTCTCCTAATATTTAGTATCATATTGGGGAATCGGGCTTGGCAAAAAATACTATAAATACCTAATTTATGAAGGTTTTTGCAAAAAGGAAAACAGGGGATTTCCTCTCTGAACGGATCTGTTTGATTAAAATCCGCTACAAGCAGACTTCTTCATCTGTTTTGTTGCTCCACATTAAATTCTTTTCTACTTTTAAACTTTAGTTTCAAAACACATCCACCCACAGTCTGAACAAGTATATGTATTTTTTATTATTTTAACGTTAATTTTCTAAACATGCAGCCCAAAGGTCATGAATCAAACAAAGCATCAAATCAAAGTTTATGCTTTCAAGGATTTTTCTAATAACGTTTGAATAATTTGAGCTCTTTTAAAAGACAGTTGACAAAAGGAGACCTCAGAGAGAAGACCAATAAATGGTTTTATCCATAACCTGATAGGCCACTGAAACATACCTTTGCTCCTTTATCACCAGGTTCTCCCTGAAATTAAAACAAAAACAAGCTGTGAAGTAAATCCAAATATGCCATGCAGTACAGTACCATTTGTGTTTTACTCTGAGCCTGCAGGTCCTTCTAAACTACAATATCCTTTATTTATTCCATGTTCACTTTATACAGGAGATTCAAACTGGATATATATCCAGGCTTTAATTCTGACTTGGGAATTTGTTTTGTTGACCAATCCTTTCTTTGAATGAAGGAAATAAAATCCATCCTAGCAGGAAAATCCCTCCAAACTTTCAGGACATTTACTCTTTTTTTTTAATTATTTATTATTTTAGTAAAATCAGGTCTCCATAATGATAGGGGTCCATAAACACACATACAGCTACCAATCAGAATAAATAGTACAGTTTGTAATAGAATGATTTGGGTTGTTTGCTTTTGGGGCTTCTATCTCCCTCTAGTGTTTATTGGTGTGGCTGCAGCTGCTCTGCTGCATCAGCTCAGTATTTTTCACTTAACAGGGAAGGCTTAGTTAAAAACTGCTCTGGTTTTTCTGGCTCACCTTGTGCTCACGGATTCCCCCCTGTGAGCTTGAGCTGGAGTCCATTTCTCCCTTCGGCCCCATCGGACCCCTGTCTCCTTTCTCTCCTTTGTCCCCTCTGTCGCCCTTTTGTCCTTTAGCAACGACTGCACCTGGAAAGCATTACCAAGGGACACATCCATTAACATCCTGATGAAAACCCTTCATAGATTATTAATGAATGTGTCCCAAACAAAGAAAGAAAACAAACAGGACATTTCCTGATCCCAAAAGGAGAAGGAAAAAGGACTTCCTGCGTCACGGAGCAGGAATGCTGCTGTGCTCAGCTATATTCTGCAATTTCGAGGTCAAGGAAAGAGTTTAAGGATGGAAACAGATCTTACACCTGCATGCAACGCTGCCCTGATTTGACCCAATTTGACTCGTATGAACTTCAGCCTGCAGCTTCAAGGAATGAACCCCATGGAAACATGGCTGAGTGTAAATGTTAGTTTATCAGATAGAGACCTTACTGTGGCGTGAAATAAACCAATACCATGGCAAAAATGACCTACTTTAAAACATCAGTTTACCTAAGGTTTCCACAATATTCCCAGTCCAGCTGTTTTTCTTTAGATTAAGATTTTATATTTTGTATTTTATAAGTATTTTATATTTTTTTAGCAGATTACTGTCAGAATGACAAACACAACCCCACATCATTTCAAGATAAAAAGTACACAATCTTTCAAGGTTTTATGAATCAGGACAACACATAATCTAAGTTAAAAACTTATTTCTCACTAGTTAAGGTTTAACACAAGTTTAAATGTTAAAAACATCTCTCAGCTATTGTTTCTGTCTGACTTCATCAGTCTCTCACATTGTTGTGGAGAAATATTGGTCCAATCTTCTTCCCAACGTTGCTTGAGTTCGTAGAGGTCCGCAGACATTTTTTTGCACAGCTTTCTGATGGTTCCTTATAGCATTTTAATCAAGTTGAGACCTGGACTTTGACTAGGCCATTGTGATACCTTTCTTCTTTTATTTTCAGCCATTCTGTTGTAGATTATCTACTGTGTTTGGAATCATGTTCTGTTGAAGACCCAGTTTGGACCAAGCCACAGAATACTTTGATCTGCAGAAGAGATCATGTCCCTCTGAATGGCTGCAAGGCGCCAAGGTCCTGTGGCTGCAAAAACTGGCCCAAATCATCAGCCCTCCACCACCGTGCTTGAGAGTTGGCATGAGGGGTTAGTGTTGACATGCTTTGCTAGGTTGTCGCCACACATGGTGCTGAGCATTATGGCCGAACGTCTGTGTTTCTCATCTGTCCAAAGAACATTGTTCCAGATGTCTTCAGGTGATCTTCATTCAGATGCAACTTTGCAAACCAAAGTTAGGCTGCAATATTGTTTTTCTCTTTTAGTCCTTCCAACCAGTCTTACTTGTTCAGGTTTTTGTCTAATTATAAGTTTTAACATAAAAGTCAGAGTTGGAGCTCTTGGGTTCTTTGGTCCTTTCTTAGAGCGTTGCACATTCTGACCCTAAAGGTGAGTTTGGTAGGACATCCACTCCTGGGAAGGCTTAGGGGAATGATGGTTGTTAGATAGACGAATATGGAGAAAACTCCTGCTCTTATAGAGCTTCTCAAAGCAAACAGTTCTATTGGTCAAGCCTGTGTTTCTGCACTGTGAGTAGTAGCTGGGTCTCTTTTTAGTGTGATAAATAAAATCGTTTCAAATAACAATGTTTCAGATACAAGAAAAATGTAATATCTTGTTTCTTTGCCATATGTTGTGCTAACAGGGAAAAATATTTATACAAGTTGAAGCTTCCTTTCTTTTTAAGTAAATCCTTCTTTGCTGCGTTATTCCCGCAATCCACTAGATGGTGACATTTATCTGTTAATACATTTTTTCGGCTCCGATTGTCTCAGGTGTCCCTTTAAAGGACCCTGCAACACCATGTGATGTGCACATGATCCCAGGGGTTGAATAAAATCATAAATAAGTTGAACATTTTGTGTTTTACATCTCTGAAACAGAGAATCCTGAAATTCCTTAAAATGAACTGACAGCCAACAGCAGTTCCAACAGGAACACCTTGATATTTTATGCTTGTATCGCATAACTTCACTCATCCAAGTGTCAAAAATGACGATAAATGAAGAAATGAAATGCAACTTTACCTGTTTCTCTGAAGGTTCCCTCCTCTCCTTTCCTATCCAGTGGCGGCTGTGGGATGGGCGGAGAAGACACAAACGTTGTCTGCAGAACAAGCATAGATCCAAATTTTAAAATATCAGTGAATGGAGAGGAATTTTGCTCTGTATTCTGCAGCTTCATGTCTACCTCCCACTGAGAAAAGCTTCTGTAAACAATGCTCCATCATGGGAAAAGTTTCTCCCCGTAACCATGAATCACAAACCCAAATGAGTCATGTTCTACAAATGGCTTTAATGTTTGGAGACTGGAAGGGAGTTCTGCTTGTACAAACTATCACAAATGTCTCCCAGCTCTGCAACAAGCGTTTTCACAACACAACTGATTCAACATGGCACGCACAAGTGGAGCGGGTAATGCCGCCTATTTTCTTTCATTTGCTGGTAATTAACTGCCTGTGTTGCACAACTTTACATTTGCCCGGAGGAATCCAAGGCTGAGGCTGCGAAGGAACACAGAATCAACAAATATGAACATCAGATCATCACCAGATACCAGAATAAAACTCAAATATGTTTAATAAGCACTGTTTTTCCAACCTTTAATGTGACAATTATCCTTAACAGCTCAACTCAGAAAACGAACTAATCCTTTAGAGAAAAACTAATCAAAAAGCTACAACATGTGGGAGTCTGTCAGCATTCCACATCTTGACTCATCAATATTTACCCACTTTAGCTCCAAAAGGTTTTCCAGATTTCTCAGACTGGAAGCACATTTGTCATCCACAGATTGTAAATTCTGCACAGGCCATTCTAAAGCTTATATCTTCTTCTGGTGAACTCATTTGATTTTATTCAAATCGAAAGCTCCATCTTAAAATAAATGAACCTATAGCAATACTTTTTTTTTAAATTATGGTTGAAAAGTTCTGGGTTAGCTCCAACAGCTCAAAACACATTTTTCCATAAGGTTTTGGGGGATTTTCGCCAGGTCTAGATGTTTCCTTTGAAGGAAATTAAATATGTCATTAAATCGTTCTAGAATGATTGATTCTTTGTTACTTCTCTGCAAACTATGGATTTAACTGAAGGAAGCAAGAGAGCAAATAGGTCAATCCTATTTTTCCATCCTGACATTTTTGTAGAATTGTAAAAGATATTTATCACATGAAAGGTGAAAAGTTTTTAAATAATTTATTATCGTCTAGGTGGATGAATAAAAACCCGAATGCATCATAAAGTGGTCCATTTCCATGACAGATATGTTCAAATAACAGTCAGCTACATGTTCACTGACTTGGTTGCCTAAAATGTTTTATTTTATTTTGTTTTAATCAGCTGGAACATAAAACATACAAATGTTGGGTTGAAACAGGATTTTATAAATGTTGCAATGTTTGAAACAGTTTCTGTGTGATTTGTTTTCTCTTCTGTAGCTGCGCTTTGATTCTGTTTATACTGCTGAGGACATTAGTCATAGGTTGCGATTATTCGACTCATTATATTCCTGCTTACCCTCTGAAATCACGCTGTGGATACATTTTTTCAGTCTCCAGACAGCAAACTCATCAGGCCCGTGAGATGAAATGAGAACAGAAGCAGATTTCTTCACTTTGTTCCTAAAACTTGAGATGATTCCCGTTGGAATAAAGAGTGGAGAATATAGAAACGTTCAGTGAGGAGGAGGAGAAGATGAGGACCAGCTGAAGGTGTAATGTCATGCCAATGTTGATAATTAACCGTGTTTCTCAGCAGGGAAACATTCTCCGCTCTGCGTCGCACGGCACTGATTGAGCTAAGAATCCTTCCCGGCCAATCCTTACTATTAGAACTTGATTTATGAATGAATTTAATGAAGAATACCCTACTCAGTTACATCATCCATCATGGCTGCTAATGCCAGGTGGGAGGCTGAGATGCTCAGTCAGTGTTGATGAATCTGCACCCTCTAAATGGAAGATCACCTAGTGAAGATATTGTGCCTCCACAGCTGTGCAGCAGGCCGTTAAATGTTTGTCCTCTGGAGAATCACAAGGAAGAACTGTGAAATTATTGGCTCAAGTCTGAAGAAAGAAACACTCCAAACATTTAGAAAATGTGGCACCAGAGGTTCGCAACTCTTTGTCGTGGGAACTCTCTGCTTACAACACGTAACCACCGTTACACTTCAACTGGAGCATAAATCAGCCTTTTTTGGAGTATTTTGGCTTAAACACAGATATCTGTGCACCTCATTTTTGTTCAGTGGCAACTGCAGCAATTTCATCATGCAGACATGTATGATGACAATAAAGCTATTCGGATTTTGCCATAAGGACAGACATTAGTCGTCTCCTCTTTCATCTATCAAGGTTGGAGCAGACAGACAGAAGTATCTTTGACCATTCCTCTTAGCACAATCTCTGTAGATCAAGAGTACCTAAGTCCAGTCCTCTAGAGCAACAATTCTGCAACCTTTATAAGCAATCCTGCTCCCACACACCTGAATCAAATGATTTGATTGTTACCAGGCCTCCACAGAGCTGAATGACTGAATTCTAAGGAAGGAATTCAGCCATTTTATTCAGGTGTGTTGGATCAGGAATGCATCTAAAGGTGGCAGGGAAGTAGCTCTTGAGGATTGGAAGTTGTCATCCCTGCTTTATGTCCTGGTTCGTCTCTCACACTCTCTTCTCTTTAGCTCGCTCCATAGACAAGATTCAGATGTGGGAACTGAGATGACCGTGACATAAACTTAATTTTGTTTTCTGCTGAACCATTTCTGATTTAGTGTGGTCATATGTGTTGGTTCATTATCCTACAGAAAGACCCAATGAAGACCCATTTCAGTTTTCTGTGAGTTCCCCAGATTTTATTTAAAATATCCCCTTATCTCAAAGACTTCATGATGCCATGTTCTCTAACAAGGTTCCTATGGACTTTGGAATAGAATCAGGCCCACAGCATCACAGACCTCTCACCGTACATAACAGTAGACATAAGATGCTTTTCCACATATTCATCCTGTTTTACAGCAGACCGACCTGGAGTATTTGATCCTGAAAAGCTTCATCTGAGTCTCATCTGATCACAGGTAGCTCACCAGTTAAAGTCCCAGTACAGTTTACTAAACCGCACGTTTGCGATTGTCATTGTAGGATGGAATCAGCTTTTCCTCTAGTGTTCCCTAAACTTAATGGTCTAATGGTTGTTATGGAGACTTGGTAACCCATTAACACATTTCCTACCTACCATCCTACCCACTGTGTGGTGGAAGATAAACTTGGTTCCTCATCCAGCCGTGTTTGTCACAGCTGCTGTTGTTTAATCATTGCTCTGACTGCAGCAATGGGCCAGGAGCTCCTAATTTACGAAGATTAACATACATCTGCCTTACTTGAATGACATGTTCTCATGTCTTTCCCATTGCAAAGAGAAGAACAGAATTGGCTGTCACATCACATGCAGTGCAGTGAATTTATTTTGTAGAAACTGTTAGTGAAATATTTGTTGCATGAAGATTATGTAAAAACTATTTCCTAACAATGGATTTTGTTTCCATTTTGAACTCTCTTTGTACAATGTTCTGTAAAAGTAGCAGCTATCCCTAAATCTGAAACCATCGTTATTGTAATTATTGTTCCAAAGCATTGCCAGTTTGGGCTTCATGCTTAAGGGGGCACTCTGATCTGGCAGTGACCCAATAAAGACTCGCTCTGCCATCCATCACCGCAAATTCCAGGAAGACAAAATGGAAAGTCTCACCTCTGCTCTCCATCTCTGACTGCTCACTGCCTGGACTTGCCTTAATTGCACAGGTAAGATGACTGAGCAGAGGGTGAGATGGGACGTGTGAACAGATCCTCATCAGATGGAAAAATATTGGCAGGTGGACATTAAAAACACCAGCTGTTTTCTCTAACATGACATTTCATACAACATGTTGGTAATAAACGTCTACAGGAGTGACAGAAAAAAAATCCTCGTAAAACCTGCTGAAGGAGCAAATAAACGAGCAGAGACTTCCCAAATGAACTACCCGACCTTAACCTCAAACTCTCCTCTGCAGCTTTTTTTCCCCTTTGTCGGTTCCTGAAGGCACGTTAATGGAGAAACCAGTGGAAACAACAAGGCCTGGAGGCGAGGGGAGCCCCTGAGTTGGATCGGATACAAATTGACATCTGGTTTTTCTAACTCTATAATTGTAAATGTATTGGGTTCATGTGCACTGGCTGAAGGCTGTGGCACATCTTAGCCTGCGAGAGCATCTCTAGAATGGGTGGGGTGGAGGACCGTACGTGGGTGTCTGTGGTGTGAAAGTGCAAAGGACAGAAAGCAGAAAGAGGAAAGCAGTGGAGATTGTCATAATAGTGTTTGCAGGCGGACCAAAGTGCAGACAAGAGCTGGGCAGCAACATGTTTTCAAAGAAACCAAACAAGGCACTGCAGATACAAACAAAAGTCCAGATCCAAAAACTTACAAGATTAGTTCTGCAGGAACATGGAAAAACTCAGCACAAATACGTGGGTTGAGAACAGGGTATGACAAACACAAGGAACCAGCAACGAACAGAGACACCAAACCAACTAATATACGGGGAAAGACAAAGGCAGGTAATCAAGGGAACTGAGAACAGGTGTGACAAGGAGGCAGGGAAGCAGAAGGAACAGGTGAAACAAATAAAAAGGCTGAGGAAGAGTGAAAGGACTAAACAAACAGAAAACACAAACTAAGCAAGAACATAAAGCAGAGGAGGAAATAAAGAACTAGAATAATTATGAACTAAAGTAAACAGAGAAACTAGAGGGAAACAGAAACAAATAAACCTGATGCAAAAACCAAAATGGAAACATCTAGACAAAATAAACCCTCACAAAACACCAAAACCAAAGTCCAAAATGTCACACCGTGACAGAGATAAAAAAGGAACAAAAATGCAGATAAAGTCTCTGAAAGTCAGCTTCAGAGAAACCTAATGAGCAGCTGGGAGTGATCCTTGGAGCATGACTGGACCATGTGAAAAGTAACTTATTCCAGTTTGTAAGTAAAGGAAAAAGTTTCCAAATGTAGAAGACAGACGCAGCTTGATTTTCAGGAATAAACTCAGCAGTTTTTAATCTTCCTTCAGGAATGAGTGTTCAATCACTTACACAAAGTAACCTGAGGCTTCACTGGCACATATAACACAGCACAGTATGCCATTCATAGCTTATGTATAAGATATACAAGCATGGCCTGGTGAACCGTCTCTTTAAGCAGCAAAGTGCTTTCATGTAATCCCCTCCTAACATGAGATGATGAATTTTTAAAACTGTGAATGTTTGAGGAGAATAACTCAGAGAAGTTCAAATGAAAACATAGAAGCGTTTCATACCGTGGATTGCTGTTTCTCCGTGTAGGGCTTTGGGCGTCTGGTTTCTTCGTAGCCACTTCCTTCTCCTGAAGCCTGAGGAGACCAATCACATGTTTGATTCATGCAGCATTTATCTTTGCTTCATCCTGTGAATCCAGGGCATCTTCAGCTAACCAGAAAAATACTTTTCACCTTACTTTTTTCAGAAGAATTTACACAACTAATAAAGCGATTCTGAGATTTCTTTATTGCCATTCGTAAACTGTGTGATATCCCTGGCTGAGTTAGGTTTAAAGTCATCTTTGAATTTGACCAACATGTGTCTTCTGACTTGAAATGACTTGGATCTGAGAGTCAAGATTAGGATGATGGCAGGGAGACCTTCCAACCAAAAAGACTTGGAGATACTCATCACATAATACTGGTGAGAACATGCGGAGAGCTGCTCAGCAGTTATACAAAGGGTTTAATTGCTGCAATGCTACTAATTACTGGGAAGGGTAGACATACATTTTGACATTTTAAATTAATGTTAATCCTTTCTCATCGTTTTATTATCTTTTGAGAGATTTCAGTCTAATTTCCTCTCAGACACAAAAACGTCTTGATAAAGGAAAATAATTTTAATTTTAAATCTGCCAGAAGTATAAATAACTTTGGCTTAAAATGCAATGACAAAGTATTTCCCCTTTACAAACCAGTTTTAATAGCTGACAAAAAAAAAAAGATGACTGAACATTTTCTTTAAATGATGATTTCATTTCAGGGAAAAAAATCCATATGATGGGTATTTTTCATGGTTTTGAAGCTTATGAGAACAGTCGGTATATCTTAAAATCAGTAACCAGCTCATGCTCTCTATCGTCCTCATGCAGCTTGGAATCTTTTTGTGCCTTGTTGTTCCTGTTCCTGGTTTAGGAAGATGTAACTTAATAAGAACATGTGTAAATTGCTTAGTCTGTGCACCAACATTACCTTGAGTGGCAGATTTGTGGTAGTGATGCACTGTTTACAGTTGCAGTATAGTAAACTGGTACAAATCTTTCTGCTTTAGCATCTTTAAACATTGGACAAAAATGATTACAGTTTGAGTTAAATGCTGAATTGACAAACCTCTGATGTTCTTGATGTTTGTCTGAACAACAACTAAAGATTTCATGACAAGTGATGGTGTGTTGTTCTTTGAGTCAGGAGGTGGTTCTTGCGGTTTGAACATGCAGAGCAGCTGTGATTGTTTCACTAAATATCAGCTCAAGCTGCTGGTAGGCTGCAGTGAGGCACCTGTGTTTACATGTGGGTGGTCGAGGTCAGGAGAGCTCCCACACAATGGGGGAAAGTTTCTAAACTTCTGCTCATTTTAGAGCTTGACTCACAAATAAACAGTCTTAAATTTTCATGGTGGCTTAATTTTATTGAACAGGGCTGTAAAAACCAATTGATGCCAAAAAGATTTATTCTATTGTTGTTTTTTGTAGGTGAAAATCTATCCAAACCAACTGGACCCTATGTGAAAACAACCCAACTGGTTGCTCCACCCTTGGCGACAACAGCTGCCTTTTCCATCACGGTAAAGGAATTTTGGCCCACTCTGTTTTTTAGAAATGTTCTTTTAAATTCAGACACGTTGGAGGGTTTTCTACAATGAAAGGCCTGTTTATGGTCATTCCACAGCATCTTAAGTGAACTTAAGTACAGAATTGGCCACTAGTCAGTTACAGCAATTTGTCCAGGTTCTGAGGAAGCAAAGCAGCCTCAGACCATCACACTACTACCACTATTTTTGACGGTAGATATGGTGTTTGTTTTTGAAAATCTTAGTTTAAAACCAGATGTAAAGGGACACAATTTCGGAAAAAGTTTCACTTTTGTCTCCCTGGTCCACGGAATATTTTCAAGATATTTTCAAGACATTATTCCTGGGAAGGTTCGCCACTGTTCCTTGTTTTCCCTATTAGTGGAAATTGATTCTTACTGTAGTTAACAGGGGGCCCAAAGATGTAGAAATGTCTTTCTAGACTGATGGATTTTAGTAAGTTTGTTTCTCATGTATTCTAAAAGTTCATCGGGGATGATGTGATGCTTTATGAAATGTTTCAGCCTACTTCATGCTGTCAGACAGAAGCAGTATAGGTGATGTCTTGATTCTCCAGGTCAGTCATTAATCAGACCTAAGTGTGAGTGAATCAAAAATAAATAAAAAACTAATTTACACTCTAACAATGGGGGACAAATATTTTTCAAAAAAGGGCCGGTTTGGTTTTATAGCTAAACTGCTTTTTTCATTTCCTCTGTTTATTATTTTTTTTGGATATTAAAATCTCCTTTATGATCTGAAACATTTAAGTGTAAGAATATTAACCTACATCAATATCATGAAACAATAAGTATTTGGGAAATGATTAAAACATTGTTGCCAACCAACTTGGGATTTTATTTCCACCTGAATAAATGAACTGAACCAACAAATGTGGAGCATGCTGTAATATTGTATTGTACCATAATTATGGACTGTTGTTCTGTAACCTATTATACAGTAAAACATGTACATGTACATGAGTGAAAGCTCTGTGCTGTACCATCTGTACCATCAAGTTCAGATGAACAGTTTCTGGAACTTAAGCAGCAGCAGATGGAGAGTTTAATCAGATCACATCGTCGCCATAATCAGAAAGATGTTGTTTTCTAGAAATACTTTCCTTAACTTTGTGAAAAAAACATGTGCCATTCCTGCAGAGGAACAGCAGAAAATGACGTGCATACAGTCAGTTATCTCCAAGAATGTGATTAGATGTTACTCACCATATCCGAGTCATCATCCTCTTCACAGAGCCGCTCTGCCGCGCGGGGGTCTCCCACCACCCTCAGCTCACTGATCGCACCCTGAAACACAACATGTCTCTGGTGTTTGATGTTTAATGATACATATAATCATTCACACACACACACACACATCCATGTTTTACTATCTTTATGAGGACTTTTCAGTTACTTCCGCTGACTTCCATTCATTTTCCTTGAATTTTAGTGCCTAACCCTAACCCTAACACTAACCCTAACCAGTTAATACCTAACCCTGACCCTAACAATAACTCAATTCATACCCTAGTCCTAAACCTAACCCCTGTCCCAAGAACGGAATTTGAAAAAGTGAGGACTAGGAAAATGTCCTCACTTTGTCAAAATGTCCTCACTTTGTGATAAAAATACGAAAAATGGTTCTCACTCAGCAACAAGTACAAGAACACACACACACACACACACACAACATGCGTTGCTCCGGACATATAAACATGAATGTTTGTCTCTGAACTTGTTGCTGTGGGATTCCTGATATTCCCGGGGAATTCCCCTTCTCTGCTAAATCAGTGGGTCCATTGAAGTTTCTGTCTGTACCTCAAACACACAATCTGTTACAAGCTCTCACAGTCATATCTACTCTGCTATCAATGAGCCATTAGCAGTGTCTGTGGAGGAGCTTTCTTTGGTGCTATGTTTGAAGTTCACTCTTTGGGACACATTATGTCCAGAGTGAAGCATTAAAAAGATTTTAAAAGAACTTTGAGGACAAATAGCAACATTTGAACCTTCTCAGTGAAGACCTTTGATGGCACTATTTAGTGCTGGCATTTTCTGTCCAAGGTTCAGATTTACAGGCTTCTTTCATCACAGTGCATCAGATCTTCAACATAAATCTTAAGATTTACTTTATAAATAAATGTAAACAGTGAATGCAGCACACTACATTTAATGGAATTCATATTTATTACATACTCTAAACATTAAGATGTTCAAAGATTTAGGACAAAACATAATTCAATTAGGGAAAAAGATAAATTCACAGGACTGCTGGAGATGTGAATTTCTAGAATCAAGAAAAAAGTTTCAACCTCCTTTGAATCAGTAAAATATTCACAAAAATGTTCCATTCCAAAATTCTACACTTTTCCAGACTTACATTTTCATACATTTTAGTAATTTTTCAGTATATTTATCAACTGTTAATACTAATGTGTAATATAATTTGATGTGATTAATATTTTACAGTGTTTGGGGTTTAATATCAGTGATTTCTAAGCAATAAAGCAACAAAAGCTCCAAAACTGCACACAAAACCCAACTTATGACCTATGCCCCAGCTAACCGTCGTAAATATAAATCACCATAACTATGTGCATGTTGGGATACATGTGCGGGTATGTGTGTGTGTGTGTGTGTACTCATTTATGTTGACTTGGTTTTCTAATTATCTCAAAAAAATGTGTTTAAAGAAAAGGGCACATGGAAAATGGAAAACAGCCAAGAAACTATTTCTTTGGAATGTTTTTCTCATACTATTCCAGACTTTGGAAAGGCTAAAGCTTATTCTATGTATTTTAATACTTTTAAATGTAGTGCATTATGTAGTTATTCTAATAAGTCAGCAAAATAAAAGAACAATGTATAAATATAGAAATATTTGGCTTTAAAAGTTGTCACAAAATATTAGAAGTAATCAGGCTAACTTAGTGTAGAATCTGTAGATGAATACACTTCTATTGAGTTTTAACTAACATGGCATTAACAGCATGATGCCAATTTGTATATATATATGAATAAAAACTGTTGTTACTTTATTTGGAATAGCACTATTAAAGCTGCGATTAGCAAAGTTATGTTTGTTTGTTTCACAGGAAATGGTCCAGAAATCAAACCAAAAGATTTTCTAACAGTATACTTTTCACATTTTATTCATGCAGCTGCTATAAACTGAAAAGAAACAATATACTTTTGCTACTAGATAGAGCAAAAAAACAAAACAAACAAAAAAACAGTATTTAACCAAGATGGGAGAACCCAACTATATTTCTGTTGTCTGTGGTCCATGTGGTCAAGTTGTTACATATCAGTGAAGGTACTGGTATCTTTGTAGAAACCAATACTGATAAATGCTTGCTTCATCTTCTAAAATCCAATTAGAGTACTTGAATGCCCGTGTCTTAGCTAAGAAAAACTGAAACCTTATGCTGAGTTGTGTCTGCATGCCCAGTGATGCATGGACCACTGGGAATAAGCTCCAGCCTGCAGCGAATCTAGACTTGGCTTGCCGTTTATGTATTTCTTAAAATTGTACATCGCAGTAGTTGTCTTTCATGTGCCTAGATGAACGTTTTATCTGTTTCACAGTACTTAAATAAAAACAGGATTTAAATAAAGTAAAGCATCAACCTCACAGTGAACATTTAAGTCTTGTCTTACTGTTAATTTTTTATTGCTTTTTCACAACAAAGGTGGTAAAATAGTTCAATAAAAGCAGCGTATTTAGAAATGTAGGCGTAACAGAAATAGAGTTTATGTGTAAAATAAAAAACAGTATAAAACTGAGTTAAATTGGTTTGCAGAGGGTAAATTGTAAATGACAAAATTTATTAAAAAAACCTGAATGACACATGACATCATAGTGAGTTTATTCCAATTTTATTGTGCTATGTTAGTGTTTTTAGGATTTTAATAGATTTTTATGTCTATCTTCTTTTTTAACTGTTGTGCAGCACTTTGGTCAACCACATGTTTTTATAATTCAAATTGCTATATAAACTAACATGGCATGGGATGATATATACACACATTTATTGATATCAGATTATATTCCACTATAAAGTCAATTGTGTATATATGTACATTCAAAAAAATATTCATTATTGAGAACAAAGTGTCTGTACAAACTTGGCAATAAACCTGATTCTGATTAAAAACTCTGTTTAAAAGACTTTCTCATGAAATACTGATAAATGTTAATAAACTATTCAAATAGGGATTTTACAATGAGGTTGGAGTTTTTGGCAGAGGACTGTAAACATGAAATAATTATGTTTTAACTCCTGCAAAGTTAAACACAAACAAAGGCCAATATATATATATATATAAAAAAAGAAGAGAAAATGATCCATTCATCCATCCATCCACCTTCTAAGTCCACTTAACCTTTCATGGTCTTGGGTCTGGTGTACATCCATCCATGTTCCATATTGGAAGCCTGACCTCTGTAGAAATATCTGCCATTGATTTAAAGTAAACTTTACTGAACCACTGCAGACCAAACTGCTGAGATCAGTAGTTGTACTTAATTACTAAGAATAACAGTCAGGTGATCTTTCAGTTCCTTGAAGAGGATCGCAGGGGGATACATGTTTGGTGTATACTTGATTTAGACTAGTGGATCACATGAGAGTCATTAGTTTCACATATTTATTATAGCAACAGAAAATCAAGTCAGTGAACTGGAATGAACCAAAGTTCTGTCTCATCACAGTGAATGTGGACTGCAAGAAACAGCAGAAGACCCAGTTCTTCCAAGCTGATGTTAGTTGTAAATTTTTTCAAATGAATAAAATTTACTTACCTGAAATTTCTCAGGATGTTCCCCTCCAGCTTGACCAACAAATACCCCGGCACCGGCCTCCAGCTTCATCTCATCTGGGGATCTCTCGATTCGCATCACCTGATGTTCTGCATCACAGTTCAGGTAGAACATCACTTTGTCATCCTCCACAGCGACAGCAAAACGGTTCCAGGTGTCCTTCATGGAGGGCACACGGAACCTGGCCGCCTCGTAGGACTGCTTTGCTCCGGGCTCGCTATAGTAAAAAATGACATTCTGCTCGGTGCCCTGCACGTCTGACAGTTTGACCCCCACATGTATGACCTGCTGTGAGGAGTCTGTGATGGAGAAGATGATGCCACCATCATCAGAAGTGGGTTTCAGGTTGAAGATGAGGGCAAAGTTTCTGTAGAATGGGCTGGGGAGGTGTGCACGCGCGAGCTGGCCTGTGGTGGAATCTGGACCAAAGAGGTAGGCGGGGCTGTTTTCCGGGCCGTCCACCTCGGGGAATATATCCGGAGGAGGATCTCCAATCAGCTGCAGCAGCGAGACTCCGTTGTTTTCTGGACAACAGGAATAGGATGTCAGTTTGCAGTCTGAACAGAGCAGGTGGAGGTTAGAAAGGAGGGCTGCATGGCAGAGTTTGGTGTTAGACTACAAACTGTAAGGATGTGGGTCAGGGACAAAACATGTTAGATGCAAAAACAACATAAGGAACACTGTAAGTTTCTAAAGTACTTTTCTTCCACCTTTCTTATTGGCTTTAAAAACAGGTCCTCTCAAAGGATAACAGACGAATCAGTAATTTTTTACCTTAAAAAATACAGAAAGTGTTTAAATTTACCCGAATAATAGGAAAAATGGCAAAATGATACAACTCTAAACAAATTACACATCTACTTGGCCTCAAACACCAAGAGGGACAAATATTCCTTTGCTCACATGAGATGGACAATACAGGCCAAAGATCTTTAGTTTGAGTTGTTTGAGTTAGTTTGAGTTGTGTGTTTTGACCTCAGCATGTGAAGCACCTGTTGCACCATCCATCCATCCATCCATCCATCCATCCATCCATCCATCCATCCATCCATCGTTTTGAAGTCCAAACATAATGTTAAACAGTGAGGCTTATTTCCAGCTTTTTGCTTAGGTCAGTGCCTAAAAGATGGACGTGTTTCAGAAATGCACAGAATATAATGAGCAAAATTTACTCTCTAATGTGGTAGGATACATATTCATTTGTAGCAGCTTTCATCCTTAAACTAAACGTTCTCCTTTCATCAAAGAAAATGTTTTCTTGTATTGAACGAAAAAACAGAGAAATGACTTTCGGATGGTGTGTGACGTCTTTTGGAAACTTTGAAGAAGTGTTTCGGTTTACCACCTGGTGAGAAATAAGTGTATGTGCTGCTCGGTTCAAAGCCTCCCCACCGCTATGAGAGCAGGAGATCAACAGCTCAGCTGTTGGCTTTGTTCAGAAGCATGATGCTCAGCTGAACCCGAGAACGTCCTTGCTGTGAAACCATAAACATCAGCTGCGATCTGTCAGAGGAAGAAAGACGCTTTCATTTGAGTCTGAACTGACAGAGAGGCTGGTCAGGCTAGAACAGGACAGCAATAAAAATTCTTCCCATTACGCAGATGTTCTCTGCTTCATGTTTAGCTTCTGAGTGAGAGGATTGTACTGCTTCCCTATTTAAATACAGTGCCCTTGGCATTTATTGACACCCTTGACAAAAAACATGTCGAAAGCCTTAAAATAGATTAAACTTTTATTTCAGTAGCATCATGTCACACTGAAAAATTGCTGCATTTCTCCAGTAGAGAGCTTTGGAGATGCTTTTACCGCTTTAACCACCATGTTTACTGTGATTGGTGGAACATAAACTTCGGTCCAGCCTTGTTTGTCTCACTTGCAGCAGATTTAAAATTTTTAAACATTGCTTTGACTTTGGATGAACAGTTTTGGCTAAAATTTTGTATCAATATCCTGGTAAACATGAATAATATAATTTTATTTTTTATAACTGTTGGGACCCAGCCATGGAAACAACATTAAAACTCTGGTACAGCCTTTCTGGAACTTTCAAAATAAATTGCATTTAACTGACTTCCAGCAACTGAGGAAAGGGGGGTAGTAGCAGACTTCCCATGATGCCACTGTCTGAATAAGAGCACCCCCTCTCCAACAAGCCAATCTCTTCCACGCCGGTGTTCATCGGGATAGGAGGGGAAAGCGCGCTGATGTCTCTTTGCTGGCAAACAGACATAAACTCTTCAAACTGGATCCAAGGATGTCATACGATCATCGGTCATATGCAAAGTTAAGTACGAATGAAATACTGTATGTATTCCCCGTTCATTCATGAGGTGTAAGAGTTGCTTACTTTCTCTCTGAGGCCTGCAGAAGCAAACTGTCCCAGAGAAGTTCCCTACAGAGATGCGGTCTCTATGAAGCCGAGCGGAGCGGTCTCCCAGTCTGGAAGGAAGACAGCAGAGACCGCATCACCGTGGCTACGGTAACGTGCAGTGTGGTTGGAGGACACAACGAGCCGTCTTTCATCCACAGCTACGGAGGTTAGCTGTAGCTAATCATTGTTCACTGTGGATGCTTTCTTCAAACTTCGCCGCCCCAGACAGCTTTTCCTCATCATGGTCAGAGGTTAGGTTTGGGCAGAACAGAGAAATAGAAGGATTTAGATTGAAATGATCTAAATGTTTTTCATTTTATGAAGTTTGGTTTTGTTTGTGTTGAACTCAGCTATCTTGGTGCTAGCAGACTATCTGCAGCACACTGCTCAGTTTTGTGTTCTGTGTCTATGTGTTTTTAAAGTTAAGACAAACTTTATTTAAAGGGTGATTTTAAACACAGAAGATTGCTCATAACGCGCCGTCTGCGCTTATGCTATTTAACCCTTTTATTGACGGTATTTTTAAAGGTGTGGTTTGATTCTGGCGCTAAGTTATCAGCTTCTTTATTAGCTTCAACTGCTAACATGTAAGGACAGTTCTTGCTGCCAAATAATATTTACCCAGAAAGGTTTAGTTTTCAATCCAGTAAATAATGTGTCCCTAACATCATTTTACTAAATTTGAGAACTAAGTAAACACCATTAAGCCCCATTTCTCCAGAAAGATTTGGCTCCTTTCCCATTCCCTTAATAATATTTCTTTAAATATTATTTTAATAAATAAAGGCAGCTAATGAGACCCCGTTGAGAATTAGCCATCCAGAAGGTTGGTTTTATTCAGCAGATCATTCTTAAAATATTATTTTATTAAAATAATATTTTATCTGATCTTGCATTGTGAATGGTTGTCTAAGTTAGTTCCAAGACTAACTTCACGTCACTTCCAGATTCTTCAAGATAATCCTTGGTTCTCAAACATAAACATTGCATAGTAATGTTGCATCACTCTTTTGGTCATAATTTCCAATTATCTTTAATCGACTTGTTTATATTGTACATAGTCCATTAGTCTTCCTTATTCTTTAATTCTGCTTGGTAATTTAGTTGGATTGTTTTAGCAAAGTAAAGAGTTTGTTGATTGAAATATGTTTGACTTTGAGTTGACTTATTTTTGTTAATAAATTCTTGTATTTTAAGAAATTGTGTGAATTTATTCCATATATGTGCAGAGTTTATGCTGTTCAATAATTTTGTCCTAATACCATCGCCTTACTGGGCTGGTATTCACAGGACAACCCTTAATAGACCGAAGTATTATTTGATAAAATATTAATATTAAATATTAAATAATATTTTCCGATTCATAATCCCAACATAACCTTTATTCCAGACATAATTAGTCCATATCATTAAAAAAGAAAAAGAAAGAAAGAAAATAAAGAAAAATCACAAAGCATACAAGCATATATCTGGGGTCATTAATTTTGAAATTGACAGAGCTCTAACTCTTAAGTTCTTCGACACATTCAAACGACGCATAAATGTATACACGTAGATCCTCAATAACACATGAACATTTTACATTCAGAATTACCGTGTAGTATTTTGTCAAAAAAAAAAAAAAAAACAGCTGTAGGTGTATAAGCAAGCAGGTGTAATCTTGTATTCTCTTTATCCTTCTTTCTCTCCTCCACTCTTTCCTCCTTTTCTCCCCTTTTTCCACATCTCTCTCTTTTTTGAGCTTCATTTTTCCTTTTCATTTCAGTCTCCGTGTCCGTAACAATTGAAATATTCCCAAATAAGTTTATAATAAAGTTTCTTTTATAAATATCAAGCAGAACTTTAAAGCATTAGCTGTGATGCTCTGCTTGTGAAAGTAAATCTGTTGGGCAATTTCTTGGCACTCAGACAACAATTCTGAGCGATACTCTGCCGGACAGGACACGGTAAAAAAAAAATGTTATAAAAAATAACACATGAAAAGTAGGAATGTTGCTCATAAAAAACATTTGACTTCCAGGTGTCCATCTTTGAACCCTGAAGTAGATTCTAAATGCATCCTGAAAGGCTACTTGTAGTTTCTTCATTGCAGCTTTACTGTAGTTACACCACAGGTCAGCCACATAGAAGGAAGTACAACAAGTTCAAAAAGGTTTCCCTTTAATAACGTCTGTGCACATGTTACATTTGTGTGCCAAAATATTAGCTTGCATATACAGCTTACAACACTGTCATTTAACATCTTCTTCATCACAAAGATCACTCCTTAAAATATGACCGCCGGTATTTCACTTTACTCACAACATCCAAAAATAGTTTTTCCTAAACAAAAAGATGGAAAATTCAGCTTCTAAACCTCTTTAGTTGAAACAATCATACTAACACTCTTTTTAGGATTAAGCATGATGTCAGACTGGACACCATACCTAGCACAGACCCTGAGAAGCTGCTAAAAACCCGCACTAAAGGGAGACAAGAGAATCAAATCATCCGCATACATTAAATAATTGACAAGAAGGTTACCCACCATACATCCAGTCTTATGAGCACTTAATTCAACAGACAAACCATCAAGATACATGTTGAAAACAAGTGAGGACAGGACCCATCCTTGTCTTACTCCATTGGACACTGAGAACGGTTCAGAAACTTTCGAAACCCAATTAACTTGCACAATCGGATGAGAGGACCTGAAATGTAAAATCCTGATTAAATTCATAGCCAAGGGATACAAAAACCTCCATTTTGGTCATACATTCATGTGCATCAGCAGTGCATATACTGTGATCAAGCCAAGATGTTGTATGCCATGCCTTACTAATATATATAGTGCTGTCTACTGGCAGATTTTATTTAATAGATGATACCAGGTTATTAATTTGACAAAACTGGCCTAAATGTTGCCCAAAAAGGGAACTTGTATTAGATACATGAGCATTCATGTCACCAACAATAAAAACACAATTATATTCACACGTGGGCGGACAAACCAAAGGATATTCAAATCCAGCAAAAGGAAAAGTGGCAAAACTGGAGTTCTTCTGTGACCTGGTTTCAGCGAAAGGACTGGCTAACGGCAAGTGTAGCTAAACAATCTCTTTTCTGCTTTTCGTACATGGTGTTTGGAGGAGACACAGCTTGGACCCAACAAGGAATTGTTGATCTTAAACATTTCTCATATGAAATACAAAAAACACAAATCCAGCACAAGTCACATTGGTAACAGTGTAAAATTGTCCATGTTGGGCAGGGTTAACATCGCCGGTCAGCTGGATGAGGACCACCGCGTCGCTGTACAGAGACGTGTTTACCCAGATTTTGGATTGCATTACATTTTGCAAGTCACACGAGCTACCATTACGTAGGACCGATGAATCTTCCTAATCCCTGAATCAGGGTGTTATCTGGTTAACCAGTTTTCTTTTTTAGACAATCAGTTGGCAGAACACCTGCCAAATACACAGGTGGCCAAATACACCTCTAAAACCAGCCAAAATGAGCTGCTTGATTGCATTTAATGGGTTTATCACAGTGGCGCAGTTGGTAGCACTGTTGCCTTGCAGCAAGAAGGTCCTGGGTTCGATTCCCGGCCAGGGGTCTTTCTGCATGGAGTTTGCATGTTCTCCCCATGCATGCGTGGGTTCTCACCGGGTACTCCGGCTTCCTCCCACAGTCCAAAGACATGCCTGTTAGGTTAATTGGTCTCTCTAAATTGCCCTTAGGTGTATGAATGAGTGTGTGCATGGTTGTTTGTGTGTTGCCCTGCGATGGACTGGCGACCTGTCCAGGGTGTACCCTGCCTCTTGCCCATAGACTGCTGGAGATAGGCACCAGCTCCCCTGTGACCCACTATGGAATAAGCGGTAGAAAATGACTGACTGACTGGGTTTATCAACAAAAAATTAGGGATGAAATATCAGAAGCACCATTTGTTGGGATGCAAGCAGATGAAACCAAAGATGTGGCTTGTGTGAGCCAGTGTGCGATTGTGCTCAGGTACATCACTGAATGCACAGCAGTGGAGAGATTCCTGGGCTTTTTGCAGATTGACAAAAACCATGTTGGGGACACAGCAAACATGTGGAAGAAGGTGATTTGGTCAGACGAGACCAAAATTGAACTTTTTGGCCAAAATGTGAAACACTATGTGTGGAGAACAAACACTGCATATCATTCTGAACACACCAACCCCACTGTCAAATATGGTGGTGGCAGCATCAGGCTCTGGGGCTGCTTCTCTTCAGCAGGGACAGTGTGAATCTACAATATCCATAGTCATGAAAATAAAGAAAACTCTTTGAATGAGAAGGTGTGTCCAAACATTTGGTGTGTACTGTATATATATCTATATATATATACAGGGTTTGGACAATGAAACTGAAACACCTGATTTTAGACCACAATATTTATTAGTATGGTGTAGGGCCTCCTTTTGCAGCCAATACAGCGTCAATTCGTCTTGGGAATGACATATACAAGTCCTGCACAGTGGTCAGAGGGATTTTAAGCCATTCTTCTTGCAGGATAGTGGCCAGGTCACTACGTGATACTAGTGGAGGAAAACATTTCCTGACTCGCTCCTCCAAAACACCCCAAAGTGGCTCAATAATATTTAGATCTGGTGACTGTGCAGGCCATGGGAGATGTTCAACTTAACTTTCATGTTCATCAAACCAATCTTTCATCAGTCTTGCTGTGTGTATTGGTGCATTGTCATCCTGATACACGGCACCGCCTTCAGGATACAATGTTTGAACCATTGGATGCACATGGTCCTCAAGAATGGTTCGGTAGTCCTTGGCAGGGACGCGCCCATCTAGCACAATTATTGGGCCAAGGGAATGCCATGATATGGCAGCCCAAACCATCATTGATCCACCCTCATGCTTCACTCTGGGCAATCAACAGTCTGGGTGATACGCTTCTTTGGGGCTTCTCCACACCGTAACTCTCCTGGATGTGGGGAAAACAGTAAAGGTGGACTCATCAGAGAACAATACATGTTTCACATTGTCCACAGCTCAAGATTTGTGCTCCTTGCACCATTGAAACCGACGTTTGGCATTGGCATGAGTGACCAAAGGTTTGGCTATAGCAGCCCGGCCGTGTATATTGACCCTGTGGAGCTCCCGACGGACAGTTCTGGTGGAAACAGGAGAGTTGAGGTGCACATTTAATTCTGCCGTGATTTGGGCAGCCGTGGTTTTATGTTTTTTGGATACAATCCGGGTTAGCCTCCGAACATCCATTTCAGACAGCTTCCTCTTGCGTCCACAGTTAATCCTGTTGGATGTGGTTCGTCCTTCTTGGTGGTATGCTGACATTACCCTGGATACCGTGGCTCTTGATACATCACAAAGACTTGCTGTCTTGGTCACAGATGCGCCAGCAAGACGTGCACCAACAATTTGTCCTCTTTTGAACTCTGGTATGTCACCCATAATGTTGTGTGCATTTCAATATTTTGAGCAAAACTGTGCTCTTACCCTGCTAATTGAACCTTCACACTCTGCTCTTACTGGTGCAATGTGCAATCATTGAAGACTGGCTACCAGGCTGGTCCAATTTAGCCATGAAACCTCCCACACTAAAATGACAGGCGTTTCAGTTTCATTGTCCAACCCCTGTATATATATCTAGCCTACAAATATCACCACCAGCCGCCACTGAATATAATATAATATAATATAATGAAATTTTAATAACATATACAGGATCAAAGCCTTCATCAGGAGCAACAATCTGATGGTTTCTGGTATTATTGATACAGTGGTTTTAAAAAGTTAAGGTTAAGCTGCTTTCCAACATAAAGTTCAGATGATTAAAAGTCATTTAATTAAGATTTATGAGTTTTCACCAGTGCTTTGCACTAAATACAATAACTCGGTAAATCTCAGTTTGTAAGACTCACTGTGTTACCTTACAAAGATCAGACAGCAACGAGGCATAATAATAATTCCACCAATCTCTATATGTGCAAAAAATATCTGCATTTTTGACAGTTTACTCTGTGTTTAGTGGTTTTAATAATCATTGACTTTGAATTTGACTTCATATTTTTATTATTTATTATTATTTAAATTATTAAATTTATTCTCAAAAGTTGAGGCAGATATTTTTTACTAAATTGAGTTAGATCAGGTTTTCTGATTATGTCTCAAATTTGTGTTTCTTTCAGTAGCACAGTGGCACTGATCCGGCTTGTACTGGCTGAAATCACTGATATCTGTAATACATTTGAGCTCATTTTTTTAAACAGGTAAATCTAAGAAACATCAACCATGCAGGTAAAATGTGCTGCAGATTAGCCCGGCAGAGGGATTGGTTTTAAATCCAATGAATGAATTACAAGATTATTCCCATTTACACTCACTGGCTACTTTATGAGGTACAACTTGCTAGTACCGGATTGGACCCCCTTTTGCCTTCAGAACTGCCTTAATCCTTCGTGGCATAGATTCAACAAGGTACTGGAAACATTCCTCATAGTTTGGTCCATATTGACATGATAGCATCACACAGATGCTGCAGATTTGTCGGCCAAATGTGCTCTATTGGACTGAGATCTGGTGACTGTGGAGGCCATTTGAGTCCAGTGAACTCATTGTCATGTTCAAGAAACCAGAGATGATTCGTGCTTTATGACATGGTGCGTTATCCTGCTGGAAGTAACCATCAGAAGATGGGTACACTGTGGTCATAAAGGGATGGACTTGGTCAGCAACAATAGGTAGGCTGTGGCGTTGACACGATGCTCGATTGGTACTAAGGGGCCCCACGTGTGCCAAGAAAATATCCCACACACCAATACACCACCACCACCAGCCTGAACCGTTGATACAAGGCAGGATGGATCTATGCTTTCATGTTGTTGACGTCAAATTCTGACCCTACCATCGAATGTCGCAGCAGAAATCTAGACTCATCAGACCAGGCAACGTTTTTCCAGTCTTCTATTGTCCAATTTTGGTGAGCCTGGGCAAATTGTAGCCTCAGTTTTCTGTTCTTAGCTGACAGGAGTGGCACCTGGTGTGGTCTTCTGCTGCTGTAGCCCATCCACCTCAAGGTTCGACGTGTTGTGCGTTCAGAGATGCTCTTCTGCATGCCTTGGTTGTAACGAGTGCTTATTTGAGTTACTGTTGCCTTTCTATCAGCTCAAACCAGTCTGGCCATTCTCCTCTGACCTCTGACATCAACAAGGCATTTGCGCCCACAGAACTGCCGCTGACTGGATATTTTCTCTTTTTCTGACCATTCTCTGTAAACCCTAGAGATGGTGGTGCGTGAAAATCCCAGTAGATCAGCAGTTTCTGAAATACTCAGACCAGCCCGTCTGGCACCAACAACCATGCCACGTTCAAAGTCACTTAAATCACCTTTCTTCCCCATTCTGATGCTCGGTTTGACCTGCAGCATATCGTCTTGACCATGTCTACATGCCTAAATGCATTGAGTTGCTGCCATTGGCTGATTAGAAATATGCATTAACCAGCAGTTGGATAGGTGTACTTAATAAAGTGGCCAGTGAGTGTATACATCAAAGCCTCTACCAATAAACCTTTATCTGATTTTTATTAAACCCAAATCAGAGGGCACTGATGAGCACGCTGTTGGTTGATGTGTTTACAGATGGAAAAAAGGGTTTTTAGTATTTATGCATTTAATACACAAAAAAAAGAAAAACTGATTGTTTTTCAGGAGCTCACCCGGTGGCTGATTTCTCTTGCTGATAGAGTGGTGTATCACTAATTATCAGTATATCACCCTGACAATCACCTTTAAAAAAAACCTTGAAGTATATGAATGAGGCACAGGTTCAGAAGCTTTCAGGTGCACCTCGACTGCTGTATGAATGGCAGTTTACAATAAACAGTCATTTGCACTGAGCAGAGCAGATGTTTACTTAGATAAACTCAGAATGGGAGACCTCCAAGGTCCCAGCGAGGGGCTTGTGCTCACATGTTTAAACTTGGCATCCTATGAGCTCATTCATAACTAAAGTGGGGTAGGAAAACTGCAAAAGCGTATAGTAGTTTAGCTCTGAAATGCAGTATTTCAAATTCATGTTACTTTTGGTGTAGAAGCTTAGCAGTGAAAAAGCAGAGAACATCCAAAACTTCTCATGCTTTGAAACGTTTGTGACATGAGTGATGGAGAGGATTTCTCTCTGATTGTAATAAGTTTTCAGCTAGACTTCATCTCTCCCAACCCTTTCTTCTAAAGTTCACACATGTAATTAACTTTAATACTTTTGCCAGAAGTTCATATGTGCATGTGTATCTTGTTGGAAACTTTCTAAACCTGTCATTACAGAAAGGATCACTTGCACAGAACAGATGTGCTCTCCGTTGCATGCAGATTTGCAAAAAGACGAAATGTTTCTATGAACTACAAAATCTGTAATTTGCCAGATGCCAGTTGGGGACTGTAATTAGAACATTTTAAAGGTGAAATCTAATAGAGGTCATAACAATTGACCCATTTTGGGTGTTTGCACAAGAATTTGTTACTAAATCTGGTCCAATGAGCATAGTCCCTCTCAGAGATCTGATGTTAGTCAAAAATGTTAGCGACACAAAGCTTTCATCATTACCATTTTAAGTACAATCTGAATTCAGGTTCCCATAATGGCCTTTGTTAAACAATGACTGCTTCAAGGTCAGCTGAGCACCAAAAATAAAAGAGCTGTCGATGAAAGGAGCTGCTGAGTTTATGGTGACAGTTTGTCTTGTCAAGCCGGCCGCCTACCAACCAGGAAAGCAGTTCTTTGTCTCCTCCCAGCATTCCAGGATGGGGTGCTGCAGTTTGTGATAGTTGTGGTGAAGTGTCCATACATTGGGACACCATGCACGCAGCTTTGGGAAATCTGGTTTGATATAATTTATCAGCATTTCAAACATCTCTCCAGGCCTCCTGTCAGAAGCAGAGATCTATGTTTTTACTCTGTGAGAAGCTTACACACCACAGCCTAGCTAGGCATTGCTGCTGATCATGTTCATCTGTTTATGACCACAGTGTGTCTCCTGATGGCCGCTTCCAGCGGAATAATGCTCCATGTCATAAAGTACAAAATAATTCAATCAGTTTTACTGAACATGACAATGAGTACACTGCACTCCAAAGACCTCCATAGTCACCAGATCTCAATCTAGCAGACGCTTTGGGATGTGATGATGTCAGATCTCATATGCTGTACAGCAATTTGGACTGGTTGAATGCTGCAGGCAGCTGGATTTGAACTTTAGCTACGTTTTCTCCAGTATCTGTGATGTTTACATTAAGCTTAATGTTGTTTAAAGTGAGTAATTCAGTTAAGTGTAGAGCAAGTTACAAACCTTATTACTGTTGAAAGATGTGTACGCTGACATAAAATTTGATTCAGTCCACCTTCTCCACTGTAGCTGCTGAAGAATTTTAATGTTCCCAAATAGCAGAGTTCAATGACACCTGGAAGCCCTCTCTTTTTGTTCTGGTTTCATTTTTAAAGTTTAACTACAGAAAAGCATATTGCATCCATACTTCTGCACATAAACTTTTTGAATGTGTTCAGGTAAAAAACAAAGCTGTATTTGTTTGGTACATGCCCTTACCGAACCAATAGGCCCGTACCGGATATTTTCAGAACAAATACTTGTACCATTTAACCCATATCATGCAGATTCTTGAAAGCACTAATTTTCATCTTTGATACCTTGTCTGTTTGTAAGAATTCTTCAAATAGCTGTTTCAATGCTTTGTTTTGTGTCCAATCTAAAACCGCCTTAATAGCCACAGTTCTAAATTCAAGCTGTTTGGAGCCCCAAAACCAATGAAATGGCCCCAGTTATATGGCCCCTGTGCCATATCACAAAAAGGCCCCTACTCCACACCAGATACGAAACACACCAAAACATTAAAATTCAGACAGAAGGTTGATGGTTTCTGCTGAGTCTTGGAGAAGTTTTCTGGGGTCCACTAAGACTGTAGCGTTCTCCCTATGAAATGCATTGGAGTTGGAATAAATAACTAACTCTGACTGCACTGTTCAATGGTTAGGATTAATTGGAATGTATGAACCTGACTTTTGTGAAGTTCCTTGAGACAACATGTGTTGTTAATTGGTGCTATACAAATAAAACTGAATTGAATTGAACTGAATTGGAGCATGAGAGTTAATAGACGGTTTTAAGCATACCCAAAACTTCCATGGTGGGATTGTGCCAGTGAGCCTGGTAGCAGCAGTGGTTGGTTATGCATGAGGTATGGCCTCCTTGCTCCTGCATAGCTTCATCATCAGAGCAGACACCAAGCAGCCCTGATGTCATGCTAGTCTCATGTCCAGATTGCAGTGGTCAATAAATACCGCCCAAACAGGCCCCCCTGCACATTGGTTGTTGAACAGGACTTTGGGTGTAAAAGGGCTACCAGTTGGAGAGAAGAACGGCACACACACCTCCAAATTGTGCATAGGCTAATTGACTGAAGTGTATTATAAGATCTTCAGGCTGCAGTTCACATATAAAATGTATTTACAATAATAAATACTAATAATAATAATTTTGCAGCATGACTATGAGCCAGTTACATTGGGTCTTAAGAGCTCAGTGTTACTGGCTCATAGTAATTAGAGAAAAAAACAGATTTCAAATTTTGTGTGCATGATTCCCCCTGATTGCACTCACTGAGATACGTCCACATAACCTGATGAAAATACTGAAGATGTTTTTCCTTTCACAACAAGGTGTAAACTAATGGTTGGGAGAAGAAACCTCCCATTTATTTGGGAAATTCTGTGGAATAAAATACACTGCTCAAAAAAATAAAGGGAACACTTAAACAACACAATATAACTCCAAGTAAATCAAACTTCTGTGAAATCAAACTGTCCACTTATGAAGCAACACTGATTGACAATCAATTTCACAGCTGTTGTGCAAATGGAATAGACAACAGGGGGAAATCTTTGGAGATTAGCAAGACACACTCAATAAGGAGTGGTTCTGCAGGTGGGGACCACAGTACCTATGCTTTCTGGCAGATGTTTTGGTCACTTTTGAATGTTGGTGGTGCTTTCACACTTGTGGTAGCATGAGACGGACTCTACAACCCACACAAGTGGCTCAGGTAGTGCAGCTCATCCAGGATGGCACATCAATGCGAGTTGTGACAAGAAGGTTTGCTGTGTCTGTCAGCGTAGTGTCCAGAGCCTGGAGGCGCTACCAGGAGACAGGCCAGTACACCAAGAGACGTGGAGGAGGCCGAAGGAGGGCAAAAGCCCAGCAGCAGGACCGCTACCTCCACCTTTGTGCAAGGAGGAACATGAGAAGCACTGCCAGAGCCCTGCAAAATGACCTCCAGCAGGCCACAAATGTGCATGTGTCTGCACAAACGGTTAGAAACCGACTCCATGAGGATGGTATGAGGGCCCGACGTCCACAAATGGGGGTTGTGCTCACAGCCCAACACCGTGCAGAACACTTGGCATTTGCCAGAGAACACCAGGATTGGCAAATTCGCCACTGGTGCCCTGTGCTCTTCACAAATGAAAGCAGGTTCACACTGAGCACGTGACAGACGTGACAGAGCCTGGAGACACTGTGGAGAGCGATCTGCTGCCTGCAACATCATTCAGCATGACCGGTTTGGCAGTGGGTCAGTAATGGTGTGGGGTGGCATTTCTTTGGAGGGCCACACGGTCTTCCATGTGCTTGCCAGAGGTAGCCTGACTGCCATTAGATACCGAGATGAGATCCTCAGACCCCTTGTGAGACCATATGCTGATGCTGATGGCCCTGGGTTCCTCCTAATGCAGGACAATGCTAGACCTCATGTGGCTGGAGTGTGTCATCCGATTGAGCACATCTGGGACATCATGTCTCGCTCCATCCACCAACGTCACGTTGCACCACAGACTGTCCAGGAGTTGGCAGATGCTTTAGTCCAGGTGTGGGAGGAGATCCCTCAGGAGACCATCCACCGTCTCATCAGGAGCATGCCCAGGAGTTGTAGGGAGGTCATACAGACACGTGGAGGCCACACACAATATTTAGCCTCATTTTGACTTGTTTTAAGGACATTACATCAAAGTTGGATCAGCCTGTAGCCTGTTTTTCCACTTTAATTTTGTGTGTGACTCCAAATCCAGGCCTCCATTGGTTATTAAATTTGATTTCCATTGTTGATTTTTGTGTGATTCTGTTGTCAGCACATTCAACTTTGTACAGAACAAAATATTCAATGAGAATATTTCATTCATTCAGATCTAGGATGTGTTATTTGAGTGTTCCCTTTATTTTTTTGAGCAGTGTATAAGATCTTCGACCTTAGTGCAGGTTTGTGTGTACTACCAGTGACAGTAGCATTGAGGTAGGATAGCTGGGAATGTGGCAGTAGCAATTTGATTGATTCTCACTCGAGTGAGCTTTTCTGACTTTGTCTGGACTCAAATTTAAACTTTTTTTCATACTAATTTCTGCTTTTTCAAGGAAGCACTGCTTAAAACATTAGTCCAGGTAGACATTGTTACAGTACTAACAAGTATCAGGTTAAAAAAGGACTCTTGATTGAAAGGTCACCTAGGAAGGAGGATCTAGCTCTAAAAAGCATTGCAGTTACATATTTGCTTTAAATTTATGTAGTTTTCCACCTTAAAAAGAATCAGAAGCTTGTAGAGGCACAGCAAAATTGCTTCTAAACAAGACTAATACACATTCCAACAACGCAGAGAACACCACCACCCTCAACAGCCCTTAAGAACTTCAGGCCATCATCCAACTCAGAACATCCCAGAGCTTTAACAACTCAGCTTCATTACTTTTTGGTTTCTGCTTGTACAACAAAAACCTGAGGGGTGAAAAGGTGTGGAGCAGTAAAGTCGCTGGACAGTACTGCAGTCGTAATGGAAGCTCAATAGGTTCGGCCAAGTCAGACTGAATCCCTGCCAAGAACCACCGCCAAGCACCAGACCACCTCTCAAAATGATTCTCTGCTCAGAGGAACCATGATGCAACTAATCAGTCAGATCACTAGAAACAGACACAAGACACCAGAAACCACATGGCCATGGACACAACCTGAATATGTCAATTAAGCATGAGACTGACGGTTTCCTCTGCAGGATAAAGTCTCGAACCCTCTGAAGTAAATTGCAGTTGACCTTTATTCCCTGATGTGAATGACTGCTCATCTTTCAAGAAGGAGTCCGGTAACCATGGAAAAAGGTAATTAAAGGAGTTATTGAGCCCTAACAATCCTGACCCCTGACAGGGAAACGTTACAATTAAGTGATCCAGCCAAGAGAGCTGTAGGTAATGAAACATGTCTGAGGCTTGTCATAATCAGGATTAAGATTGAAGGTCAGAGGATATCAGAGTGGGTGGACACCATGAAGAAATCATGAGACTAATAATCATGAGAATGAAGGGTTTCTTTTAGTTTAAAGGCAATTATTAACATAGTTTTATAACAAGTATCTTCAACGTTTATTGAAATCAGAGCCACAGATAAGATGCTCATAGTTAACAAAGATCACACATAGCTCCTAAGGAGAGCAGTATAGTAGGTCAACTGAAGGATTTAGATGTCAAATAGAGAAGTTACACTGCCTGGCCAAAAAAAAAGTCGACAAAGGTTACACACTAATATTTCGTTGGACCGCCTTTAGCTTTGATTACGGCACACATTCGCTGTGGCATTGTTTCGGTAAGCTTCTGCAGTGTCACAAGATTTATTTTCACCCAGTGTTGCATTAATTTCCACCAAGATCTTGCATTGATGATGGCAGAGTCTGACCGCTGCGCAAAGCCTTCTCCAGCACATCCCAAAGATTCTCAATGAGGTTAAGGTCTGTGGTGCCCAATCCATGTGTGAGAATTATGTCTCATGCTCCCTGAACCACTCTTTCACAATGCAAGCCCGATGAATCCTGGCATTGTCATCTTGGAATATGCCCGTGCCATCAGGAAAGAAAAAAGTCCATTGATGGAATAACCTGGTCATTCAGTATATTCAGGTAGTCAGCTGACCTCATTCTTTGAACACATACTGTTGTTGAACCCAGACCTGACCACCTGCAGCAACCCCAGATCATAGCACTGCCCCACAGGCTGGTACAGTAGGCACCATGCATGATGGGTCCATCACTCTGGAACAGGGTAAATCTGGACTTATCAGACCATATGACCTTCTTCCATTGCTCCAGAGTCCAATCTTTATGCTCCCTAGCAAACTGAAGCCTTTTTTTCAAGTTAGCCTCACTGATTAGTGGTTTTCTTTAGGCTTCACAACTGTTCAGTCCCAATCCCTTGAGTTCCCTTCGCATTGTGCGTATGGAAATGCTCTTACTTTCACTACTAAACAGCCCGGAGTTCTACTGTTGTTTGTCTTCGATTTGATTTCACCAAACGTTTAAGTGATTACCGATCACAATCATTCAGGATTTTTTTCTGGCCACATTTCTTCCTCGAAGACGATGGGTCCCCACTATCCTTCCAGTTTTTAATAATGTGTTGGACAGTTCTTAACCCAATTTTGGTAGTTTCTGCAATATCCTTGTTTTCTCTGCTTGATGCATGCCAATGATTTGACCCTTCTGAAACAGACTGACATCATTTCCACGACCGTGGGATGTGTCTTTAGACATGGTTGTTTAAGAAATGAGAAGCAACTCATTGCATCAGTTGGGGTTAAATAACTTGTTGCCAGCTGAAAAACAATCACCCATGCAGTAATTATCCAACTATTTTCTTAGTTAAATCCAGGTAGCGACTTTTTTCTTTGGCCAGGCAGTGTATAATTTAATAACTCAAAAACAAGAAATGCAATCAGATACAGCCTCTTTTACACAGGTCTAAACTTTTACATAGGGTCATTAGTTGCTTCAATTTAAGCTCAAGTTAAACTCTAAACTGTCAGTATTTATTAAACATACAAAAGTGGAAAAGCTCTTTTTGGCAAATTACACTGCACTGCAAAGTACACCTTCATTATTGTAATAGAGGGTGTAATAAGAGGGAAAGTGAAAGCCTGGTGCTGCTGGTCAAATGCACTAAAGTCAAAAGCCTCTTCTCTCTTAAAAACATATGGAAGCGCAACTTAAATTTGCAAATCTGCATTTAAATAAAGCTCAACACTTCTGGAACAATGTCCTTTGGACAGATGAGGCCAAAGTAGAGACATTTAGCCATATTGAACAAAACCATGTTTGGAGTAAAAACTGCATATCAGCACAAACAGCTGTCAAGCACAGTGGTGGAGGGATGATGGTTTGGGCTTGTTTTGCAGCTACAGGACTTGGGCACCCTGCAATCATTGAGTGAACTCATCTGTATATCAAAGTCAAATGAGAGGCTATCTCTCTGAGAACTGAAGCTTGATCCTAACAGGGTCATCGACATGACAATGGTCCCAAACACAGCAGCTAATCTTCAACAGAAGGTAAAAAAAAAGGTTGCAAAGGCCTAGTAAAAGCCCAAACCTCAACTTGATTGCTGTGGTAGAACCTTCAGAAAGCTGTGCAGAAACAAATGTCTGCAAACCTCAACAAACTGAAACAATGCTGGAAGGAATTATAGGCAATAATACCACTACAATGATGTGAAATACAAATGAAGTCACGCAGAGAAAATTTGCTGGGAGTTATTTCTGCTGAAGAATGTTCAACAAGCTGCATTTTGTTTAATAATTGGCAGAAAAGTATCTGTTGTGTTTCTTTTTTATTTCAGGTTTAAATAATTTTAAAATCCAGGTAAACACTGGATCAGTTTTATTATTTCCTATTATCTAAAATTTAAGAATTAAAAGAAGGTGTAATTTTTTCTGTCATGACTGTTTTCTAGATTTATTTGTTTCATATTGACCCATGTTGGATGGTAATTCGTATTTTGCATCAGAACTACTGAGTCATGAACGTTGCAAAATGATTCCAGCTGTAAACACTTTGTTTGATCCAAAGTGGCCAAAAGCAGCACACTTAGATCTTGAGACCAGTTTTACCAGCAGGCACTATGAGTCGGTGCTGAAACGGCTTCTGAATAACGTACAACGTTATCCTCTAAAGCGTCTTTTTATACAGGAAAGCATCATTAATAGGCTAATGGCTGCTGATGTGTTTGCAACCAGAATGTCTTCGAATAGCTTTGTGACTTATCCCTGCTTTAATCCTTCTATAACTTTAAATTATTTCACACCAGTTCATATATATATATCTTGAACCAGATACTTCTCTTGGTCATGGAGCCAAAAACATGATGCACCACTCATGTCTGTCAGTGAAGCACAGTGTCTAAAAGATAACGCTGCTGTAAAAAGACTGTCTGCAGGTCCCAGTGATATGGACTGACACTGTGGGCAGGAGTTAAGCCAGATAGGCATAATGAAGGCAGAGCAAGAACTCACTTTCCCACATAAAAAGGTTTAATAAAAAACTATTAAAAAAAATGAGTCCTCTCACATTAATCACACCAAATATCTTACAGTTTATAATTATCATTTTTCTAAATGATAATTAATAAATTGTACTTCTCAGTATGTAGTCTGGTAAAGTGGATTCAAGCTGTAATCTCTTAGAACAACAGTTTGTTCACCACAAGCACAAACTTTGACTACAGTGGATAAATCCTGAAGAGTAGGGCTGCATGGCATTAGGAAACTAGATTATGATATTATTGTTCCCAACTCCCTCAGCATTGGACCTTCAGCATTGGACTCTATCATCTATATCAGAAGTGGGCATCTACTCCAATTAGACCCCATCCAACAGGCTGAATGTCTTAATGGCAATAAAAGTTTGCATTTATGAAAATTTTAAATAAAAACCAACAGATGTAGTATTCCAACATCAATATTAATGTTCATTCTGATATTGTGATGACAATTTATTGTGGAGGCCTTGTTTAGAAGTCCTTTGTATCATTAAAAGCTCAGCATCTTTATCAATGTCTGTGTCAGACACCATGTCTCAAACTAAAAGGATGCTAATGTAGCTAAACAGAGAAAACAACAGCAGTTGTCCACAAAATAAAAACTGGATTTTCAAAATAAAAGCAATATATACCTTTTTAGGCGTTATTTCTATTTCTCCACTTTAAAACTGTGCAACAGCTACCAACAGTTTTAATTAGCAATCCATAGATGAATACAATAATTGTCTTTGTTGTTGCTTATGTAAAATGACTATTTAGTGATGCTGTGTTGTTCAACCACTAAAACTAATACCAAAGATGATGCATGCTTCCTTGAAATATAACCTGCAAAGAGGATGTGTTAAAGTTGAGACAGACCTGATTGATGTTGCATGCTGAAAACCTCACAAGCAAATCAAAAAGAAAAACACAACAAAATCAGTCAGGATCCAAGCTTGGTAGGCTGCAGCCAGAATATCCCAAGGGTTAATAAGTCAAATTAATTAAATGTGATTAAAAGCCTAAACACTGTTAATGTATTGCACTCAGTGTTGACAAGCGTCAGTTAAGCTGGGTTGGGATAAGAATCTGGTTAGAAGAGGATTTTTAAACCGGTTCAAAATGAACCCAAATATGAGATTCATTTTGAGCCAGCGGTTACCTTTCTGGTTACAAACTGACAAGCACTGATACCCATCATCCTCATCTGGCAGAGTGTGGCACTCCACAGGGAGGTGACCCTCATTCAGGAGCGCCCAGCAACTGTCCCGTAACACTTCGCAGAACCGTCGGCAAGGCAACATGGGTGGCACAACCACAGGGCCACACTTTGGTACCAAGAGAAGGCAGAGAAACCACTCCACACCATGGTGGCAACGTGACCGCAGCAGCCATTCCCACTCATTCAGGAGTGCTCGGACTTCCTCCACACTGCTGTGGTTGAAGTAATTGGGTAAAGCAAAATTTTCCCCCAGCATTGAGGAGCAGAAAGGCAGAGCAGAATCTAGCTTCAAGCAATGCAAAGAATCAATGGGAAGCGCTAATTTAGCTACTTCTGTGTGGGTTTCAGCTGGTGCCTCAACACCTACGGCTGTCTGGCTAAGTTGTTGTTCCCTTACTGATGGCTGAGTAGCACCTAAAACATGTAGAGTTTGAGCTAAAACTAAGTCTTGCCTGGATATTACAGGTTGAGTGGCTGTTGTAGGTACATCAGGGTCTGATTTGTTGTTGTCTATCTCTGGTTGTGGGGTTTGAGCTTTTTGTGTTGGAGAAAAAGTCTGGTTAGGAAATTGGTGTTGACTTGTCTGTAGAAACTGAACTGAAGTGACTGATTCATTAGCAGCAGTTGGTAACTGAATGGCTTTTACTTCCTCAACAGTAGTCTGTAAAAAGTTGCCAATTAATACACTAGTTAGTAAATCTTGATTTTCATAAGAAGACATGAACAAGTTATTCCCACTAACACCAGTGATTCTGCTTTCTTTGTTTTGGGCTGTTTCAAGAAGAGAAGAAAGACTCTGATTGAGAGGCTCTAATTTCTGGTTTCTTTGATAAATTGTTAAACCTTCCTCATGAACATTGAGTTTTTTAGATTTCAAACTGCCTCTACTAACAACACGTCCATTTTTATTTACTATAACATCTTCCTTTTCAAGCTGAGAACTTGTTAGAAAAACAAATTTGGAGCCGGACAAAAGGCCAGATCCAGAGTCCCAATCAGAGTCAGAGCTGGATTTAAGACTTAACCCTAAATGATCAGATTCTTCAGAACCCACACCCTTTAAAGAAGATGTGTCATTACCAGGTTTACTTCTGTGTGATGACATTCCTGCAGTAGCCTTTTCTGCTCCATGTCTCCTCTCTGGTTGTGTTGAAGGAATTACAGTCGTCAGTTGAGGACCTTCAGTAGTCTCATCCCAGGTCTGCCCAACCTTTTGGATCACATTTCCCTCATCAATAATCTCTGTTCCAACTGTGGTGCTACTTTCAGATGGTGGCTCTCCACTATCTGCCACACTACCAGATCCCTCCAGTTCTAACCACGGAGCCAATGTTGTACCAGTCCCACTCCAGGACCAGAACCAAGCCTTGGAGTAGACCACACACAGGGTCAGAAGAGACAAAATTTTAAACCAGGTCCTCATTATGGTCACAGTGTCCAACCACGTGCACCAGATTAATCAGGTTTCCAGAGCAAACTATGACATGTCCATTCAACACTCCTTCCCTTCGCTCTGTAACCACACACCATCCAGCAAACGCACGGACAGCAAAAGTGAAGAGGAGGACGTCCATTCAGAAGAGTCAAGAGAGTGGAGCAGCAGCAGGGGGAGGAGGTGTGCTCCGTATTGGCTGCCCCAGCAGTATTTATGCTGCTAACCCCTCCTCCTCCTTTTGTGGCAGCAGTGAAAAGCGATCTCTCCCGCAGTCATACCTCAGAATTACAGCAGCTTGCCTTTTCAGTTTACAACACTGATGCTTTCACGGGCTAAAGAGATGGGCAATTTGTTGCCCCCGACCGGCCATCTTTGTTAAATTATGTTAATTAGAAAACTATGGATATATGCTTATGCTAAATCAGGTTTTCAACAGAAGTTATTACATTATAGAATGTGAGGACAGTTTGAAACCAGACAACACTGTGCCCAAGCCCTGCCAATAGAATAGAATAAAGCGGCAAATAATTATTTGCCAACTGTTTCTGCAGCGATGCATTCAAATGTTCAAATATACAAGAAAACTTGATATAATCATCTTTAGTATTATATTAACAAGGTATAATCTGTACAAAGAAATTATTCATGCAGAAACGTAGAGCTTCGATGTTCAGTAGAAAAAAGATGTTTTAAACCAGCACTAATTTCTGTATATTTCCATCCCAGCAGCCCAGTCTTCCTGTAATATTTTAAAGCAGTCTCGATCAACAGTTTTTCAGGCTTTCTGAAGAAGGTTTTTGGACTTTGACAGATTTTCTTCTTTCCTGACTCTGGTAAATAAAAAAAGAGCCACAGATTAAAACTCTTCCAAGCAGATGAACATTATGTGAAAGTCAAATTTTTCATAAACAAGAAGGAAGACAGAAAAAAACTGAAATATGATTTTTAAAAATTGTTTAAGATCATCTTTATCTGAAATGCTCTGTTAGTTTGACACCTTCCAAAATGTTCCACTTTTGTCTTGTCAGTCCAAGCATTATTTTCCCAAAAGCCTTGTGGATCAGCAAAATGTTTTTTGCTAAAGGGGAGCCCGACCTGGTTCTTTGTGGTTAGCAGACGTTTTGGCCATTATACTCTCACATGGTACCATTTTTGTCCAGTCTCTCTTTCTTATTTCTAAATCATAAACTCTGACCTTAACTGAGGAAAGAGAGATCTGTTTTGCTTAAGATAATGTTTTGGGTTCTTCTATGACCTTGATGCTCTCTTGAAATAATTTTGGTAGGCTGGCCACTCATAGGAAGGTATTCCGCTGTTCAGTATTTTCTCCATGTCTAGATAATGGTTCTCACTGTGGTTCTCCGCAGTCCCGAAGCCTTAGAAATGGCTTTGTTGGGCACAGCACTAGTGGTGAAGGGGGTTAAGCATGCAACCCATATACGGAGGCTATAGTCCTCGAAGTGGGCACCCTGGGTTTGAATACTGGGAAAAATAAAGGCCACTAGTGCTGCAAATAATTTTATGTCTTGGGCTGCACCCTCCCCTGGATGAGCTTAGGCCCCCTATCAAATGTGGGTCCTATTTCCTTCTATCTTTCGGTTACATTGCTGTTGTTATATATGAGTTTCTGCAGGTGTAGAAGCAGTCTTCTAGGGTGTCATCTTGTATTCTCTTCACCCTTCTTTCTCTCCTCTATTCTTCTCTCCTTCTTTTTTGCCCCACCTCTCTCTCTCTCTCTTGCTTCTTTTTTTTTCTTTTTCTTTTCGTCTCTGTGTCCATAGCAAATAACATAATCCCAAAGCAGTTTCTAATAAAGTTTTTCTAATAAAGTTTTTTATAAAATCAGGTGGAGCATTATAGCGTTAACCATAATGCTCCACTTGTGAAAGTAAATCTTTTGGGCTTCTTCTCTTCTGCCAGACAGGACATGGAAAAAAAATAAGAAATGGCTTTGTAACCCTTTCTAGGCTGATTTCTTATCTGATCTTGGATGATGTGTTGATTTTTGAGAGCATTTAATTTACTTCATGTTTTCAGACAGGTTCTATTATGGTGATTCCCAGTTTTGGCAGTAATCAGACCTGAAATTGAACCAGAAATCTAAGGGGCAATTACTTTCTAACAAAATCAACATTTTTGAAAACAGCTTTTTGAATTTTTTTAGGTTGTCCTTGTCAGACTTTAAAAAAAAACTGTTTGATGATCTGAAACATTTAGGAGTGACAGAAAAGCAAAGATAACAAAGAAGAAATCTGTCAAATGGTGATCTCTTAAAATGGTCTGGTACTGGACTTGAAATGTGTAAACAAGCTGCCTAAATGTAAAGAAGAACTTTGAAATTTATTCACAAAGTTTGAACTTTTGTTCTATAGTTATTTAAAGGATTACCGTAAAGGACAATTTAGAGGAATGAAGACCAGGACTGTATACAAAAGAACTATTCCTCTATCATGTCACACGTATTGTTCAATTTGGCTTTAAAAGTCTGTTTCAGTAACCTGTGATTCCACAGTAATCCAGGCTTCAGCTTCTTGCCCAGACTGGTATCTTATACCGCCTGTGGGTTTGGTTGACAGAGACCCTCCACAGCTACTAATGGCAGCTCAGTGATAAAAGCAAAGAGAAGTCTGTCTTTTCCTCAGAGTAGTGGGCTTTCAAAGAAATGAGGGTTTATGCCGCATGCTCTAAGATAAGTCGTTGATAGAAAAGAAGTCAACTCTTTAAAGCTGTTGAAGCTTTTGGATTCCTATGCAGAGATGTTTTCATGTCATTGTGACAACTTAAGGTCTCTTTCATTGCCTGGGGTCAGGAATGAGCCAAGTGACCCCAGTCGGTGTCTGCAAGGATGTTACTTTTGTGGCTAAATAAAAGTAGGTGGGAATTAGGTAATTGAAGGTGGGAACTGGTTAATTGTGATGGACCAAATGTTTTTTATTTTGCACCTTAAAGAAAGTAAGAAAGTCCCTGAAAGGCTAACTCAAAGATTAAAAACTGAAGCTGTCTGAGTGGCAGATAGTTGCATGTGAGAATGATCTTGGTTTTGTAAAACTTCATGGTTGGCCCTCTGGGCAAGTAAGATCCAACGCTCTGAAACAGCCAATCACTCATTCTAAAACTGTCAAAAAGGGACAATTTGATTACAACTAAGGAAACAATGACAACTCTATGAGGGAAAATAACTTTCTCAAAAAATACATTTGAATAAGAAAGCATTACAAGACATTTCAAGGCCCATTTAAAGATCACTGTTAACTTTGGATGGCAATTGCTTTCAGCTCTTTTTTTCTGTTTCTGGTTAACTTACATAAAATCAAGATGTCTTGATTTGGGTAAAGAAAAGGTTTCAGTCAAGTTAGGCTAAAACTCAGACAAAACTCTGGCTCATTGGAAAACAATGCTTGAAAGTCAATTGAAATCAATTGGCCTCAGTCCAGCTAAAGAAACTGATTTCGAGAATCAAATGTTATTTGACCTTTTGAAAAAAGACAACAGATAACTTTTGATAAATATCTACTAAAGGAGAGTAGTTGCCACTTTTAAAGAATCACCATTTTATTTCTAGTTTTAGGGTTTAAAATAAAGAAAAATATAACATTTTTGCAAAAAGAGGATGGATAGAATTTCTTCTATGGGAGGTTGATATTTGTGGTGAATTAAGTAAAAGAGTAGCACATAGTTTCCAAAATACGAACAAGAGAAACTGATCTGGAGCCATGCTGGGGGGACGAGGGGAGCTGAAGACCTGAAGGTGGCTTTTTTGACTCTAATGGCATCAGCTATCTTCTATGGGGTTTTCTGTTGGCGCAGCAGTTTATCTACAGCTGAGAGGAAGTGGTTAGATAAGCTGATTAGGAAAGCCAGCTCTGTCCTAGGATGCCCCCTCGACCCAGTGCAGGTGGTGGGAGACAGAAGAACTCTGGCAAAATACCATCTTTATTGGACAACGTCTCCCACCCCACTGTTGGAGAATGTCTCCCACCTCAATGTGGGACAACGTCTCCCATTCCACTGTTGGACAACATCTCCCAGCCCACTGTGGGATGTCTCCCAGCCCACTGTGGGACAACGTCTCCCACCACACTGTTGGAGAATGTATCCCACCTCAATGTGGGACAACGTCTCCCAGCCCACTGTTGGACAATTTCTCCCAGCCCAACATGGGACAACGTCTCCCATTCCACTGTTGGACAACATCTCCCGGCCCACTGTGGGACAACCTCTCCCACCCCACATTTGGACAACATCTCCCGGCCCACTGTGGGACGTCTCCCACCCCACTGTGGGACAACGTCTCCCAGCCCACTGTTGGAGAATGTCTCCCACCCCACTGTGGGACAACATCTCCCACCATACTGTGGGACAACGTCTCCCACCCCACTGTGGGACTACGTCTCCCAGCCCACTGTTGGAAAATGTCTCCCACCTCAATGTGGGACAACGTCTCCCAGCCCACTGTGGGACGTCTCCCACCCCAATGTGGGACAACATCTCCCACCCCACTGTTGGACAACATCTCCCAGCCCACTGTGGGATGTCTCCAGGCCCACTGTGGGACAACGTCTCCCCCCCCACTGTTGGACAATGTCTCCCACCCCACTGTGGGACAACGTCTCCCACCCCACTGTGGGACAACGTCTCCCACACCACTGTGGGACAACGTCTCCCACCACACTGTGGGACAATGTCTCCCACTTTTGGAGAGCGTCTCCCACCCCACTGCGGGACAACATCTCCCAGCCCACTGTTGGAGAATGTCTCTCACCCCACTGTTGGACAACGTCTCCCACCACACTGTGGGACAACGTCTCCCACCCCACTGTTGAAGAACATCTCCCACCACACTGTGGGACAATGTCTCCCACCCCACTGTGGGACAACGTCTCTCACCCCACTGTTGGAGAACATCTCCCACCCCACTGCGGGACAACTTCTCCCAGCCGACTGTTGGAGAATGTCTCCCAGCCCACTGTTGGAGAATGTCTCTCACCACACTGTTGGACAAAGTTTCCCAGCCCACTGTTGGAGAATGTCTCTCACCCCACTGTTGGACAAAGTCTCTCACCCCACTGTTGGAGAACATCTCCCACCCCACTGCGGGACAACGTCTCCCAGCCGACTGTTGGAGAATGTCTCCCAGCCCACTGTTGGAGAATGTCTCTCACCCCATTGTTGGACAAAGTCTCCCACCCCACTGTGGGACAACGTCTCCCACCACACTGTGGGACAATGTCTCCCACCCCACTGTGGGACAACGTCTCCCACCCCACTGTGGGACAACGTCTCCCACCCCACTGTTGGAGAACATCTCCCACCCCACTGCGGGACAACGTCTCCCAGCCGACTGTTGGAGAATGTCTCCCACCCCACTGTGGGACAACGTCTCCCACCACACAGTGGGACAACGTCTCCCACCCCACTGTTGGAGAACATCTCCCACCCCACTGCAGGACAACGTCTCCCAGCCCACTGTGGGAGAATGTCTCCCAGCCCACTGTGGGACAATGTCTCCCACTTTTGGAGAGCGTCTCCCACCCCACTGCGGGACAACATCTCCCAGCCCACTGTTGGAGAATGTCTCTCACCCCACAGTTGGACAAAGTCTGCCAGCCCACTGTTGGAGAATGTCTCCCACCCCACTGTGGGACAACGTCTCCCACCACACTGTGGGACAACGTCTCCCACCCCACTGTTGGAGAACATCTCCCACCCCACTGCAGGACAACGTCTCCCAGCCCACTGTTGGAGAATGTCTCCCACCACACTGTGGGGCAATGTCTCCCACTTTTGGAGAGCGTCTTCCACCCCACTGCGGGACAACATCTCCCAGCCCACTGTTGGAGAATGTCTCCCACCCCACTGTGGGACAACGTCTCCCACCACACTGTGGGACAATGTCTCCCACCCCACTGTGGGACAACGTCTCTCACCCCACTGTTGGAGAACATCTCCCACCCCACTGCGGGACAACATCTCTCACCCCACTGTTGGACAAAGTCTCCCAGCCCACTGTGGGACAACGTCTCCCACCACACTGTGGGACAATGTCTCCCACCCCACTGTGGGACAATGTCTCCCACCCCACTGTGGGACAACGTCTCCCAGACGACTGTTGGAGAATGTCTCCCACCCCACTGTGGTACAACGTCTCCCAGCCCACTGTTGGAGAATGTCTCTCACCCCACTGTTGGACAAAGTCTCCCAGCCCACTGTTGGAGAATGTCTCCCACCCCACTGTGGGACAACGTCTCCCACCCCACTGTTGGAGAATGTCTCCCGGCCCACTGTTGGAGAATGTCTCCCACCTCAATGTGGGACAACGTCTCCCAGCCCACTGTTGGACAATTTCTCCCAGCCCAACGTGGGACAACGTCTCCCATTCCACTGTTGGACAACATCTCCCACCACACTGTGGGACAACGTCTCCCACCCCACTGTGGGACAACATCTTCCAGCCCACTGTTGGACAACTTCTCCCAGCCCACTGTGGGACAACTTCTCCCATCCCGCTGTTGGACAACGTCTTCCACCCCACTGTGGGACAACATCCCCCCCCCCCACTGTTGGACAATGTCTCCCACCACACTGTGGGACAACGTCTCCCACCCCACTGTGGGACAACGTCTCCCAGCCCACTGTTGGAGAATGTCTCCCACCCCACTGTGGGACAACATCTCCCACCACACTGTGGGACAACATCTCCCACCCCACTGTGGGACAACGTCTCCCAGCCCACTGTTGGAGAATGTCTTCCACCTCAATGTGGGACAACATCTCCCACCCCACTGTTGGACAACATCTCCCAGCCCACTGTGGGATGTCTCCCAGCCCACTGTGGGACAACGTCTCCCCCCCCACTGTTGGACAATGTCTCCCACCCCACTGTGGGACAACATCTCCCACCACACTGTGGGACAACGTCTCCCACCCCACTGTGGGACAACGTCTCCCAGCCCACTGTTGGAGAATATCTCTCACCCCACTGTTGGACAAAGTCTCCCAGCCCACTGTTGGAGAATGTCTCCCACCCCACTGTGGGACAATGTCTCCCACCACACTGTGGGACAATGTCTCCCACCCCACTGTGGGACAACGTCTCCCATCCCACTGTGGGACAACGTCTCCCACCCCACTTTTGGAGAACATCTCTCACCCCACTGCGGGACAACGTCTCCCAGCCGACTGTTGGAGAATGTCTCCCACCCCACTGTTGGACAACGTCTCCCAGCCCACTGTTGGAGAATGTCTCTCACCCCACTGTTGGACAAAGTCTCCCAGCCCACTGTTGGAGAATGTCTCCCACCCCACTGTGGGACAACGTCTCCCACCACACTGTGGGACAACGTCTCCCACCCCACTGTTGGAGAACATCTCCCACCCCACTGCAGGACAACGTCTCCCAGCCCACTGTTGGAGAATGTCTCCCAGCCCACTGTGGGACAACGTCTCCCACCACACTGTGGGACAATGTCTCCCACTTTTGGAGAGCGTCTCCCACCCCACTGCGGGACAACATCTCCCAGCCCACTGTTGGAGAATGTCTCTCACCCCACTGTTGGACAAAGTCTCCCAGCCCAATGTTGGAGAATGTCTCCCACCCCACTGTGGGACAACGTCTCCCACCACACTGCAGGACAATGTCTCCCAGCCCACTGTTGGAGAATGTCTCCCACCCCACTGTGGGACAATGTCTCCCACCACACTGTGGGGCAATGTCTCCCACTTTTGGAGAGCGTCTTCCACCCCACTGCGGGACAACGACAACATCTACCACCACATGCACAAAGCTGTTGCAGAACTGGAGAGCTCCGTCATTGACAGACAGCTGCATCTTAGGTGCACAAAGGAGTGTTATCTTGGGTCCTTCCTCCCAGCAGCTCTTAGACTTTATAACTATCATGGCTCCCAACAAACTCAGTGTTTACATCAATTTCTTGTAATTAGTCTGTTGTTTTTATCCACAAATATAAATGCACATGCTGTACATGTTTTACATTATCCAACATTTCTTTTAATCTGAGTATGCCTTTTTTTGAATAACTATATGATATTTTTTTTCTTATGTTGTAAATCTGCCTTCATTGTACAGTCTCTTATTTCTGCTTTCTGTTTTTATATTGTCTACCTTTGTCTGAATCTGCATGCTTCTATTTGCTTGTCACTTTTCTTCCGGTACACCTGAATTTTCCTACTGAGGGACAATAATGGTTATTTCTATTCTATTCTATTCTATTCTATTCTATTCTATTCTATTCTATTCTAAATGTATAACAATAAAGACAGAAGTGACTTAGCAGCAGTGATTAATAATTACTGGCAGGTGTCAACTGGTTTATTCCCACCCTAATGCCTCATCCAATTTAAAAACATGAACATCTTTGTTCCATCCTTTCTATCCAATGTGGTGAGTCTTGTCAGAATAATTTAGATTGTTCACTCAGTGTTTTTTTTTTTTTGCCCTACAATCCGGTTATCAAACAATTTAATGCAGCCAAAACAGAGGAAATCAGGAACATAGTTATTCCAAGAATAACGGTAAACCAACCTGTTAATGCAGTGATGACAGGAAAAGAACTTAAGTTTTCATACTTATTTGAAAGGAAGGAAATTTGGCCAAACAGCTATTGTCAACTTGTCAAAAGTATTTAGCAAATGTTTGCTTGTCTGCGGTAATTGCAGTTTGGGAAGAAAAACTAACTACTCAAAAACAAAAATTACATCCTAAGGCGTTTGTACAGCTTCAGACTGAATCTTTAAGCATGTGTAATCTCCAGACATCAAACACGAAACATGCTTTAAACATTTGTCTGAAATTATGTGTGGCTGTTTTTATTATTTCTTTCATCTCTACTTCTGCTAATAAAGAGTCTCCATGAGACATGAAGAAGAAACGGCTGGAAGACTTCCTGTTTCAAAGAGTGCTGTCGAAATGTTAATTACAGGATGAAGGGTTCAAAAGTTTGCACTGTGATGAAGGCTGAATAAAAGAATGAGACAATCTAAAACCTAAAGCTTTCTAGACCAGAGCAGGTGAAACATAAAAAACGTGTTCATTATTAATTAGAATATTATCTTTCTAAGAGTTGGTCATACACATAAGATGATGAGTTTACATGTACAGTTAGAATATAGCATTTGTTTACAGGCTTTGAGGATGTTTCCTTTTGCTCAGCTTACAACTTCTGTCGAAGTGTTGCCTGCTGACAACCCTTTTCATTTCTTGCCCTGCAGTATCGACCAAGATGACCTGAAGACCCTTTTCCAGACCCAGTGTAAACAATACATGTTCTGGTTTATTTTTGACATTGTAGCACAGTCTTCCTACAGTGTAAACGGCAACTTTATGACTGTGCATCCTCTTTTAGGCATTACACTTGCCCCCTTTCCTGCCCTAAAAGGACAAAGTTAACAACAGTCTGCCACATTTATGTACTGCACAGACCTTTTGTTAAAGAAAAAAATAAAACCAGTCAAATAAAGCCCACAGACAAATGTTGAAGACCTTCAGAAAGCCTTAAGCAGTATTGATCAAGACCACTTTAACAGATTAGAATAAAGTCTGGCTCCTGAAACAGGAAAATTTGAATGAATGAGCAATGATTTAAAATGATTACTGATAGAGCCTTTTCTGTACCACCTAGTGGTAGAAAAGTTAAAAGCACAAGATGTCTGAAACAAGTACATATAAATACCTAAACTAAAACAATTTTTATGCTTAGAGTCTCTATTTTTGTTTAACTTACAGAACTCTACACAAAGTGATCAATAGCTGAAAATTACCCTGTGACACTTTTGGTAACATCTAAGAAATGTTGAGATGAGATGAAATTCCAGTCCCACCTCCTGTCTGTCCTCACAAAACACAGACAAAAGACTGGAATTCTATCCCAAAAATGAGTCTGAGGTCTGAAGTCATCCATGGGTAGTTGAATGATCGACTCACTGCAACACCAACAAAACCTCCTCAGCGAAATCCAGCAGAAGCTGATGGCATCTATTCATCTTTCCCCTTGAAAGGGGGAACTTCCTTCTGCACTGACCCCCATTCTGATATCAAATTTCAGATCCTGAGGGTTACATTTCGACACCTCTAAATTTAGCTATAGTGACTAATTCAAGACCAAAACGGTTTTAAGTAAAAAACACAATAGATAGCACAACTATACCATACAATATTACATTTTTTATATTCCATGCAACCAGGGCAGCATAGTTAAGTAAAGTATTGTTTTCAAGTTCACATCTGGCTCCAAGAACAGACATATTAAAGAACCCCTTAAGCCCTCAGGTCATAATGGATGTGATATATACACAAATAATCACACTGGTAAGAAGGTAACACCCTACATAGAGATGTATGTGTAAAAATTACTTATGTACATAGAAGGAGGGAACCTTTGCAGCAGCATGTAGAGAGCAGTGATGTACACAATTTCCACAGCCAGGAATATGTTGGAATTATGAATCTGACAATATTATTTAATATTAATATTTTAATATTTTATCAAATAATATTTGGGTCTGTTAAGGGTTGTCCTGTGAATACCAGCCCAGTAAGGCGATGGTTTTAGGACAAAATAGAAAGGTGTGAGACGAGCTCTGACATTATTGAACAGCATAAACTCTGCACATATATGGAATAAATTCACACAATTTCTTAAAATACAAGAATTTATGAACAAAAATAAGTCAACTCAAAGTCAAACATATTTCAATCAACAAACTCTTTACTTTGCTAAAACAATCTAAACTAAACTACCAAGCAGAATTAAAGAATAATGAAGATTAATGGACTATGTACAATATAAACAAGTTGATTAAAGATGATTGAAAATTATGACCAAAAACAGTGATGCAACATTACCATGCAATGTTTATGTTTGAGAACCAAGGATTATCTTGAAGAATCTGGAAGTGAAGTGAAGTTAGTCTTGGAACCAACTTAAGCAATAATCAGCAAACGTTTAGACAACCATTCACAATGTAAGATCAGATAAAATATTATTTTAATTAAATAATGTTTTAAATAATGATCTGTTGAATAAAACCAACCTTCTCAATGGTGTCTAATTAGTTGCCTTTATTTATTAAAATAATATTTAAAGAAATATTATTAAGGAAATATTTTGGAAAGAGCCAAATCTTTCTGGAGAAACGGGGCTTAATGGTGTTTACTTAGTTATCAAATCTAGTAAATGATGTTTAGGGACTATTATTTATTGCGTCTTTGCAGGGGCTTCTCTCGAACACCGTTTGCGTCTGCGGGGCTCGGAGAGAATGTCAAGCAATGCTTGGACCTTAATTACTCCGTTCATGAATGAATACCAGATACACAAACAGCAATTCATTCCTACTTAACTTTGCATATGATCGCGTGATCTTAGGACACTCTTGGATCCAGTTTGAAGAGTTTATGTCTTTTTGCCAGCAAAAGACATTAGCGCGCTGGGCCTCTCCTGACCGGTCCCACTAGAGGCCGTGTGGAAAGAGGGAGACTTGTGGGAAGGTGGGGAGTTTTATGCGGGCAGTGGCATCATGGGAAGTCCGCTGTTACCACCAATTCCTAAGTTGCTGGAAGTCAGTTAAATGCAATCTATTTTGAAAGTTCCAGAAGAGTCCATACCAGAGTTTAATGTTGAAATCCCTGGCTGTGGGTCCCAATAAATAAAACGCAAAACTCACCGGTAAACAGCCTCCAATCTCTCCTGGTATCTCTTCTTGTTAAAAACAAGATTTATTCTGGGTCATTTTAAGAAAGGAATCTTTAGGTTCCAGAAACCTACCCTGCAGGTTTTGTAAAAGTGACCTCTAAGTTCTATGAAAATAACCAGTAGGTTCTGTGAAAGTAACCTTTAGGTTCTGAATAAGATTAATAAGGTAAACTTAAAGTTCAAGTATAGCTGTTGGTAATTTCAGGATAAATTCAGGAAATGAACCTTTAAGTTCCAATAATTTAACTTATAAATGTTGTGAAAGCAGTCATGAATAAGCGAGACCCATAAACGCACCTGTGCTACAGACACTCTGCATGTCAGAGCTAAGCGGCAGGGTAAACAGCAGACTTTGGAGAACCTACAGCTGAAACACTGCTGCAGCTACTGGGCCTCCAACAGATCCAGCTTTTACCACCACCCCACCCCACTTTCCTCATCATGTTGAAAGACCCTAATTTAAACGACATCTTGTCTTCCATCTCTCAGATCAATGAGCAGTGAATGTGTGTCACTGAGTGCGTGAGACAGCTAAAGAAAGAGGCGCGGGGGGTTGTCTAACAGAATGGAGGTCACGGGGTCGCTGTTATCGCACTTGGAGGGAAAGGGTTCTTGTTTCCCACAGATGGAGACATATCAGGCCTGCAGGGGCAGGTTCTGACTGAGTAACTCTGCCTGAAGGTTGAATGCGACCTGTTTAGACATTAGGCCATAAACTGTTAAAGTTTTTTAACCAGTTAATGAAATGATGGAGAAAAGCTCACACCCATTTAACCTTTCATTTAGTCCTACAGAACATCATTATGGTAACCTTAGTTTAAGAGAGAAATAAAATTGCATTAAGTATTTTTTTCTGAATAACTTTCATGCCATGGCAGAAAAGTACAAAGACATTTTTACCAGTTTTGTGTTTACAGTGTTAATATAAACTCTTATCTGCTGGTGGAAACCAGACAGGGAACTCATTAATTTCATTACTCTCCATAAAAATTGGGATATTTACCACTTTGAATGTTACCCTTCCTTCTCCCCAGTCTTCAATGCAGAAAGGCATTGAAACTAACCCATGGGTTTCAGGTGTTATTTTGGTTAAATCTTCCCACAAACATGTCTCCAACAGCACTGATTTGTTATTGCCCCATTTTTGGTTTCTAAATTTTCCAACAATCTTGATTATGAACAAGTCAGGAGTGCAGGTAGCCCACTCTAGTAGCTGTATCCTTCTGTCACCTGTAGATGGAAATGCTCATCGGTCTGAGCTGTAGCTGTACACTCTAGGGTACAGCTACTAGAGTGGGCTACCTGCTACTAGAGTGGGCATGTCTTCCTCAGCCATGCCTCTGGAATGTGGTTTTCATTGTCTTGGTGAAAAATGTACTGACATTTAATTCATGGAGCATGAAACCTGATGTTTTTTCATGAGTTTGAACTTTTATGGTGTAAACCCGAGCAATGAAACTGAATCACATTTAGTCTCATATAATAACATAACACATCTCAACAAATGATGGAAACAACCTCAGTCAGATGGAAACTGTGAAACTTCCTCTGTTTCTGTCACCTGTAGATGGAAATGCTCATCGGTCTGAGTGCTGAGGAGCAAAAAATGCTTGTAAATTATCCAAGGGGCCTTTTCATTCTCACTGAAAGAGAAAACTGTGTCAGATCTGCAGATTAATTCCAGACAAGTCAGGTTTGATGATTCCTTAGTTGGACAAGCTAGAGACAATCACACATGTCCAGGAATAGCTGCTTAAGTTGTGCATAATTATGTAACAATTGCAGCTTTGGTACAGCTGGATGACTATGCCAATGAAAGAAGTCAGAGATCGTACTGATCAGCTGGTACATGGTGATGCATGGCTTATTAGCCAATTTATTGCCCAGGGCAATTATTTTGGAGCGCTGCACGGAGCTGGCTTCAGTGTTACAGAGGGAAACCAGGAGGAACTGTGTGTCGCTGGTGCCAGTTCCAGTTCTCACTACACTGGCGCTTTTCAGAGGGAGCTTTAATTAATCTAATTATAATAGTTGTGTTTGGAACTAACCTCAAGGCTCCATGTGCAATGGTTGGCTTCTAGATAATTTTCTATTGTTTTTATGTGATGTCCTGAGTTGTTTTAAAGATTTAAAGTTCTTCACATAGGGTGTGTGGTGACAGTCTTCCTAATATAAATGTTTTAGGCACCTTCACCTCATTACAATGATCAGCATTAAGCTATGAATGAGCTGAGTGCAGCTGCCAGATGGCACTGTGTGGATTTGATGCAGACATTGTAGAACTAAACGTGTTCGAGTCGACAAACGTTTTATTTTCAGTCGGGTTTGAGTCATTGATGTTGTTCAAGTAGTTGTTGGTTTGCTGTAACTCACTACAAACATCCCTCGATGCCTTCCGGTTATTTATACTACGTTGCATATGTGTTTATGGTCGGAGAGTTGAGAGTTAAAATTAATCATGCAATATCTTTAAGTTTGCAATTAATAAAACAAAAAATTCTGATTTGTAATGAAAGTTTTGCAAGCAAGTATCCAAGAATTGCAGCAGATAACTAATCTCAAAGTCTACATGCATTTTTAAAAATGCACCAAAATGCATCTGTTGCTTCCAGACTGCTCAGCTCCATCATTCAACTGACTGGCTCAGGATCCTGCAGAAAGACACAGGCAGACAGATTGAGCCCTGCAGGGTTCCTCCCAGTCCTGCTCAGGCAAGCAGAAAAAGCTTGGCTGTCACTCTCTATGAGACACATTCCTTAACAACAGGGGAAAATGTAGCCTGCGGTGCCTAAACAAAGATACAGAATCAAGAAGAGCTGGATCTGTGTTCTGCATGTGAGACAAAAGCCACGAAGTAATGTTTTACTTTTACTGCTCCAACCAAGATGTAATTTTCATTGTATACTCAAACATTTATGTATTCTGGATCAAAGCTCAGCTGGTTTTCCAAACATAAATTAAATCCTGGGAGTAAGATTAAAATGCCACAAAATCTATCGGAGGTTTTTAAGGGTTCCATGTATATTTAATATTTAATTAGACCTCAAGATTCTAGAGTGTTGTTAAAACTAACTCACATTTTTTGTTTTTGTATAAGAATATAATAATAATATACGAAGCACATGTAGGTTGCATTGAAGCTTTAAAGACAGAAAAAAGTTCCAGGCATCATCAGTCTCAGGCATCTCCTGGGGTTGCAGGATATATCCATAGTAGCAGCGAGGAATTACATTTTTTAAAAGAAAAGTAGTTTTCCTCTTCATTTGCTTAAAGGTGAGATTACCATGTGCCTCACAAGTTGCCATGTCAAGGGCTCTGTGCATCTTAGATGCACTAGTGTAGCAATCAATAAAACAACCTGTACTTTCTCAGAACCTATAGGTTACTCTTCAGAGAGTAGTTTGTACTTTTAACCTTGATCTAAAATGTGTAAATTCTAGAAAATAAACCTGTACAATCTATAAAGATAACTGGCAAGTTCCTGGTAAGTTTGGAAAAGTTACTGATAATGTCCAAAACAGCCTGTAAAATTAGGGAAACTAAACAATTAATTTGGGGAAGCTAACATGTAAATTTAGTTATAGTAACTTATAATTTCATTGAATCCAATCTGTAAAGTAAGTAAAGATTAGATGCGTGAATGTGACCAGGAAGTTTTGGGAAACTTATGTGTAAGTTTTTGAAAAATAACCAATTTATTTAAGTAAGGAGTAATGCAATAATGTAACCTGTAAGTTAGTAAAAGTAACCTGCAAATTCTAAGTTAGTTTACAAAAGTAACTTTAAGTTCTGCCCTAGTAATCTTCAAGTTCTTGGAAAATAACCTGCAAACTTAAGTTTAAGAAGGTAACCGGTAGATTCCTGTTAAGTTCAGAAAAGTAACCTAGACGTTTTGTGGAAAATTCAGAAAATTAACTTCTCTGTTTTTGGCTACAAAGAAAATTGTAAGTAAAACTGTAAGTTCTAACAAAAACCAAGAATGTAACCTGTATGTTTTGTGCAATTTAACCTGAACGTTTCAGATAGCTTCAGGAAAGCTACATGTAGGTTCCAGGAAAGCAACTTGTAAATTCAGTTGAAGTAATCTGTTAGTTTAATCTGTGGGTATAGTAAATGTAACATCTTAATTCCATGAAAGTGACTTGTAAAGTTCAGGTAGGTTCAAAAAGTAGCTTTTAAGATTAAGCAAACTAAGCTGAAAATTCAGAAAAATCTTTCTGTAAGTTCAGAGAAAGTACCCTTAAGAATAGTTTAATGAAAGTAACCTGAAGTTCCAGACTGAGCTATTTTGTTTAGATAGTGATGATTTTTTATGTTTTAGAGAAATGGTAACATGCTTCTTTTATACTCTAACCTGAAAATTATTCAGGCATTTTGTCTAATTTTAAGACTTGTTGTACAAAGAAATATGCTGAAAAGACAACAGTTAAAGGCAGCAGCAGCTATCTTTTACACACATGCTGTCCAAAAAGGACTCCCCTAATGAGCCCCTTCAGATGATCTGTAACTGTCTCAGCTGTGATTGGCCCACGCAACCTGAAAGCTGTTAAAGGATCTAATGACATCCCATTGGTGGGGACTGAAACCTCCTCCTGATTGGAGGAGACCAGCTGCACTGTCATTCTGCTACAGATAGAGCCTCACTTTGACAGTCTGACAGACACAGAGACATTATGCCTTTGTGTCTGATAACATCTCTTCGAGGTGAGATGGGCAATGGTTCCCTCTGCTGTCTATCAACAAAGCTACACTGTGGTGCAGTAAAACAAACCAGGGCAATATTTTGCCTTCATCAGCTGCGCTTGTAATGTAACCACAACAGAAACCGTTTTATGGCCCACGGTGATTAATATAACACCATTATATGTGTGGTTTTCAACACCAGGAACATAATGATAAATTAAAATAACTGCGATTAAATCAACAAATGACATAAAGCAAACCTCCCTCAGCAGGTGTTGCTCTCCTGACAAAAACACACCTGGGGAAAATCAAACACACTAATCATAAAGCCTGTCACCATCACAGAACAGCTCAGAGGAGATAAGACACAATCAGAACGATCCTGTTGGAAAATAAAAGCTCTTGTGTAGCGGTAAAGTAAGGGGGCGTCATTGTATTTAATGTTAAAGCTGGTTCTCCTTGAGTAATAAAGTCATTACAAGCTGCTTGTTCTCGACTGCAACAGAGCTCTCCACACACCTGCAGTGTTGATGTGACGGTACAAAGACAAGCCACAAACATGCGCTCACAGTGATTATGTTTCCTCACTGATAGCATGGAAACATGAAAGCTCCATGGCATTTTACAGCCCATAAAAAGTCTCCTGAGCAGACACGAGTAAACGGTGACAGGGTTTCTACACATTTTTACTCTCAGCATCCACACTTTTACAAACATCTTGGTTAATATAGTGCAGGCAGATCAGGTCCCTAAGTATCTACCCGCTCTTCATCACTGGTCTGTATGGAATGGATGGAAGGATGGAAAAACGAACTGGTATGTGTTCAATAGGTTGAACCTCTTCAGGTTTGTGAATCAGTCTGGATGTGGCTGATAAGCCAAGGCACCTTCACAGTGACCGTGTTTCAGTTAAAATCTGGGGGGGAAAAAAAACACTGCTTTGCTGAGCTGGTAATTTATATTTTTTCATATGATGTAACTTCTTGTTGAAGACTTTTCTAAGCCTGCACAAGAAGTTTCAGCTGGCTTTTCAGTCAACTGAAATGTCTTCATGGTGCAGGATGGAGGTAGGGATACATTACTAAATCTCATGTTACTCATGTTTTTATCAGTAGGGGGAGACCAAACTCCTCAGACATCCCCTGTTGGGTTACAGTGTAAAGCATTCAGGTCACTCGCAGGCTATCTGCATCTTTGAACATAACTACAGACTCTTTAATTGTGTAGCTCTTTGTTCCTACAAGAGCAGAAACACATTAGAGCACATATGCATTTTGTTTAATCACAGTCCTCCATGATTTATTCTGAAAAACTTCCACTTTCATATTTTAATTCTTTCAGGTCAAAAACTGGTCAAAAGACTAACACTATCCCTGCACCATAGTTTAGTCCTTAACCTTTAAATGTTCGAGGACACTCACAGTGAGCTTCACAGGTTAACGTGATAAAAGTTAAACAGAAAAACCCATTTCCAATAAAATCCAAGAGCATGCCTCAGAATCTGACCAACGTGCCTGCACACATTTTTGTATCAGGATCTGATAATTGAGGTTTCTCAGAGGGGCAGCCCGGCTCATGTGTAAACTTGAAGCAAAGGGTCACCGTGCTCTGACAAATCATTTACCTGTCTCCAGACCTGAAAGGCATGGAGAGAGGGACTCTCCCACTGCAGGAATCCAGACCCGGCTTGTCTAATATGGGCAGGGTTTCAGGGTCATGGAGTTGAAAATGTCCCACTCCCGTTTAGCTACACATTTACAGCGACGTACCTCTGTGGGTCGGATAAACCAGATCAGATCGTGACGCTATTTTAACTGAAAGGTTTGGAGAAAAGATTCACTGAAGCAAGTCTTCAGCAGGTCCAGGAGGCGTTCAACTAAACCTTTAAGCTTCACCAGATTTTTATAACATTCTCTTCTTTTAAACACAGACCTAAATCAACTGCAAATCTTAGCTGCTTTATAATGTGAATCTCTGATGACAGTCATGGTAAAAACAAAGTAAACTCTCTTTCTGTGCAAGGTTTCACATATCAGGGTACAACACAAAGCATGTAGTTTTTACTAGGATCTACATTTATTTAATTCTTTAGTGCACCAAAATGCACAACTTTCACATCAACATTGGTTTTTTTAAAAGAAGAAAAAGCCAAAGTAGAAAACTGTAGTTGGAAAAACTAACCCAACAAATTATGGAACCATCTTCAGCAGCAGTAACTCTCTGCAGCAATTTTCTGTCTGACGTATCTGTCTCTCACATTGTTGGGGAGGAATTTTAGTCCAATTTCTTTTCCAACATTGTTTCAGTTCATTGAGACTTTTAGACATCCATTTCTGCACAACCCTCTGAAGGTCTAAATACAGCATTTATATAAAGTTCAAATCTGGACTTTGACTAGGCCACTGAAACTTTGAGTGTTTTCTTTTTTAGTCATTCTTTTATAGTTTGCTGATGTGTTTGTAATTATTGTCCTGTTAATGGCCCAGTTTGGGCCAAGCTTCACCTGGTGGACAGATTAACTCATATATGACTCTAGAATACTTTAAATGGTCCATTAACTCCTCTGTATACCAATGACTGCAAGGTACCCAGGTCGTGTGAATCCAGAACAAGTCAGAACCATCGCCCCTCCACCACCATGCTGGACAGTTGGCATGAGGTGTTCTATTTAGTTTTTCTGTGATATCGTGCTGGGAACTATGGTCAAACATCTGATCTGTCCAAGGGTACTTGAGTCTTGTGCTTCATTCAGCTGGAGCTTTGCAAACTAAAGCTTTCTCATCCAACACTTCCAAACAAGCATACCTGTTCAGAGTTTTTCTAACTGTCCTGTCATGAACTTTAACATTTCAATTCAGTTTCAATTCAGTTTATTTATATAGCGCCAATTCAAAACACATGTCGTCTCAAGGCTCTTCACAAAGTCAGGTACATACATTCCAATTAATCCTAACCATTGAACAGTGCAGTCAGATTCAGTTATTTATTCAAATTGGAGTTTTTCTGTCTAAACGAAACCCAGCAGATTGCATCCAGTCAGTGACTTGCAGCATTCACTCCTCCTGGATGAGCATGTAGAGACAGTGGACAATCACTGGCGTTGACTTTGCAGCAATCCCTCATACTGAGCATGCATGTAGCGACAGTGGAGAGGAAAAACTCCCTTTTAACAGGAAGAAACCTCCAACAGAACCAAAAACGAGCCCAGTGTGAGCGGCCATCTGCCACAACCGACTGGAGGTTAGAGAGAACATTTAACCTGCTAACCGAGGCTTGCAGACTCTGAGATGGAGCTCTTAGTTACTTTGGATAGTTTGGAAATGGGCGTGTAATAACCCTTCACATATTGATGGAGAGCAACAGTTGCTTCTCTAACATCATTGCTGATGTACTTCCATCCTGGCATTGTGTTGACAACACATCTGTATGGTCAAAATTCCTGCTTTTCTAGAGGTTCTCACACTGATGATAACCAGTTAATCACTGCATTAATTAGCATCAGGGGGCTAAATCCAGTAGTAGTGGCAAGGGTGCAGCTTTCCGTTTTCACTTTATCTTCGCTTAATAAATAATGTTGGTGTGGCACCTTGTAGTAAAAACCCTAAAATTAAATACGGTGTACTTTTTTACTACAACTATATTTTCAAAAATAATCGAGCTGACAGAAAAAAAAAAAGATGTTACATTTTCGTTACACCTAAACGCCTGCAGAGGGGCAGAGGTTAGTAGAGGAACTCCATATACCAGCAGTTAGCTTGTGGTCCAACAAGTCTGAACTTCTTCCTCAGACACCCAACTCCCAAAATGAGGTTTTTGGAGGCCAAATGGCAAACTATATACTGTCACCTTATAAAGCAATGTCAGGTTGTCACTAAGCTCATTTGTTCTGGGGGAAAAATCCACAGATCAAATATTCCTGCTACTGAGGAGATATTAAAGATCGCAGCAGCAGCAGCTCTAGGTTGTGCAACATCAAACCAAAGAGAAAAAGGAACCGGCTGTTAGGCTGCAGTGCAGCAGGGGTGGCTAGCCGGGGATGACAACGCCGTCATTCTCACGTCCCACAAAGATGAACCAATGAGAAGATCAGAACCCAGGAATTAGAAGTGTTGACTCTGTGGATTATATCCATAACCAGATGGGCAGGAAAGAACAAATTATCCAGATACTTATTCAAGTAAGAAAATGGAAAACACTTCTGAGATGTTCATAATTCTCCTGCTGACCTTTCAGAGTTTTCTCTCAGAAACGTTGTTGTAACATGTCCAGCTCTCACTCTGGATGAGCAGTGAAGTGTTCTCCTGAGGATTCGTTCCTGTAGATATTTGTTTTTGTTGCTGGTTTTACTGAAGCTTTTTTCCCTTGTGACAGGAATTTTACAGGAATTTTTATTTCTGTACATAAAGTAAACTGAGAGAAGTGCTGTGTAAAGAAAGGAAAAACTCTAATCTTTAATAAGTGGACTTCAGCCATGAAAGCATGTGCTGTTTCATGCAGGGTTCCGAAGCAACTCTGGAAAATCTCTTCCAGATCTGATTTAGTCTGGAAAAGCAGATATAAAAATGTTTGGATTTGCAGAATAAATTCTCAGTTCATCCATCCATCCATCCATCCATCCAGCGATCCATCCATCCATCCATCCATCCATCCATCCATCCATCGGTTATGCAGGTTATGCATAACAAATTTGATATTAAAAACATATTTTGTAATGAGAAATGGGTGGAAACCCTGTGTAATGTTAACCTTGAACATTGGGATGTTTTTTGTTCAAATTACCTTTTATCTGAATCTTTGGCAGGAAAAAGCTGTAAAAAGTGGCCAGAATGTTTAACAGAAAATAAAACATGTGGAAATATTTGTCCCACTGTTGAAAGAATCTGAGAAAAAAATGTTTATTGCATCTGGGTTTATTTCTGTAACAATGACAGAGTGAGGTTTCTTCCTGAAACGGGTCATTTGCAGCTTATTAAAGTTTTCTTCCTTTGCTGAAACACAAAATGGAATCTGAGACCTCTGAGCTTTATCTGTGTGATTGAATTATGCAAGCAGATCATTATTTATCACTGTTTCCTCTGCTGCGTGCAGAGCAACAGGTTTGAATTTAGAGTTCATCCATGGTCACCAATACAGCAGGGTGACCCAAACAGCAATGCTTTAAATTCAGATCCGATCTGCCTCTCAGAGCCTCTGACAGTGTTTGTTTCCGCTCGGTGACTCACTCCGAAATGAACAAAAACATCGCTGTGTTGGTTTGTTACAAGCATGAGTCAGGTTGGACTGCGGAAAATCAGACATTTCTCCAACCTACAAACAGATGGAGGGGAACTCCAGACACTGCGTGCACCACAGAAAGCTGTCTGTGCCAGAGGAGGATGTCTTCATAAATATTTGTGTTGTGTTTGAGAATCTATATGAGCGAGACAGAGCATTTTACACGCTGGGGAGCTTTAGAAAAGGAGATAAGAAACAAAGGACATCAAACTGTTTACACCTTATAAACCTACATGGCGGTGCATTTCCCTTTAGAAAGAAAAACAGCTGTTGTCCCAACCAGGATCAATCCAGGAGGGAAATCTACTTTCTCAACCAGTTTGTGCTCTGAACAAGTCCTGATCCAGTGATTTAGGTTGGTGCTATAGGAACAGAAAATAAACTGCAGGCTTTGAAACTCACTGAGTGGTTCAAGAAACTTCAACCACACTGTTTTCTTCAACCAACCAATATAAAACACGTGTCCTGTGTGTATGCACATGCCTGAACATGGTCAACGGTGCTGACACGAATAAAAATAAATGTTTTACTCGGTCACCCAGACATGGAGGAGAAAAAGTCAATCAGAAAGTTCACACTGAAGAATCCTTGTTCTGTTACAAGTCAGACAGACACACTGCTGTGAATCAGTAACCCCCTGCCCCATTCAATATGAATAACCACAATTTCACCGGTCTCCACTAGGCCTGATTACTGCAAGACCTGTAAAATCAACAAACCCTTTAAAACGAGCCTGTCTAACAACTTGAAGTAGGCTAAAAGACCTCAAAAAGCAGCACACCATGACCCAATCTGAAGAACCTTAAGAACAGATGAGAAAAAAAGCACTGACAGCTTTTAAAAACAATTTGGAGGGGGGGACTAGAGGTAAAACAGTAAACTACATAAATCTGTCCACGATCTCTTACCTGCTGATGACCGGTTTGGTTGGCCCGTTCCAAATTCCTTTATCCACGTCTTTTTTCCTCTAGCAAAAGTCTCATGAAATTATTATTTTGTAAATAAATTAATAATTTTGCTGCCATCATTGTCTCCTGTCTTTACGGTTCTTGTCTGCACCCAGAGGAGACTCTTTCAGTAACCAATTGGAGACCAGCATGAAGTCACATGGAAACCAAAGGTTTAGAAACAGACATACACACTCATCTAGCCCTCACCATTAAAAGCTATGTATTTAGGCCTACACAAAGGAATAACCCCAAACAAACCCAAAATAGATGGAATTGCTGAAAAATCAAAAGTCAAACACATTTTTTATTTGCTGCTTCAGGACCTGGATGACTTTCAACAATTAACCAAGAATTTTGCTCTCTAGCAGAAATCCCTTAAGGAGAGTATCAGTTTGAGACCTAATAATAAAGATAACTTGGGTTATAAAGCGGGACAATGATCCAAAACACACCAGTAAGTTTACCTCTGAATAGGTCAAATAAATAAATAAAGGGTGTGTAAAAGTCTGCCTAGTAAAAGTCTGGAGTTCAGTCAAATTGAGATTTTGCAGCATGAGCTGTTCAGGCTGGATAACTTTCAAATGTGGCTGAATTAAAAAAAATCAGCCAAACAGAGTAGGCCAAAATCATAGACTCATTACCAGTTATCAAAACCGCAGGTGCCGCCAAGGGTGGAACAACCAGTTATTAGGTTTAGGGGCCATAGGGGCCAGGTTGGTTTGGATAGCTTTTTCCCCATAATAATTGCTTTTATATTCACTCAGGTTATATTTGATAGAACATTTGTGAAATTATCTAAATGTGTGACAAAAACAGAAGAAATCTGTAGGACGGCAAGTATATTTTTTTAAGCACTAAAAAACCCAATGTGGGTTTCTTCCTTAAATGTTGACTTAGTCACTGCTGGTTGTTTTGTATCCGTGCATAAAGACGCCTACTCAGAGCCAGACTGTTCCATCCATCTCACTGTCATTGTTCCAGCTCCACGTTTGACATTATTATAACTCCTAATAAAAAGAATGAAATTCAGCTAAGGTTTATACTGTTTTTTTTTTCATAAGTCTGAGCCTCTATGATTAGCTACTTAGACCTAGTGTCTTTTTTCTCAAAATTTTTCCTAAATCTTTTCTTTCTTCATCCGTCATGCAGAAGGTAAGTCCATCTATTCTGTCTGCATGTTATAAAAACTGGGCTGAGTTAGCAGAGCTGGAATAAAGACGGGAACTTCATGATCCGACTGTAAGCGTTAAAGCTGCAGATGAAAGCCTTCAAGCTTCCTAAATGACAAGACGATACAGGTATCCTGACACGGTGGAAACTAAAAAAACAAAATGTTTTAAATGCTGCTGAGTCATCAATTATCAGACAGCACATCATCATCACCACCAACAACAGGATAATGAGTGAAAATAAGGTCTGTGGCTGATCCACCTTCAGGGACCTTTTACACCCTTTTAATTGGCACCAAGTCTGCTCCAAACATCAGACTCATGGAGACTGACGCCTGGCTCTGGCTTTTTGTTTCCATACTCAAGTGTCACCACATCAGTGTTCATTAGAAAGTGCATGCTTGGACAAGACGACTAAATTAATGAAAACATTCCCAAGGATTCAAAGAGACTAAATCCCTCTGCCAGGATTATGTGTCTTAACCCGGGCAGAAGAAGAAGTCTTCATGACGAGGCTTTCTTCTAAACCATTCCATAAGAGCTCTGGTTGTATATTTAAGCTTGTTGTCCTGCTAGAAGATGAACGTCCTCCCTAGTCTTAAGTCTTCTTTCAGGATGTTCCTGTATTTAGCCCCACCTTTCCATCAACTCAGCATGATGCTGCCACCACCATGTTTCACTGCGGGAATAGTTTGTTCAGGGTGATGTGCTTTAAACCTCTCCATAACTTCCTCCTTGACCTGTATACTTGGTACCTTGGTCTTCATGATGCTTTTGGTTCTCTAATGTTCTCTAACAAACCTCTGAGGCCAGAAACAGCTGCACTGAGATTCAACTACACGCACCTGGACTCTTTACGAATTAGATGACTTCTCAAGGAAACTGGTTGCATGAATTTTATTTAGGAGCATCAACATAAAAGGGGCTAAATACAAACGCACTTTTGACATTTTGATAAATAAAAAATGTTGAACAATGTGTAATATTAATATAACAAAATACATAAACTTTTGGTTATAACATGAACAAATCTTGAAAGGTGGCTTTTCTCAAAAGATTTATTTTTAACTGTTAACTTTGCAGCTTCAGTCCCAGTGATTAAGAACTCAGGTCTTTGTCGAGGTAAACATCAGAGAAAGGAATAAAATTCCCAACAAACAGACTTCTCACGTCTAATTTTTCACACTCAGACCTAAACCGCTCCTAAACCCCAGCTCAGAAGCCTGAAGCGAAAACTTTTTAAGTCAAATTATCCCGTTAGAACAAAATAATCTGTTAACAAAAAGCACAAAAGAGGAAAAAAAGGTGTTCCCATCATGTTGGTTCAGGCTTCGCGATACCAGAATGCTGCATGTGAAAGAAGAGCAGCAGGCAAGGTTTGTAGCCTCGGGGTGAACATGACCCACTGTTGGATTCCCTGAAGATACTTTTTAAGATAACATGTCCTGCAATCTTTTATCAGTCAGCCACAGAAAATGTCTTCTGTCTTCCTAAATGATGAAAATGAAACGCTGGCGTTAGGAGGGGGTTTTGATTCACATGTGATGCAGTAAACATCTGTCAGACTTTAATGGTGCAGTGTAGGAGGAGAGCATCAGGCAGAAAGAGAAAGGGAGAGATTGTGGTAGAATTTATCATCATCCCACTGGGTCGGTGTGGGCCTTGATTTTTTAAACATTAAAACAGGGATTTCCATCAAGATTCCTTTGCATTAGACCGCTCCTCAGAAGGCTGCACAATCACTTTCTGCAGTTGAAGAAATGATGGGAGGGAAATGAGCTGGATCATGATTCAAATCTGAATCCTGAACTTCCTGAAGGAAATGTCTGAGAAGGTGTAGGTGTTAAAAGTTATTAAATGCAGATGTACTGCATGCATGCAAGGGGTGAAGCTAGACTTTAAAAGGTTTTAAAAGCTACATCAATGGTTGCTCAGATATTAGATTTTGGGGAAAAAAAAAAAAGCAGTTGGGCAGCTTTTATTGCCATTAAAAAAAATTGCTTCCCTCTTGAAACATCTTTACAGCTTTTGATAAAATTGACAAACAACAATGATATATTTGGTCTGGTGTACGATGAACTTCTCCTTAACTCTCATCTTTCTGTTTCCTGCAAGGAAACTTTCTGATCTGTTCCAGGGAGAGAATGCAGCAGGCGTGAAGGACTCCTCCAATGGCCCAAAGACTGAAAGGCTGCGTCTTTTCATCCTTGACATCAAAGATCTGACAGAACTCAGCGTGTCTGAAGGTGTCGCTCTTATTTACACTAGTGTCTTTTAGCAGCAGCAGCAGCAGCAGGAAAGGTTTGTGTTTGAACAGCAGCTGTGTTTTACTGTTGGTCCATTGAGCAAATAATGGGCTGGTGTTCTTATTCTGACACCGATTTAAAGTCCTGTATAATATTTGTGTTTTTTTACTGTCACAGCCTTAGAAATAATGACTGTAATCACTTTGGTGCTTGAGTTAAGACCTCACCTGCCTCATATTAATGCATTTTATTACATAAAGTAAAGTATTACATGGAGTAATGAAGGTTAGACATGTTTGGTCCTAAAAACCAAGAGCTGACACAACAAACATCAGCAAACCTCAAAGAACAAAACTGGACCAAAATCACTTCACAGTGATGTGAGAGGCGCTGCTGAACGAGGTTCTACAAGCTGCTGGATCATCAGGTGGACTTTCTTTTCCATCAGTGGCTTTTTCTGACATTTCCTGTATATTAACCCATGTTTCATGGCTGCTTCACATTGTAACACATAGCCTCAATATAATATTCCCACCTAGGCAGATCATACTGAATCACTTTGAACTGAACACTGAACCGAGGAGATCTCCACCACTGTCCTGCTGTGTTTCAGTGGGATGGGTGGAGAAGTTAAGTAAGGATACACTGCTTTTGTCTGTGCTCAGGCATTCCCCCTGAGCTGTGACTATTCACCAGGGAGATTTTCTCTGTGTGTGTCACTCAGAGAGGGGATACCAACCCTGACTCCGGCTTTAGGCTTATGGCTTTTTGGACTCACTGAGGGGATGCGCAGACAAAAATCAAGTCAGAGTTCAGAGAAGGGGTTAGTGAGGACAACAAAGGAAACCTTTTATTGTGAATAACACAGAAATCCAGAATTTGGAGCACATGCAGCCCAATGCTGAAGCATTCCTGGTAGCTCCTGTTAGAAGGAGGAAGAAGAGGAGGAGGTGTGCATGTTTGTATGTGTGTGGCCTCATTTTCTTCTTCCAGACAAACAATGCACCATTCAGTGACATCAGAAAGTAGAAAAGCCTCGACAGCTACAAATTGTTACAGGAAGGGCGTTCAGAGGTTGGGAGTTTATGAAGTGAGGGGAGATAAAACATAATAACAGGGATGGCAGGCCAGTTCTTCAGTGTATAAATCTTTACTTCTCTTATTGCTGAACACCACAAAAACAAACAGATGCAAACAATCAGCTGTAAGTAAATAGAAATAGAAATGTTAAAACATTTACTGCGTGTTAGTTTGTAACAAGCACTAATAATCCTGCAGCAGCCCCCAGGAGACCCCACGGCTCCATGAAGTCCAATAGCTCTGTGGTTTATCTTGAAAAGAAAATTAAACCCTTAATTTAAAGGTGCTGTGCGTCGCTTTTCTATCTATAACCTTCAAAAATCAAAAGATGGAAAAAATTCTGGCATTTCAACTTACAAGGGAGGAAATCTGCAGTTTTTTAGCTCAGATCAGACCTACTGGATCCCTCAGAAGTAACTAGGTAGCAAGGCACGACTGTATGGGGCTATGGGGTGCTATGCAATGCCGGAATGCCTCTAAATATTTACGCACATCCTTTTTAAACAAAACTCAGAATAAACTGAGTCGGTTTCCTCCAGGTTCCACCTCTCAACCCCGTGAGCTCCCTGCTGAGTTCATCAAGGAGTAATTTGTTGCCTGTGGACTTTTCACCTCCCATGGTGAGTCTGCAGTGATATACTAATGCTTTGAGAGCAGCTACATTCTTCAGGTTTACTTTTTCCTTGCTTAAAGCAACCCTGAAGACAAGGAGGTTTGACTTGACTTGCCCTCAGGTTAAACATGGAATTGGAGGTTAAAAAGAAAAGAAATGAAATCGTCCATCATGTCAGTCTTGTCAGAGCTCACATTTTCCCCTGTTCAACAGTATCTGCTCCTCTTTCCTCCTATACGCAAAGGTAGTTCAGTATTTAAAGACCTTAGCAACCAGGATTAGCGGAAAACTTTGAGGATATATGGCCTAATGTTGGTTTCTGCAGCTGGAGGGAGGATCCTGCTGCAAACCAGCACATTCCTCAAACAGCAAAGCACTTTAACGTGCTGAGGTCTTTTCTTTGGCTTTAGGAGCGAGTTGCAGCCTGTAAAATGACTCAGTTAGGTAATGTGTGTTTAAATGGTCTGACAGGTAAAACCCTGCTTTCCTTTCTGGTTGTCTTTCAGCCTTTGTTACTTGTTTCATCACAGTTTTGCATCAGAAGGTCTGCCGTCCAGTGATGTTAGAAATTAAACTCAAAACCTATTGTGTGCGGGCAGAAACTTGTGCCATCAGAAACTCAATTTGAATTGCTCAGACTGATTTTATATTTGTGTAATTTTAAAATAAAATGCATTGGTTTAAAATGTTGTTTCTCTAAACTGAAACTGATTTTAATGGTTTGAAACTGAATTTATTTGCTTAAAAAATGTATTTTGTTTTATTGAAAATTCAGTTTGACTATTGTTGTTTTCAGTTCTGTAACTGAATTTCATTTCCAAACTTCAGGTTTTTCTGTCACACATCTGGGTTCTTGAGGAAAGCCAGAGTAATCAAATACAGATTCACTGATTTACACATTTTCACATCAGGTTTAACTTCCTTTACGGCATTTTGAGCTGGAGCAATGCAGCGTACGTAAGCTTGACGGATGTCAATCACCATGAAATGATCACCTGTAAGAAACGTCATGTAAACACATTATATTCAGTAACAATCATGCTTACCTGTAGCTATTAAATAAAAACATGCTAACTGGAACAGTGGGCCGCGTGTGTGTAAGTCAGATTATAAAATAAAGCAAAATAAAGAAAAAATGAAACCAAATGCTGAAATATTGTTGCTGTAATATTAACATTAAAGCTCTAAAGCTGAAATCTTCATTTAAATTAAAACTACATTAAACAGCTTAGTCATAATGCTCCGAAGATGTTTTTTCCGCTGTTCTGCTCCTTAGAAAGTAATGTTGGGAGTCTGACAACTTAATCTTAGCTAAAGTTAGGCTCAGAATTATTCATACCCCCAGGGGATTTAGGTCTAAAGTAATCTTTTGATTTGTTTGTTCTGGAGCTGCACAGTGGAGCAGGTGGTAGCACTGCTGCCTTGTAGCACAAAGGTCCTGGGTTTCAATCCCAGCCTGGGCTCTTGCACCCCCCTTTTTAACTTATGGAAAAGGTGATCTTTTAAAAGGACACACAATCTTTGTAAAAAAGAATCCTTATCTTTAAATGGGAGTTTGGTTTAAAAGAAAACATAAAAACTTTGTGTTTTTGGTTTCTAAAAAGCCCAGGTATGTAAAACCATCGTCCTGATATACATGCCTGGGCTTGAATCAGCCTGAGGCATCGGTCAGAAGGATGCACAGAACCAAATCAACCTAAACATTTTAGCATGTGCAGCATTCAGATTGAACTGGTCAGTTAGATAAAACACAGATTCTTCTCTAACTTCACAAACTGATGAGGGAGTCTTGGGAAGTGTGATCAACTGAACTTGTAAAAAGATGGCGGATTTCATCATCTAAACAGATGAAACAAAGAAACAAGGACAAACCTAAACTAAGCTGTTTTAACATGTGAACAGCACAAAGTCTAAGAAACTGCTTTTAATGAATGAGATGAAGTCAAAACACAGGACTAAACAACTGAGCTTTGGATTGTTTGCTTCACTTTAAAACATGTTCCAGTTGATTTCTTGATGATGAATGAGGGAGCAGCCAATATGTGAGAGTGGTTGAAAGATTTAATGAGGCTTTTCATCAAAAATTTGGAACATCTGATGAGCAAATTTAGATAATAAGGCATCAGAGGAACAGAGAAGCAATAAAATCATTCAAAAGCCACAACCTGGCTCAGAGATGTTTAGTTGAAATGGATGTCCTCGAGTGTAATTTACACATTTACATCAGAAGCTCCACATTTACAGGAGCTTCTGATGTGCTTCTGAATCAGACTCAGAAAGGGGTTCGCTGTGAAGCAGTGGCACACGCTGTTACTTTAGAGATGCTTAAATTTACATCAGAGCAAACATTTGCAATGCTTAAACTTAACCATGAAAACAATCATAAATGAGTGATAGCTGAGGGCTTCAGAGCAATAAAGAAGTAACAGAGCTCCATGAGCTGATAGGTAAAAAATGGCCACACTCCAGGACCGGCTCTTATTTATTAAAAACAGAGGCCTAACTCTTTTAGTCTGCAGACCGTCCTCTGACAAACTTCCAAGGCATTCTTAAGATTCCCATGTGGCTTTCACAGGACACTCTGACCACCTAACAACTTGATGCAAAGCATTAGGGATGTCAAATGTTTATCCTTCCTTATATTAAACACTAAAACCCAAATCAAGTAGATGCTGCACAACAACAATGTTTTAACAACAAAACTGCTGCTAAATAATCCAGGTTTGGCTGAAAGAAGTTAGTTTTAATCCACGTGACGAGAAAGAAATTAAACATCATGGATGTGTGGATCGAACTTTTTATACTTAAAGGGGACGTATTTTACAAAATTCAATTTTTGATTATTTTTATTCTTTCATTTGAGTCTCTCATGCTTCTACAAACAGTCCAAACGCATAAAAAAAAAGAAACATTGAGCCGTTTTATTGGTTATTAATGAAACTTTTATTTTTTCTAAAAAATGCACAATTTCAAAAGCTGTGTAACTGCGACGTCACAATGACACTGGCACCTGGCAACGTTACCTGAGTCCCGCCCCTGACTAGTAACTGAAGCAAAGCTCCACCCACTTGATTTCCAGTAGAGGATCACATCTTACCGGCTGGTTTTACCTCACAACGCTTTATATTGGCTCCCCTTAAAGCTTCAGCCAAAGCTGTAAAAAAGCTTTATTAATAGAAATGATTAATAATCATCACAATTAAATGGAATCAACATAAATGGGTATTGGTGCATTAAAGTTATACAAGCACTAGAGATTGGAAATGGACCATTAAATTCCAATCAGTGAATCGGTTTAAAAAATCCAACCAAATTATTGTTATTCTTATGTGCTACTACAGCGAAAACCAGGTGATTTTGCTCAGGCTTACTGTATCGTCAGAATATTACAGCAGCTTTGTGCTGTAGAAACACCCAATGAGATTTAAAATCTCATTCACATAAAAACAGCTAATTTTGAAACATCAGTGATCACCAGAATATAAATAAAGACAATAAGAAGTCCAATAACATGGTTGAAGCGAATAGTCAAATAATTTATCAATCAAAACATTTGCATTCAAATATTAAGGATTTGTTTAAACTCACACAGAGAAACAGGTTCCTTCAAATGTAGCTCATTCTGGATCTGATTCCAAGCATTAGGGGGCTTTTTTCCCACCTCAGTATGAGCGCTTGGCAGCGTCAGTAGGAACACATTTTGTTAACCTATGCTGTGAGATTCTACACTTGATAATTCTGGTGTTCGGTTCTGATAGAACTGTGTCCTCTTTAGCATCTTAAAAACTGAAAACCTTTGAAACTTTATAATATAAGAAAACGTTTTCTCCAAACAATAAATGCTTAATATTTTTTTAACAATGTAACGAGAAGAATTTGACAGATTTGTGCTCTTTCAGAAACTCACTCACGTTTTTATGCTTTCAATCCGTCATAAGCTCACAGATGCTTTATGTAAAACTTGCTTGTCTTTACAGGCCTTTGATTTTGCAAGCAGGGAAAAAATGCTGCTAAATGTGCACCTGAATATGCACCACTTGCACCGTATTGATAAGACTTCAGCTGGAGCGAATCAGATGTCTCTGCTTCACTTTTTAAGTTGGGAGGTAGCAGATTGTGGTATTATTTTGCAGACCACTGCAGTCTTTTTATCCTCTGCAGACATCACTCAAGTGCTCAGTTGGTTTGAACAGTACTTGTAGCACAAGCTCATGCCTAATCCAAATCGAGGGTTGTTTGTCCTGTTTTAAAACTACTTTTATTTTTAAACATCCATCCATCTATCTTGTTGGAAATATTATGCTTCACCTTCAACTGACACTTAAATCCCCTGCAAAGAATGCACACAAAGCTTGGAGAGGAATGACGTCATGCCTGTAGCTACAATCAGCGGCCCCGGGGTGATACAGCAGATCGAGAGGTATCACAAAGAGAGCTTTTATTCACAAGACAATATCAGGGCCCTCAATTAGCGTGGGCCAGACCAGAGTCCAGGGTGCCAGCGTTTATTGTTCCCCCACAGGCCACTTCAGCACAAAAAAGGTGCAGGGGTCACGGTCTTACTCTGCTTCAGCCTCAACAAAGCATCGGCATTTATAATCCACGTGATGGAGATTTTGGTGAGCTGGTACACCAGCCTGACTTAAAACTAGAGACCCTGATTTACGAGACCCTTGGAAACCTGCAGGGTAATAATGAGCATTTCTGTCACATAACTGGAGTCTGACCGGTTCCCTGAATTTACATATCTCTATACATTAATTTGAAGACAACATGAGAAATGGAAAAAAGAGAAAGATGGAAAACTGCCAGAAAGAATTTAGGTAATTAGGTCATCTCTACACTACTGCTGCCGGTTTTACAGCGGCAAGAAGAAAAACGTCAATTAGTGTGTTAAAAGTGACCTTTTCCTTTTCCTGTAGCTAAGCAGAACAGCTGACCAAAGTCTGAAAACAGTCTAATCTGACTGAAAGCTGTGGAGGCAGAGAACCTGGAAGGTGCCAATAAATTCAAACTGAATTGTGCAATCACAGGCAATTTCTTCCCACAAATAAGGCTTGAGAAATGAAAATTGCTCCAGTGTTCCTTTAAAAATGTGCAGTAAATCTGAGCAGGAACACAGTGCTGAAAGGGTTTATGGAGCAGCATTAAATAATATCTTGGAGATACATTAAATATGTGATAATATGTCACATTAAAAGGGTGAAAGCTGAAATATTAACTGCAAAACTCTCCTCAATGACACCAAAATACACCTACAACACTTATATGTAACAAAATACAGTCTGCATTAAGAAATACAGTCGGTTCCAATTGGCTATAGTGAGAGTGTGGTAACTCTTACAGCATTTCTATAAATAAAGATTACCTATTATTTTGGGTTACTATTTAGCTTTTCTGTCCATTTACATTTTTATCCACTGTTAGTGCCTTTGAAAAACATCTCTTCCTCTAGGTTTGTAGTCGCAGACCAGAAGGCCCTCTTTTAGGCTTACAGGCTTCAGCCAGTTTTAAAAAATCTGGGTTCATTTATCCAGGTTTTATGCAGTTTTTATCCAGCTTAATCTTAATGTTAGGAGTTGTTAAGCCACATCAAAAACATAAACTGCCAGGGAAAGGGTTATAAGGCAATTTCCAAAATGCTTGAAGTCCATCATTCTGCAGGCAGAAAGATCATTCCTAAGTGGAAAACATTTCAGACAGCTGACAATTTTTCTAAGAGTGGATGTTCCAGCCAAATTCACCAAAAACAAAAATATCTCATAGCCTCAGCTCAGACTGCACAGGCCTCAGTTAGCAGGTTAAAGGTTAAAGTTCATGACAGGACAATTGTTTAGACTCAACAAGTGTTGCTGTATATAATGGTTGAAGCAAAATAAGCGCCTTCTCTTGAAAAACAACAGGTGAAATGCTGCATCTAAATCAGAATCAGCTTTTCGCACACAAACTTCAGTTCCACATTGCTCTCAGTGAATACATTTTAAACATAAATATATAATAAGGGGAATAAAAATAAAAGCTTTTCGGTAAAGATGTACAATGCCTTGCGAAAGTACTTGGCCCCTTTGAACTGGTCAACATCTTGGCACATTTCAGGCTTCAAACATAAAGATATAAAATTCAAATTTTTTGTGAAGAATCAACAACAAGTGGGACACAATCGTGAAGTGGAATGAAATTTATTGGATGTGTCAAACTTTTTTAACAAATAAAAAATTGAAAAGTGAGGCGTGCAATATTATTCGTCCCCCTTGCGTTAATACTTTGTAGCGCCACCCTTTGCTGCAATTACAGCTGCAAGTCACTTGGGGTATGTTTCTATCAGTTTTGCACATCGAGAGACTGAAATTCTTGCCCATTCTTCCTTGCAAAACAGCTGGAGCTCAGTGAGGTTGAATGGAGAGCGTTCGTGAACAGCAGTCTTCAGCTCTTTCCACAGATTCTTGGTTGGATTCAGGTCTGGACTTTGACTTGAACATTCCAACACCTGGATATGTTTATTTGTGAACCATTCCAGTGTATATTTGGCTTTATGTTTTGGATCATTGTCTTGTTGGAAGATAAATCTCCGTCCCAGTCTCAGGTCTCTTGCAGACTCCAACAGGTTTTCTTCCAGAATGGTCCTGTATTTGGCCCCATCCATCTTCTCATCAATTTTGACCATCTTCCCTTTCCCTGCTGATGAAAAGCAGGCCCAAACCATGATGCTGCCACCACCATGTTTGACAGTGGGGATGGTGTGTTCAGGGTGATGAGCTGTGTTGCTTTTACGCCAAACATATCGTTTTGCATTGTGACCGAACAGTTTGATTTTGGTTTCATCTGACCAGAGCACCTTCTTCCACATGTTTGGTGTGTCTCCCAGGTGGCTTGTGGCAAACTTTAAACGAGATGTTTTATGGATATCTTTGAGAAATGGCTTTCTTCTTGCCACTCTTCCATAAAGGCCAGATTTGTGCAGTGTACGACTGATTGTTGTCCTATGGACAGACTCTCCCACCTCAGCTGTAGATCTCTGCAGTTCATCCAGAGTGATCATGAGCCTCTTGGCTGCATCTCTGATCAGTCTTCTCCTCGTTCGAGACGAAGGTTTAGAGGGACGGCCGGGTCTTGGTAGATTTGCAGTGGTCTGATACTCCTTTTATTTTAATTTAATTTTAATTTTTTTATTTAATTTTAATTTTATATCTTTATGTTTGAAGCCTGAAATGTGGCAAGATGTTGACCAGTTCAAGGGGGCCGATTACTTTCGCAAGGCACTGTATATCTAGGGTCACGTTAACCTAATATTTTAATTTTCTCACCAGTTTTTTTAAACTGTGACAGAAGAATCTGAAGGCTGTCATTTGACAGATTGCAATTCACACCCCTGACATCTTGGTGGCGAGTTAGCGTATTAATAAGCTATTTTCTCCTTTGGGGTTGCTGAAGCAGACTGCTTGCCAGAATCAGGAAACCCCTCGTTCAGAGAGTCTAGCTGGCCTTGCTGATCAATTAATTTGGAGAAATTTCAAAACTTTGGCTGAAGTGCCGCTTGTAATTCCAGTCTGTAGTGTGGCGGCAGAGCCTGAATTCAGCCTCCAGAATAACATCAAAGCAGCCACGAAAAGTCATCTGTCCGACGCAAAAGTACAAAACCTCACGACAAAAGCCTCTGCAGAAATTCCACTCGACACAAGCGGGTTGGCAATTCAGGTCCACGCAGACTAGGAGGAAGATGTGAGACTGTGCCGCAGCAGGGGATCTGTTGATATTTTAAGTGCAGTCGTTTAATTTCATTGTTCATATGTAGTTACTGGGACTACAGTCAGTGTTATTGTCACTGTGGAGAAGAAGTTAGATGTATTCATCTGGATGACACAAACACCTAATGCCAACTGCAAGCACAGTGGTGGAGGGCTGATGATTTGGGCTTGTTTTGCAGCCACAGAATCTTGGCACCTTGCAGTCATTGAGTGGACCATGACATTTGGACCAGCCACGTTGGAGGGTTTTTGAGTATAAACAGCATGTTTATCCGAATTGGATTTAAGTTCAGACTTTGGCCAGGCCACTCCAAACATTGGACTGGATATTCTCCTGAATTTTTTAGAGAGCTATCAATTATGGTCTCTAGCCGGAAAATAACTTTCTTAATGTTAAATCATGAACTCTGACCTTCACTGAGGTAAGTGAGGCCTGCAGAGCTCTAGATGACATTCTGGATTGTTTTGTGACCTCTTGGTTGAATTGTCGATTTGTTCTTGGAGCAATTTTGGTTGACCAGTCTCTCCTGTAAAGGTTCATCATTGCTGCGTGCTTTCTTTAATTGTGGATTATGGCTCTCACTTTGGTTCGCTGGCATCACGAAGTCTTAGAAATGGCTTTGTACCCCTTTCCAGAGTGATAGATAGAGGCTCTATTTAAATAATTTTTTATATCTGCAGGTCAGGTATTAATCAGGACCTGGTTTGGCTTGCAAAATTGAGCTCAGCTTTCCAAAAAATATAGTTTTATCACAATATATATATATATATGACTTAACAAAGAGGGATTGCTTTTTCACTTAGGGTCAGGCTGGTGTGGTTAGCTTTTCCCCTTTAATTAAATAAATCAAAATTTTAAAACGGCTTTATATATTTACTCAGGTTATCTATTAAAATTTGTTTGATGCTCTAAAACATTAAAATGTGACAAAAAAAAGCAAAAACAGAAGAAATCTGTAAGGACTTACTTCTATTTAACTATACAGTGCATGAAAATTTGATATGAAGATATGTTCAACAAGATTATGTCTACCTGGTAAAAATGAAAGGCACAGAGACCATTTCGTGGGTCTTTGCTGTGTTCTCAGACCTTTAAAGCTTAACATACCAATGACAAACACACCTGGAAGCTTCACTTCTAGCTTACTGATGCTTACGGTGAGAACAGGTCATGTCATTAAATTTCAAACCCCCAAAACCAAAGTCTAGGACTGGAGACACAGGACTAAGTAAAATCCGCCTTTTGTCGCAGGATCTCTGGCCTTGATGGTAATCTCCCTGTCCCATAGGATTCTCCTTAGTTCACACCCCATGGTGTGAGATTTGTGGAGGTAAAAAAAGAAAATGCCTACAGAGACGAGATGGCAGCTCTTGAAGGACGGATGAATGAGTGGATTTCAAGGATGCCCTGAAAAGCGGTGCGCACATCATGAGAGTCAATCAGAAGATAAGCAGACGTGGAGAACAAAAAAGAGGGATATAACTGCAAAGTGAAGTTCAAAATGCACAATAGCATTCCCGAGAGGGGCCTCGTGAAATGCTGAATGGTCTATTCATTCATTAAAAGAAAAAAAGTAGAAATGGGTGGTAGCTGGTATTTGAGTCCGACAATGTTTGCATCTTTTTGATAATGCTGGAAGGATCACATCACTGGTAGAGACATTATGCAGTCTATATATTGTTGGAATCAGCCATAAATCATGAAGAGTGAAAAGCTGATGGTATACATTTCCTGGAACTGGAGAATGAAAATGTGGAGTGAAGGTGGGAGGTGGGGGGGGGTCTCTGGTTTCATGTCCCACTGTGTTCAGCAGGCTGTCGAAGACTAGTGAACACGACCTGAAGCTGAAGACCGGCACAAAGCACCAGGTACTCAGATCCAATTTCCCTCGCTGCAGCCAAACGCTTCTTTGTGGGGGAATAATCTGCACCTGGTGGCCATGGAAACCATTTCTGTTCCAGATTAAAGGTAGCAGACAAACTGACCACCTGGAGGAAAAGTGTGCCCTGCCTTACGTCTGATGAATTCTTAAAAGGCTTAATGGCTTTTGAGTTGTTTGGCAGGGAACCACCCCAACCCAAGAAAAATATCTTTAGCTTCTTAGAGTTGATCTGCTACAGCCGATGGTCAAAACAACCATGAAAATGACCATTTCATTCTTAACCTATGTTGACAAAGCAGGAGGAAACGGTGACAACAGGTGACAGACAGACTTCTACCATTTTTTAAGGCAATATTTTCACTAACATCCCTTTTTAGAAATTCCAGGCCTGTTGAAAACTCAGAGCCTCTTCAGAGCTTTAGTATGTTTACTCTGCTCTGAATCAGTTGATAAGTTTGTTTACTTGTAACTTTTTCCGGTGGTTCAGTTTCTTTTCACAAAGCGAAAACAGGAAGCAGGTTCTGTGTTCCAAGCTAGTGAAAAACTGAGCATGTGATAATTTCGTTAGCTCGTTTCTCTGTAGTAATTCATTCAAAATTATCTGGGCAGTATACAGAATGATTGTCAGAAAGTTGCATGGGACTTAATGCTGTACGAAACACGCTGCGTTTGTTTATTTGTTTGTTTACCCTACCATATCCCACAATGCAATGCAAATCAGGCTACAGGAAGGTGTCTGGCTCAAGCTTGGATCATACACCTGGAAGTTGCGTTGGATCGATGTTGGGTCACGTTCTCACTGTAAACAAACCACTCTAGAGTTCGTTTGGAAACGTACCGAGGCCACCTCCTCCAAACAGTCTTGGTATGGTTGTTTGGTTTGCACATTAGTGCAATTGCTGTGTTCACATTGACACAAAAGAACTGTACCAAGGAGGGAATGTTATGATTTGGGGTTGTTTGGTTTTTGGTTTCTGGGTTTTTGTTGGTCTTATTCACAGTTCAAGTTTTGAATCATGTTTCTGTTTATTTTCCTGGTCATGCTTTTGTTTTGTCGTCTTGTTCATGTTTTGTCACGTTTGGTTTTCGGAGCTGGTTATGCTTTTGTTTCATGTTTTTCTAGTTTGTGTTCAAGAGTCTCTGTTTTGCTCCAGCCACGTTTTGTTCTGTTAATTAAGATTATTCGGTTCACCTGCTCCAAGTTAATCTGTCTCCTTGCTCCACCTGGTTTTCACTCCATATATACCTGTTCAGTTAGTCATCATGGAAACATTTTTCTCTGATCATGTCTTATCATATCAAGTCTTGTTTTTTGCTCATGCCATGCCTGTCTCGCCTGCCCGTTTGTTGTTTTGTTACTGCCTCCTGCTGTGAGTGAGTTTTTTTGTTATTAAACCTTTGCACTTACCATCACACTGCCTGCTCGTCTGCATTCTGGGGTCCTATATTTCGCAAGCCGTAACAGGACAATAATCCAGAGTTCCTTCTAAATGAACTAAACACCTGAGGTGTGAAAACACCTTCAAAGGTCCTTGTTGGGCCTTCCCTAAAACTTAACCTTCAGGATTTAAAATGAAGTCACTACAAGTAAATTTCAAGACGTTGCATTATAAACTGAGACACCCAGTCAACGCACCCATACATCAGAAATTATTGGGAACTTATTTGTCAGCTTTGACATTAATAAGCCAACATAGAGTAATATACAGTATGTGCCCATTAAGGAAGACTGACTGAAAAACCAAACATTTTACACAAAATTACATCAAACTAGACAATCTAATGGTTGTTGTGAATATTTATAACAAAGAAAATACCTGAATTATTATGACTTTGCTTGAGTACTACTCCGAATGTCACCGTCGACGGACCCTCTCTCCATTAAATAACGGAACAACTCCAATTTTCTGATCCATTCCGGTCCGTCTTGCTCCGGCTGGCCAGTCGACGTTTACTGCATACCCTTCCAATGCTCTCTCCACCCTAGTTCCTGTCAGCTTACTTTTGAAAAATATAAGCCGCTAGTACCTTAAAAAATATCTTTAAAAATGATATATTTGCATTCCTTACATTTATTAGGACTTTCATAAAAAAAAACAAAAAACAACTAAATAAAACTGAGTGCACAAAGCTCACTATACAAATTCTTTTTTTACCAAAACTACAACTTTCGCAGATAAAATTTGTTTTTTGGATGACCGGCAATGGCATTAATAAATCTGACAATTTTCAATTTACCAAATAACCTTTGAATGTGTGAAATATAGGAGGAAAAATCAGATCTTACAAAGCAGGAGTAATTATAACAATTAATATATTTTCCTAGACTACAAACAGCAACTCAGATTGTTCAACTGAGCACAACTGAAGAACCGAAGTGGAGTTGATACAACGGGTAGATTTAGGAATGGAGGAGCACTTACCAAGTAAATCCATAACAGAAACAAAGAATTTGGAGCAGTTTTGAGAACAACTATCAAAGTGCAATACTCACCATAAACCAGCAAGACGGACCAAAGTATTAAGTCAGATCAATCAGCATAGATCTGTGTTTAGCAGAATTCCAGTTATTCAGATCTTCAACAGAAAACTTGTATATACAATAGAGTCATATAATTTGCAGAGCTTTACACCTTATTTTGAGTGTTACCTGGATGACCTGGGAAAGGCAAGCAAGTAAGTGAGGGTTTCAAACAGGAAAGACGTGCTGAGTGATGAAGCAGCACTCGGGTGCCATTAATTCTGGAGATGGTCGGGTGTACGGAGCAACACTCCTACAAATCCTCTTCTTTCAGTACACAGGCAGTAATTACTGTGTTCCTCTGTATTTTTCTGTTGTCAACCCAACATTTTGACAACATGAGAGAACATCTGAAAATCCCTGAAACACTGAGTGCAGCGAGGACGTAAAATACAAATAGCATTTGTCAGCAACTATCAAAACGATGCTCTGAAGAGCAAGAAATAAAGGAAAAGCAGAACAAATCCAAACATGAGTCCAACTCTACGTACACGACATCGCAGCTAGGGAAACTCCATCTACAGCTCAGGTCAGAAGTTTCCTTACACCCATAATGTTCATAAATGTTATATTTGGTCTTTTAGCGATTTCATTTTTTTCCAGGGTGGGGTGATTATATAACATAAACCAATGATTTTTAAAAACAAAAATTGCTCTGTTTTAAATTTATAAAGAATTTGACTCAAAATCATACATAGAGTTTCAAATATACACCAACATTCACCTAAATAAACCTAAGCCTTGAAGTCTTTTAACTCAACAAGGCCAAAGCCTTTTATTCTCTGGTTAGCGATCATGATCGACTGCAGCTCGTAGTTTCAGCACAGAAATTATCTATTTGACAGCAATTAATTGATCAACGAACACTCAGAACAATGGGAAAGTCAAAGGATCTCCGTGAAGATCTAAGACTGCACAGAAGATCCAAACCGTCACCTTCAGATCAAACTGGTTAAGACATCCAGTGAGGGACAACCCAAAAGCCATCAACCTGACCTTTGTGGTTCCTGAGTTGAGAGGATGCAGACAAAGCAATATACTCCAGCTCCAAAACAAACACCTTCATGCTGGACTGAAATCTGCAGCTGGCCACATTGACAGGGCGCAGATATAGATGTTTGACCTCAATGTTTGGAGAAGTGAGACTTTTAAGCCTAAGAACACTATACCAGCTGTCAAACCAGCATCATGGTGTGAGGATGTTCGACCGTGATGGTAATGAAGAAGAACTGGCCTAAAATTCTTCAATTTTGTCTTAGATTCACAGTGTTCCAACAGGACAATGATCATAAACACATCCAAACTGCTTTAGGTCTGGATAAAGCAGAATAACATTAATATAAAGGAATGGCCTGTTGGATTTTTTTGGATTGATTATACAGCTGTATGTTGTATAATCAATCCATCATTTTAAAATGAATCAGAAACAAAATGTAATTTACTTTCACGAAGACCAAACCTTCTGAGCAGAGCTGTGTACGTGGAGGTTCTACTTGCAGTCAGACATAATGAAGCAGGTCAGAGTAGAGGTGGTAATGGACTTCATGTATGTGTTCCTTGTTTTGTAGGAAACTTAACAAAAGCCTTATGTGAAGTCATATTCCACTGATGGTTAAAATCCATATTCTTGACATTTTTAATGACAGATTTGGTTGTTTCTCTGTGTGGCAAAAAAGTGATCTGAGAAATTGCACCGTCCTCTAACAGAAATTATGAGAAAATAACCAATCTATGGCTGAACTGGTCTCAGGGCGTTACATTTTTATCCTCCCTAATATTTTCAGAGTGGATCTGATCCATGACAAATATCTTTAAATCAAACCAAAGACAGTTGTGTCTACCTCGTGTTTCCAGGTGTACTAATACTGTAATGCAAACAGTGTTTCCACTCAAACTGGGTCATGTTTTTGCAATGTATGACTTGGATGTAGATATACAACTCTTCCTGTGCATTACAGGACCCAGATGGGCTGAGTTAGACACTCAGGATGCAGGATGTGACCCAAGTGATCCTCTTAGAAAAACAGCTCCATGTTAAAGTAAAGCACAGACCAATGTTTCCTTTTTGGTTCTGCCCTCGTCTTTGTTCTCTGAGCTCTTCAGAGTTGTGTCACATTAATACAGAGATCAAGAGGGAAATACAGTTAAGCCCCAAATTATTCACATCCCTGGCAGACTTAGATTTAGAGTAACCTTGTAACTATACCAACATGTTTCATCTGGTAATGTTTTGGACTGGCCCAGAAAGAATCCTGATTTAAATCCGATAGATAATCTGTGAATGGAGCTAAAGATTAGGGTGATGTTGAGGAGGCCCCTCCATCATCAGTCTGAAACTTATCACTAAAGAGAAATAGTCAGAAATCCCAGCAGAATCATGCAACACGCAGGTAAGCAGCTGTAAGCGGTGCTACCAAAGGCTTATAACACTGTTTTATTATTTGTGGGGAGATAAACATGCCATTTCCAATCAAAAACTAATTTCTTCTTGAAATGAAAATAACTGGATCTTAACTAGACATTACAATGAAACAAAAAAGAAGGCAATTCTCTTTCCAGTATGAGCTTATTGGCTTTCCGTTGGTAATATTTGGGATTTTATAGCCAATGAAAATGGAAAGATGATGGGACTGGAGTGTTGTAAATCGTCCAATAGTTTTTGTCGAGATAGCGGGTAAATATCATTGCTTTTTTCCTCTTAAAATCAAAATGCTAAGGGAGGATTAGCAGCATTACAGTCTGTTTAAGAGCTGGTACTGGTACCATTAAGGGCAACTGGGCCATCCGTACCCCCCACATGCCGGGAGTGGTACGATACAAACATGCATCAAACACCATCTGGCTTTCCAATGGATCTAAGAGGCACATTTTATATCTGCGGACTCGGGGTTCTGACTCACTGTTGGATGCTCCTGCAACCGCCTGCAACACCAACACAAATTACAAATTACATCCAAATAGGCCGTTTGCTCCTTGGTGCTCAACTTTGTTGGTCTGTGAGTGACTAACATCCTGACAAGGTTACCATGGATTTACAAGTCTTTGTCACCATATCTGATATTAGTGCTACATTACTGGATTGATAAAATGCTGAAAGTACCTTGTGGTATTGTTTTATGTGTTGAATCTTCTCTATATGGTGTTTCCTGCAGCTCATAGAACAATGGCGCTGCGATGATGCTAAAACAAGATAACTTACTGGATATTTAAAGTCTACAACCAGATCAGTTGCAGGACGCCTGTTTGAATTACCGATGCATGCTCAGTATGAGGGATTGGTGAAAAGTTAAATACTCAATGCAGTCAGCTGTCCACTGTTGTCACATGCTGGGAGGAGGAGGGATTTTCTCCAAAACAGTGTGTCCGTGACATCGGCTGGGTTTCTTTAGATGGAAATCTTTTAGCAGTCGTCTTAATAAACTGAACTCAATTGCATTGCTTTATAACAAGGACTGAATTGACTTTGAATTTGTCTATATGCTTGGAGTGGATTAACTATATTTCTGTATATAAATTGGATCTGTTTGAATTAAATTCAACTGAAATGAATGTACAGTCTCAGTATTCCACCTATTCTTCAAGGTATGATTTCCACTTTATACTCGATATTCAGACTTGAATCACAAAACAGAATTTTGACTTTTTTCTCAAAATTTCAACTTTATTCTTGAAATCAGTTTTGGACAATTCTGTAACAGAAAAGGTATAAACGATAAACCAAAAACCATCCACCTTTTGTCCTCCAAGTGACTTTAATACCACTCCAAAGTAAACACAAACACATTCTTCGATGCACTTTATTTAGAATCAATTAAAAACCAGATAAAGGTCAGAGAGAGATACTTTGATGCAGAAATGATGTTCTGCTCCTTTAATATTTCCACAAACCTGCAGCACATATTTTCTTGAACGGTCAATGTTTGTTAGATGTAGTGTTTGAAAAACACAGTTTACACAGATGAGTCCGACTGTATCGTCCTCAGAAAGACTAACTGATGCATCTACAGTACAGACCAAAAGTTTGGACACACCTTCTCATTCAAAGAGTTTTCTTTATTTTCATGACTATGAATATTGTATCTTCACATTGAAGGCATCAAAACTATGAATTAACACATGTGGAATTATATGCTGAACAAAAAAGTGTGAAACAACTGAAAATATGTCTTATAGGCTAGGTTCTTCAAAATAGCCACCTTTTGCTTTGATTACTGCTCCGCACACTCTTGGCATTCTGTTGATGAGCTTCAAGAAGTAGTCACCTGAAATGGTTTTCACTTCACAGGTGTGCCCTGTCAGGTTTAAAAAGTGGGATTTCAAGCCTTATAAATGGGGTTGGGACCATCAGTTGTGTTGTGCAGGAGGTGGATACAGTACACAGCTGGTAGTCCTACTGAATAGACTGTTAGAATTTGTATTATGGCAAGAAAAAAACAGCTAAGTAAAGAAAAACGAGTGGCCATCATTACTTTAAGAAATGAAGGTCAGTCAGTCCGAACAATTGGGAAAACTTTGAAAGTGTCCCCAAGTGCAGTCGCAAAAACCATCAAGCGCTACAAAGAAGCTGGCTCACATGAGGACCGCCCCAGGAAAGGAAGACCAAGAGGCACCTCTGCTGCGGATGATAAGTTCATCAGAGTCACCAGCCTCAGAAATCGCAGGTTAACAACAGCTCAGATTAGAGAACAGGTCAATGCCACACAGAGTTCTAGCAGCAGACACATCTCTAGAACAACTGTTAAGAGGAGACTGTGTGAATCAGGCCTTCCTTCATGGTAAAATAGCTGCTAGGAAACCACTGCTGAGGACAGGCAACAAGCAGAAGAGACTTGTTTGGGCTAAAGAACACAAGGAATGGGCATTAGACCAGTGGAAATCTGTGCTTTGGTCTGATGAGTCCAAGTTTGAGATCTTTGGTTCCAACCACCGTGTCTTTGTGCGGCGCAGAAGAGGTGAACGGATGGACTCTACATGCCTGGTTCCCACCGTGAAGCATGGGGGAGGAGGTGTGATGGTGTGGGGGTGCTTTGCTGGTGACACTGTTGCGGATTTATTCAAAATTGAAGGCATACTGAACCAGCATGGCTACCACAGCATCTTGCAGCGCCATGCTATTCCATCCGGTTTGCGTTTAGTTGGACCATCATTTATTTTTCAACAGGACAATGACCCCAAACACACCTCCGGGCTGTGTAAGGGCTATTTGACCAAGAAGGAGAGTGATGGGGTGCTGCGCCAGATGACCTGGCCTCCAGTCACCGGACCTGAACCCAATCGAGATGGTTTGGGGTGAGCTGGACCGCAGAATGAAGGCAAAAGGGCCAACAAGTGCTAAGCATCTCTGGGAACTCCTTCAAGACTGTTGGAAAACCATTTCAGGTGACTACCTCTTGAAGCTCATCAACAGAATGCCAAGAGTGTGCGGAGCAGTAATCAAAGCAAAAGGTGGCTACTTTGAAGAACCTAGAATATAAGAAATATTTTCAGTTGTTTCACATTTTTTTTTACTCGTACTCCTCCGGGGGGAGCCCAAGGCGTTCCCAGGCCAGCCGAGAGACATAGTCCCTCCAGCGTGTCCTGGGCCGTCCCCTGGGCTTTCTCCCGGTGGGAGGTGCCTGGAACACCTCCCGAGGGAGGGGTCCAGGAGGCATCCGGTATAGATGCCCAAGACACCTCAACTGGCTCCTCTCGATGTGGAGGAGCAGCGGCTCTACTCCGAGCCCCTCCCGGATGGCTGAGCTCCTCACCCTATCTCTAAGGGAGTGCCCGGTCACCCTACGGAGGAAGCTCATTTCAGCCGCTTGTATCCGGGATCTCGTTCTTTTGGTCATGACCCAAAGTTCATGGCCACAGGTGAGGGTAGAAACGTAGACCGACCGGTAAATTGAGAGCTTTGCTTTTCGGCTCAGCTCTCTCTTCACCACAATGGACCGGCACAGTGCCCCCATTACTGCGGCAGCCGCACCGATCCGTCTGTCGATCTCCCGCTCCATTTTTCCCTCACTCGTGTACAAGACCCCGAGATACTTAAACTCTTCCACTTGAGGCAGGAACTCCCCTCCAACCTGTAGAGGACAGGCCACCCTTTTCCGGTCGAGAACCATGGCCTCGGACTTGGAGGAGCTGATCTTCATACCAGCCGCTTCACACTTGGCTGCGAACCGCCACAGCGCATGCTGTAGATCTTGGCTAGAGGGGTCCAGCAGGACAACCTCATCTGCAAAAAGAAGAGACGAAATCCACCGGTCCCCAAACCAGACCCCCTCCGGCCCTTGGCTGCGTCTAGAAATCCTGTCCACAAAAGTTATGAAAAGGACCGGTGACAGAGGGCAGCCCTGCTGGACTCCAACATGCACCGGGAACAGGTCCGACTTAGTGCTGGCAATGCGGACCAACTCCTGCTCCACTCGTACAGGGACCGGATGGCCCCTAATAAAGGGCCCTCGATTACATACTCCTGGAGCACCCCCCACAGGGTATCACGAGGGACACAGTCTAATGCTCCAGGTCCACAAAACACATGTTGGGCAAACTCCCATGTACCCTCGAGCACCCAGTAGAGGGTATAGACCTGGTCCAGTGTTCCACGGCCGGGACGAAAACCACACTGCTCCTCCTGAAGCCGAGGTTCAACTATCGGCCGGACTCTCCTCTCCAATACCCTGGCGTAGGCCTTAACAGGGAGGCTGAGAAGTGTGATCCCCCTGTAGTTGGAACACACCCTCCGGTCCCCCTTCTTATGAAGGGGGACCACCACCCCAGTCTGCCAGTCCAGAGGCACTGTCCCCGACCGCCTCGCAATGTTGAAGAAGCGTGTCAACCATGACAGGCAACAACATCCAGAGATTTGAGGTACTCAGGGTGGATCTCATCCACCCCCGAATCCTTGCCACTGTGGAGCTTTTTAACCACCTCGGTGACTTCAGCCTGGGTGATGAAAGAGTCCAACCCCGAGTCCCCAGCCTCTGTTTCCACCACGGAATGCATGATGGCAGGATTGAGGAAATCCTCGAAGTACTCCTTCCACCGCCCGATAATGTCCTCAGTCGAGGTCAGCAGCCTCCCAACCCCACTATAAACAGTGTTGGCGAAGCACTGCTTCCCCTTCCTGAGGTGCCGGACGGTTTGCCAGAATCGCTTTGAGGCCAACCGGTAGTCCTTCTCCATGGCCTCACCGAACTCCTCCCAGGCCCGAGTTTTTGCCTCTGCCACAGCCCTGGCCGCAGCACGGTTGGCCTCATGGTACCCGTCAGCCGCCTCAGGAGTCCCACAAGCCAACCACAGCCGATAGGACTCCTTCTTCAGCTTGACAGCATCCCTTACTGCCGGTGTCCACCACCAGGTTCTGAAATTGCAGCCGCGACAGGCACCGCAGACCTTACGGCCGCAGCCATGGGCAGCAGCATCGACAATAGATGCGGAGAACATGGTCCACTCGGACTCTATGTCTCCAACATCCCGCGGGATCTGGTCAAAGCTCTCCCGGAGGTGGGAGTTGAATACATCCCTGGCCGAGGGCTCCGCCAGGCGTTCCCAGCAGACCCTCACTGTGCGCTTGGGCCTGCCAAGTCTGTCCGGCTTTCTCCTCCTCCAGCGGATCCAACTCACCACCAGGTGGTGATCAGTGGACAGCTCAGCCCCTCTCTTCACCCGAGTGTCCATAACATGCGGCCGAAGGTCTGACGACATAATAACAAATTAGATCATTGACCTCTTGCCTAATGTACCCTGGTGCCAAGCGCACTGATGAACACCTTTATGCATGAACCTGGTGTTCATTATGGACAATCTGTCACGAGCACAGAAGTCCAATAACAAAACACCGCTCGGATTCAGATAGGGGAGGCCATTCCTCCCGATCACGCCTCTCCAGGTGTCATTGTCGTTTCCCACGTGGGCGTTGAAGTCCCCCAGCAGAATAATCCAGCACCCCTGACAAGGACACCAAGAAGGCCGGGTACTCCGCACTACCGCTCGGCCCGTAGGCCGAGACGACAGTCAGAGACCTATCCCCAACCCGAAGGCGCAGGGATACAACCCTCTCATCCACTGGGGTAAACCCCAACACGATACGGCTGAGCTGGGGGGCAACAAGCAAACCCACAGCAGCCCGCCGCCTCTCCCCATGGGCCACTCCAGAGTAGAAGAGAGTCCAACCCCTCTCAAGGAGATGGGTTCCAGAGCCCACGCTGTGCGTGGAGGCGAGCCCGACTATTTCTAGTCAATATCTCTCGACCTCCCGCACAAGCTCAGGCTCCTTCCCCCCCAGCGAGGTGACATTCCACGTCCCTAGAGCCAGCCTAAGCATCCAGGGATCGGGCCGCTGAGGTCTCCACCTTTGTCCGCCACCTTCGTCCGCCACCCAATCCTCTTTGCACCGGTCCCTCACGGTTCCCCCTGCAGGTGGTGGGCCCACTGGGGGATGGCTTCGCGTCTCCCGTTTGGGCTTGGCCCGGCCAGCTCCCGCGAGGAGCAACCCGGCCACCAGGCGCTCTCCGGCGAGTCCTGACCCCAGGCCAGGCTCAAGGGTGGGACCCCGGCTCCGCCGTACCGGGCGACGTCACGTGCCTCGATATTTATTTGCTCATGAGGGACACTTTTTTGTTCAGTATATAATTCCATATGTGTGAATTCATAATTTTGATGCCTTTAGTGTGAAGCTACAATATTCATAATCATGAATATAAAGACAATACTTTGAATGAGAAGGTGTGTCCAAACTTTTGGTCTGTACTGTATATTAAGGACCTTTCTTTGCACTGATCTGATAAACTTTCTCCCAGGACAGTTGACCTCTGCAGAAATCCTTAATGTTTAAATGACATATTGGGATAGACATTTAAAATGATGTAATACCATGGTGGCTTAGCTTGAACCAATTTAGAACCACCTCAAGCACCGAGCCTGAATCCGCACTACAGAAGGGATCTTAGATGCAATACCTCATGTATGAGAAGAAAGTGATTCCCGGAGAGATGTCCTCTACAGTGGCTGTGTTTTTTCTCTCTCTAAGGTTTGTTTAATGTTAGAACAAAATCTATAACCACAGACAACACAGACTACATTTCCAGCTCAGAGGTTACAGAAAAGATTCAAATAAATTTGTTGCACATTCTCCAAAGACCCCTTCACATGATCATGCACCTCCATCATGTAATCTGCTTCCTATATCTCTGTGAGATATGGGTGGTCAGTCATCAGTGTGCACACCTAAACTGGACATCTAATGTGACTCCCACCCACAAACACAGACAGAAATGCAGGCTTACACAGAGTCCAGGCTACAATAAGTCCACTGCCAGTCTGCAAACATCTACTTAGCTACAGTCTAATTAACTCTCTAAACGGCAGCAGTTGACACAATACACCAAACAAACGCTCGATGGGACTTGAGACACTTCCAGGGAGGAACATTATGTGTAAGCAGGTTTAATGACTAGAAAATCCAGGAATTAGACATCACAAGGTTCACTGAGTGAACAGACTCTGAGCATGCACATTGATCCAAACTGAGGCTGGAAATCAGCTAGAGAGCCAGACTTTATCCCTGAGGGTGACTGTTTTTTATTTAGTTTACAACAATCTGTTTATTCTATCCTAGTTACACACTTTCAAATGACAATGAAGGGTTTACACCAACACAGCAGAGCAGAAAAGTAGGAGTACAATTAGCAGTAGGGTGCAAACCATTGAAATAGCATGTTTTTGACCATGATTAACAGAGAAAATCCTGGATAATTTCTCTGTTTTTCCAAACATCCTTTCTCGCGCTCAAAAACAAGAAGACACCAGGCCGGCAGGGGTTTTATAATGTTGCATCTAATGCAGCCATTAAATGCCACAGTTGGGTCCGTCGCTGCAATTCCCCACCCCCAGCGACATCCTGCTGGGTGTGTGTCAAAGACCACATGACAATAGGGATTCCTGACCCAGCTTGGGAATGGGAAAGATTCAGGCCTAATTCAAGCATGCTGCAGCGTCACTCTTGAGACAGAGCTGCAGGTCTTTGCAACCCACACAGACAGCGCAGTGTTCCTGTGGAAGTTTCACCCTGCAAGAGAGTTTCTCACACATCCACAGAAGTAGCTTTACCTGTTCTGATCCATACAGGACAAAACAATTCAAATTTGCAGTTTTAATGAGGTCAAAAGATCCAAAACAAGCAGGTTTAATGTGGCTGAGTTTGCGTTATTAGAGGTTAGATTTTAAAGGAAGTAAAACCAATTTCATGCACACCAAATCTTCTATGAAAGCTCTTCCACATCTCATCCCTGATCACAGCCAATCAAATATTAAACATCATCCTCTCAGTTTCACCTCACTATCATCTGACAGCGATACGCTTAATCAATGAAACATTTACTAAGATAGATGTCCAACATTCCAAAACGAATTATTCAGAACACCATTAACGAGAAAGAAAGATGTAAAATATGGTTTCATCTGTGCACAGAGAATAGCTGCCAAATATGCAAGTTTAGATTTCTGCTCGTGTGCACTGGATTGAAAGCGATGCAGCCATTCCACATAAGAGCTGCAGAGTCTGGTCAGATGTAGAGGAAGACAAAGAAAAATCCAAGAATACCTGCAAAACAACCCCGAACTGTGTTCAGGGTTTCTGGAGCAAACAATCAACCATATGTGACCCTAAAACCTTGAAGCAGGTACAACATGTATGCCCAGTTGGGGAAAAAGTTGCCAAAACCAAGAAGACACGCAAGCATGAAGCACATCCTGCTAAGGCATCACACTTAAAGGAGTAATCCTGCAAATCAGCAGAATGTGAATCTAAACAGAAATTATCATTGCTTAAATGGTTAAAACTGATCGTTTCCATCTTTTTAAAAAGATTTTTCACAAATGAACTGGTCAGCATTTATGGTGACAATAGTTTAAGTGTCTGAGTAGATTTACAACACAGGTTTAGCAGCGGTTAGAAATTATGGCAGGGTGAAGGTTGGAATTTTTGGTGTTTAAAATGAAATCTGATGCCTTTGCATAAATAAGTCCAGCAGGTTTTCCTACCTGTCCATTGGGACGCAGCCGGGATGATGAGGATCAGGACGCACCAGGTGAAGCGCCGCAACCGAGGAAAACACCTGCGGAGCGGAAAAAGCACATTTACAGCTTTACAAATTTTATTCTTACACAAACTGGCCAAAGGTTTTACTGAAATCCCGAATCCAGCACCTCATCTTCATCTTCTGTGTCTGTGCGTAGCAGTGGGGAAGCTACATGGACTTTTCAGGGGAGGGAAAGGACGTAAGAGAAGCGTCTCTGGGTCCGGCTCCGCTGCTGCACGCCGCCGGAACAGCTGATGAGGGAGAGGTGCTCTGCTGGAAGCAAACACAGGGTGGAGGAGGAGGAAGAACTAGTGACCTACTGGGGATAGGGGGGGACTTCCGCCAGGTCCTAAAGGAAACTATCAGGTTGAGGCTGTTACACAGCACACTTAATGCAGAAAGACCTCAGGCCCCAAATCTGTGCTGCAAGGAAACAGTGCTGCCAACTGTGTCACCGTGCAGCGCAGAACAATAATATATAAATCAAATTTAGATGTTTATTTAAATATTATTGATTTATAATCATATTATTAAAAAAATACGACTACTGAAACTAGAACTCCTAAAACTACTACTGCTAATACTACTACTACTCGTACTACTACTACTAATAGCTACTAATAGTAATAATATCAATAATAAACCACAATAAACAGCTAAAAAGAAGAAAATAATGATCAAGGATTAATCAATATTATGCAAATAGCAATAATAAACATACTACTATTACCACTGCAGTTACTATTATTAAATATTACCAGCCATAATAAATATTATAATAATAACTGATACTTATCATTAAAATATCAAGTAAAATATCATGTATAAATTACTAACACTATAAAACATTCCATGTTCTATACTAGTTTAATCTGTGTGATGGAGGCGGTGCTTATCTTCATGCACCAGAAATGGGTTCATCCTGGGCAGGTCAACTGGCTATCAAAAATACTATACCAAAAACATCAACAACAGCACGCTAATCATAATAAATAACCTAATAAATGTTTGTTTTGTATTTTTATGCACATATATAGTTTGTGAGCTTTTACTATTTGCAATATGTATGTACTCTTGTTCATTATAACCAATTATTATACATTTTTAGTCCAAGTTGTAAAGTAATATTTGTTAATTTGATAACTGCTGTTGTTATTATGGGGTCTGCCCGGTGGCACAGTTGGAAATCCTGTAGAAAGCCTTTAGTGTTGCATGGAGTTTGGATAGATTGGATATTATTAGTAGTCGTCCTAGTATTAATAGTTTTAATAATAGTAATATTAAATTCATAAATCATCATATTTATATAATATGTTGCACTTACAGAAGTTGGTCAGCAGAGGGTAGAGTTGGATACCTTTTTTAAAGACGGTGTGTTACATGGCAGATTTTGTTTGACTCCAATTAAAAAGTGGCGTTTCTTGCTGTGTCTTTGTATATGTTTGTATATCTGATTGTTCTTCCTGCAGAAGCAACCAATGATATCAATTTGTTGTGTAAACTCCAATACTTCAGTCTAAGAGACTTTCTGCTGCTGTGTTTCCGTTCAACACTAACAAAGGAAGGTCCTTGTTTTATCGTGCATGGGTTTTATTGATGTTCTCACTACAACAGGCAATGGGCCCAGGCCTCTGCATTAGTCAGTGTGTCTGCAGGCCTACTGTCTGAATACGCATCAAGCTCTGCGGACGTTTGCTCCGCTCAAATTCCAGCTGTAAGAAAAGAAAGAGCAAACTGCTGTTAAAGGTAGGAGGGTAAACAGAGGTGGCTGCAGCTCTGTCAGCGGACTTTCATATGTAGTGCACGCTTCATCTCTATAAAGAGGACAGCTTCACTAATTGCTCCACAGGGCTAATGCGTCACATCAGTGCATGCTGTTGTTTTATTGTTTTAGGACAGAACATGAAAGGCTTTGTGTTTCTCCATCCAGACAGCAGTGTCTCTCCTCGCTGCTCCTCCTGCCACACCCCCTAACATCAGCACCCCTGAGCCTTATTTTATAAGTTCTGGCTGGGCTGTGGTCCAGATAATTATCCCAGTGGATCATTTTACACTTAAAAACATAAATAAGGAATTTTTGCATATACATTAATACAACATTATTAGTATTTAGTTTATTTATGTTTTCGTTTTCTATTTATTTTTTATAATTTCACGCAGATTACTTTAATGTGACAATGTAACACAGTAACAATAGCAGCACAGCACTCTAAACTCATGGCTGGAAGAAAAGAAAACCTGTTCGAGGCTGCAGAAGACTTGAGACTGGGGTGGAGGTTCATCTTTCAGCAGGACAACCACTATGAACATACTGCCAGGGATACAATGGGATGATTTAGATCAATGCTAAATAAAAAGTGTCCTGGTTGGTAGTGGCCCTGTGGGGAGCTGGGACTGTTTCGTCTTGGGACAGGTCTGGTTGGTGGGCTCTTTTGATCCTGGTAGACCCCACTTTTCTTCATGGTCCCCTCTCCAGATGGGTACGGGGGTCATTGGGGGCTGGGGTCGGAGCTGGGGATGGATGTCTGGGCCGGGGTTGTTCGGGTTTGGGTGAAGGAAGGGGACCACCTCCTGAGTCCGGGGACTAGTTGCCCCTATGGGGTATCGGTGCCTGGACCTAGGAGTCTACAGTATGCATGGGGAGTGTGAATGAGTGTACAACGTCCATTGTTGTGTGTGAGGGTGGGAATGCGTGATTGTGACTGTCAAGTTTTTGTGTCAGGTTGGGTCTTGGGCTGCTCCTTCTCCTGGATCAGCTTAGGCCCTCCATCAAATGTGGGAACTATTTCCTTCCCGTCACTCTCCCTGCCGGTGGGTGGTATTTCCGCCTGCTGTTGTACTTGTGGTTCTCGGGGTGTCCGGGGCTGGGTGCTTTGGTGTGTGCCGGCTCACTCCCGGTGGCTGCTTGCTGGGGCCTGGGCCCTCTGGCTCTGTCGGGCCTCTGCTTGGGGGATGATGTGCCCCAGGGTCTCCATGTCTGGATCTGCTCCGGCATAGACGGCTGACTGCGGGGCCTGTGGGTTCATCGCTGCAGCTCCCTGGGGCTTCTGCAGAGTTGCCTGTGGTTCCCATGCTCTGGGGGACCTTCGGATGTCTGGGGCTCAGATCTCCTCCGTACCTATCTCGGGTCCAGGGGGGCAGGTCTGTGGCTCCTCGTACTCTCTATTGCATGTTTTTATGGAGAAACCTTATATACACAAGCACACTCACACTCAAACCCACAGGTGTTTGGATTCAGGTGATACAGATACACAGATGTTCTACAGTATATTGCGTCACAGTTACCACCAAATACATCTTGCATTCATTAGTACCATGCACTTTTCGGTAACATTGCTGTTGTTGTATATGTTTCTGCAGGTGTAGAAGCAGTCTTCTAGGATGTTATCTTGTGTTATCTTCACCCTTCTTTTTCTCCTCTATTCTTCTTTCCTTCCCTCCCTCTTCTTTGCCTGACCTCTCTCTCTCTCTTGCTTTTTTGTTTTTTCCTTTTCATTTCCGTCTCCGTGTCCATTGCAGTTAAATTATCCCAAAGCAGTTTCTAATAAAGTCTTTTATATTATATAAAGCATTATAGCGTTAGCTGTAATGCTCCACTTGTGAAAGTAAATCTGGTGGGCTTCCTTTTGACACTCAGACAACAATTCTGAGTGCTACTCTGCCAGACAGGACACGGTTAAAAAAAAAAAAAGATCGAAGCTTGATATAAACCATGTTTTGAGTATATTTGAATTAAGATTTTTTAAATTAATGATCTGAATTGAATTTGGTTGTAAATAGGTGGTTTTGAACTCAATCTTCTCTTTAAAAGACTGATTTTAGATGATTTCTTGGTGCTCTTTAAATAAACTGAATTGATTCATTTTATCTGCATGTTTATCAGTAAAGACATTATAATATACTGTATATAATAATATATATATATAGTTGTTTTAATTGATAATAATATAGACAGTATTATGAGCATGCTTGATCTATGGAGTAAGAAAACAAAACATCCTGAAATAAAAATGGCCAAAAACACAGAACATAACTGACAATCTATATATCTTCCTGATGGAAACATCAACACTTTAGTACTCATAGTAATATGACAAATGTGACAAAAACCTAGAGTAATGTTAATTATTTGATTAAACAGTAAACACAGCAGCTCTTTCAGCTCTCGCTCAGTCTAGGGTACAAAAGGTTTCCCAACCAGCCAGAGAGGTTTGAGGCGCATCAAATTACTTCCAACAGCTGAAATTGAGGAGGTGGGAGTGCTGAGTGTCGGGACACCAAACAGCTGAAGGGACACCACATCCAGCGTTAAGGAAATGTCTAACAACCACACATTAGCCTTTCACAATCAAAATCTCAGGTCCATATTTGATACCATGTAGTATGAACTGGGCTAAACACAGCTGAAATACTATCCCTAATAATTAGCCTGTTATTCTGTTCCATGCTCCTGAGTCCATGCTCCTGGGTCCATGTGCCTGAGGCCATGCTCCTGAGTCCATGCTCCTAACCTAAGATCATAAAATGGATCATAAAGTATGTCAAACTGAGACCCAAACACTAAGGTTTTGGAGCATGGATTGTCTATTTAAGGTCACGGGACAGCATTTCTATTGGATCTATGTCTAGAATTTGACTAGTCCACTCTGAAACCTTCATTATTTCTTTTTGACAATTCAGAGGTTGTTCGTGTCCTTTGGATCATTGTTCTGCTGTATAAGCAAAGTGAGTTTGAGGTCAAATCTTCGGTCAGATATTCTACTTCTGTATTTTCTGCCAGACAGCAACCTATTTTATGTTGTAAGAGAGGCTCTATTAAAGTTATTTCTTGACTCTACAGGTCTTCTATAAGATTACTTCTTCACATAAGACCAAGGTTGGTTTGAATAGCTTTATTACTATAATAAATTAAATTGTGATTAAAAAAAAAAAAAAACTGATGGGAGACCTCAAAATATATAGTTTTTCTGTGTTTAGAGCTTATGGGATGGATGGATGGATGAGAACCACAATAAACCCTTAACCTGTAGCTTTTTTCTGAGTCAGCTGATATTAAAAATAAATCACCTGTAAAAACTAAATAGAAATAAACTTAAAAGAAAATAAAAAATACCTGATTAGTCGGTCATTGCAAATTGGAGCTAAAAGAAATGGGTAAACTGTGACTGAAATGCAGCTGTAAAATGTTTGCTTGCTTTTTAAATATTTTTTTAATCACAGGGTCTGAAGTAAGCTAAGTGACCTGCTGTGGACTGGCCATTTAAACTATCTTTAGCCCCTGCTGGCAACTGATTGGAAGTGTCTGACTTATGCGCCCTGCTGTCATCAAAGCACACAGTATTTTTAGGGGACTGCAGCAGCTGCAAAAGCATTTAACAGTACTCCATGAACAATGGCAGTTGCAACGTCTTAGGTTGGAACGTACACAGAGACTGAAGGGCTGCTCTGAACTTGTTCTACAGGACGCTGGCCTAGATATTTATGTCTTTTGCTTTCAGTCCCTGCTACTGGACAGAAGGTTCTGAGAGAATGTACCTGAGTTTGGATCCTTCAGGATGGCATGTGTCTGAATTTAAAGTCTACTTGGGACACCATTCAGCCTTCAGGAAACGGTTGGCTTTGCTTACTATCTCAGACTACGACTGCAGGCTCGAAATGTATGTTGATGATCGTTCCCGGCGACTGAAGCGAGGTAGGGCATGTGAGGGGTGCCCAGCGTCAGAAGGGAGGGCAGAAGTCATTCCTATTAAATAAGACAAGTAAACACAGGGGTTAATCTCATCTCTTTTCCACAGGGAATATTAAACTCAGTTGAAGAGCAATTTCTTAACTGTGGGAATGAAACACCTCTTTAAACCTGTTCAGGGAAACTGCTATTTTGAAATTTCCCCCAGATTTGTTTTGTTGATGAATTGCATTGTCTTCAGTCTATGCATATTTTATTGCATTAAACTAAATCTTTCCAAAAAAATAAATGAAAGAACATTAGAATAAGAACAAACATCCCTCCCATGGGACGGATCCACGGAGGTAATCATCTTATTGACTAGTGCATGATTCAGTTTGCAGCATGCTGTTTAGAGCAGCGTGCTTTCACCTGTCACCGCAAGTTGTATATTTTAAAAGGGCCACGTTCTCAGTGTGCTCTAATTCACGCAAAGAAGTGGAGAAGGTCATTCTATAGACATATTTTGGAGGAATATACGTGAACGTGCAGTGTTGTTTTGTTGGATATTTTCTTGTATTGCTGAGTATGCATACCCCTTACATTCTGCACTAAAGTCAGTTAGATTAGGTCAGACTCTGTCACATAAGGGGCCAAAACCTGAAACATGGATTATATAGAAGGCCAAAGAGGATGTTTATACATAATGTTAAATAGCTGATTTATAATTACTTATATCCCAGGCTGATCAAGATTTAAAGTAATCTTGCAATTGTATTATTCCCAACTTCCCTTTCCAACTGCAAAAATGAAATGATCAAAGAAACCAGTGAAAACATACTAAAACCTTTCAGCAACTCTAAGAAGCACTTGATAGCTCTAATGCCAATAATGACATTTCCTTTTTTGCTTTTAAGCATTCAAGATGGAATCCTAATTGAGTGATTGAATTTATTAATTCAAGACTGGATCCAGCATCCCCATAACTCCAGGTCAAAGAAGAACAGGGTGAGACGAGGGGGAAGCTGTGTTGGATCCAAGCGGCTCTTAGACTTCATCTTAATGAGTGCAGAAGCTCTCTCCACATCAAAAGTTAAATGGATTACTACATTTATGTTGAGCTTCAAAGTCAGCACAGTTCTGTGTGAACTTGTTGCAAAGGGTGCCCAGTTCATCAGCAAAATGTGCTCTTGGGGACAAAGCAGGGCTGACTGCCAAGCACAGGTTGAGGGCACCTGCATCTCTATCCACAAGGAACTCTATTGGTGCTTTATCAAATATTTGGTGTGATTGGAGTGAGCACTATGAAACCTACTGGTGGGCCATCAATAACAGGTATAATGAAATAATTTCACAAGCCGAATTTAATCGCATCATGGGCTGGATGTGGCCAACGGGACTTGGTCTTACATGTCTGAGCTAGATACTGCAGGGCATATGAGTCCCTTTTATTCAATAGCTGATTAGTTGAGATGTCTGATCCTTGTGTTCACATCATGATGACCCATTTTATTCCCACCGTGCCTATATAAACTATGTAAGAGCATATTTTTTCTGTAGAGCTCTTTATGTAGGGTATGAAAGTCAGCTCTACTCTTAGAGAGATGAATGATGGGCCTGCTCTCAGCCTGAGGAGGTCAAACCATTTTACAGAATTGGTGTCCAACATAAACAACACTGCTCTAACATTCCTGGCTCCTGGATTATGCTCATGCTATGAAAGCAATGATCATGTAGCAACGAGCATGTAGCAACGAGCATGTAGCAACAGACATGTAGCAACGAGCATGTAGCAACGAGCATGTAGCAATGAGCATGTAGCAACGAGCATGTAGCAATGAGCATGTAGCAACGAGCATGTAGCAACAAGCATGTAGCAACGAGCATGTAGCAATGAACATGTAGCAACGAGCATGTAGCAATGAGCATGTAGCAACAGGCATGTAGCAATGAGCATGTAGCAACAGGCATGTAGCAATGAGCATGTAGCAACGAGCAAGTAGCAATGAGCATGTAGCAACAGGCATGTAGCAATGAGCATGTAGCAACAAGCATGTAGCAACGAGCATGTAGCAATGAGCATGTAGCAATGAGCATGTAGCAATGAGCATGTAGCAACAAGCATGTAGCACCGGTGGACAGTTGATTGATTTAAGTTGTCAACTTTACATCAAGAAGAGAAACACAGCTAAACATACTAGCTCTAATATTGTGGTAAAACCTATGAGATGAAAACAGTGAACATACAGTTTGTCACTGCAATAGCTCCTTGAGTTGCTTTGGTCAAGAGAGAGGTGGGCTTAAACTTAGAACATTTTGGTACTGGCAACAACAGCTTAGCTGAGCCCCTCTAGGAAGGTGTCACAGCTAAACAGAAGCACCAGGCCAGGGGTAACTTCTATCAAGAGACAAAACAGAGAGAGAACATTAAGTTATTGCCTGCTATAACTGCAGATAATACATAATTGAAGAAAAATGTGGCTCAACATTTTTCACCAGTAAAGTCTTTTGGTATTCATTCTTTCATTTTTCACTGTTTTATTTAACCCCAATTTGTACTTATTTTATTTATTTAAATTGTGTCTGTGTTATGTATGGTGACCTTGAGTGCCTTGAAAGGTGCATATACATAAAATGTATTATTATTATTATGGGATTTTCTTTCTGTGTGAGCATGCATGTTTCTGAGCTGTCTTTGTGATAGTTGACACACTCCCTCTTAGGTCTTTATTTAGAGCTTGCTATATTAAGCACTTTCCCATTGAAATACAGCACCAGCTGTGCTGGTTGTGTGTTGTGGCTGCTTTGTAACAGGACTGGGCTGTTCCTTCTCTAACTGCTGGGCAGTGTTTTTCTCCCATGCAGACAGATCTAATTTAATTAACCCTAATATTCATGTCATCCATTTGTGTTGAAACTTGTGCACTTAAACAAGGCAAGTGGAGCTTGTTGGAATCACAGAAGGTGTTCTTGTTATTCCAACTGATAAAGGTTTATTTCCCCCTGGATCTCTAAAATTATTTGATGAATGCATGGCTAGTGTTTTAGGTTTTGATGTCCTAATTTTTTTAGATCTAAAACAAACAACCAGATGCCAACGCCTACTAACCAGACTGTGGCTCAGTGAGAATAGTGGTTGTCTTGCAATCCAAGGGTTGTAGGTTTGTTTCCAGTTTCTTCCTGCCACATGTCAATGTGCTCCTGGGCAAGGCACTTAGCCTCAAATTGCCTCCCAATCTGTGTACTGGTGTGTGTCTGGGTGAATGTGGCTCTAGTGTAAAGTGCTTTGAGTGGTCAGTATGACTGGAAAGGCCCTATATAAGTTCAGTCCATTTATGTTTGGTCACAACTTATTAAATTTGTATTTCTCTCTTTAGAAACGTATTGTGCAGAACAGAGGGAATAGCCACTCAGAACTATCCTAAACAACTTGAGGGAAGCTGTCAAAGAAGAAATGGATGTATTTGGTGGTGCACCGCGTTTCCTAGCCTATCCAAGACCTGTAGTGGTCCAAAGTGGGGCTGATGCAGTCCTTAAGTGTCAGATTGGCGGTGATCCACGACCTGCTGTTATCTGGGAGCAAAGCAATGAAAAGATTGACCCTCAAGGACGATATAGGGTCTTTGAGGATGGGAATGTTTACAACCTTATCATTACAGCTGTTACTATTGAGGACAGTGGACAATATATTTGCAAAGCTAAGAATAGCATTGGAGAAACATATGCAGCTGCCACCCTAAAGGTAGAAGGTGAGGCGCAAGAGATGGAGCTCAGAGAGGAAAATAAACCGCGATTCCTTATCAAGCCTCTTTCCACTCGTGTCGGTCGTGGGGAAGATGCTGTCTTCTCTTGCAAGCTTTGGGGAAACCCACGACCAGAAGTTGTCTGGGAAAAGGACGGAAGAAAACTCAACGAGATATTTGAGAGCACACATTTCAGCGTAGGCTATCAGGATGGAGGATGGTTTCAGCTCAAGATCTTTAAGACTCGTGCTCCGGATGGTGGGGTGTATACATGCAAAGCTCGAAATGAGTTTGGGGAAGCACTTGCAGGAGCCGTGTTGCTGGTTGATGCAGGTCCTGGACATGAAGAGGAAGGAAACCGTAATGGCTACACTAATGGCCAGTGGAAAGTCCATCAGGGCAAACAAAGGACTGGTAAACAAGTGCCAAACCGACTAAAGGATGATGCCATGACAAAGTCTACAAAAGTAAAAATGTTTGCTGTAACTGAAGGCAAACATGCCAAATTCCGCTGCTTTGTGACAGGAAAACCTAAACCAGAAATAATCTGGAGAAAAGACGGCAGACTTATCCTGTCTGGAAGACGTTACTTGTTATATGAAGACAGAGAAGGGTACTTCACACTCAAAGTTTTGTATTGCAAGCAAAAGGATAATGGCGTTTATGTCTGTGCTGCATCAAACACTGCTGGGCAAACCCTTAGTGCTGTACATCTCTCTGTCAAAGGTAAGTCAATATTTTTTGTGATTCCCTTAGTTTGAAAATGAGAAAAAAATAAAACTAAGCACTGTTAATTAAATGTGGGCACAGTACAAGCCAGGGATGTCTTCTGCAGCAAGGAAAGGGACTGAGTGGGGAGTGATGTGTCTCAAATTTCTGTCCATTTGATTCTAGGATGATGTAAGTAGGTTTAAAAGTTGCAGTGAGGTCATTTACTGGTTTAAAGCCAAAGGGAAAGATAAAAGTAGAATTTGAGAATTCCTACCAAGACTTCACTATACAAAACATAAAAATATCCTATTATAACCTTTAAAACCTACACATTGAACTTGTTTTACATTAATATCACCAGCTGTAAATATAAAGAGCTATCGAATTTTTCAGAGTCCACTGGGAATCAATAAAATGTATTAATAAACTAAACTTTAGAGATGTCTAAACAGGCCAAGTTCAACACCTTAGGTTTCAAGATTATCATAAAGTCTGCACACTTACTCAGCTTGTTAGGTCTCTATGAGTGGTTGTCCATGTGAGGTGAGTTTTTTTGAGTGGGTATTATGTTTCGCACGTGGCCTGAGGAACTCTAAACTAAGGGCACCATGGTATCAGTTTGAGATAGTAAATATAACATTTGAGATCAGATTATTTGTCTGTTCTGGCAGCTAGTTAGAATGTGAAAGGCAGCTAGATATATTTGCAGTTGGTTTTAACAAAATATTAGGAAGGCAAACAGTCTAAGACATAGAAATGAACAGCTTTGTACACAGATAACTAAATAAAGCCCACAATATGTTGTTTACAACTGTCTGGTAAAATCTGATGGTGTCAGTTGCAAATACTTTATTCTCTTTCTAACACCTCAGAGTGTTTACAACCTTCTCGTTCACTTACAAAATAAGCTCCTTGTCTTTTGAGTTGTCGTTTGTTTGACTGGAATCTGTCATAAAACATATAGTGTGTTGTGCGAGATTCCACTGGGTCAAATTAGTCTTAGTACACTTACTGACAAGAAAAGTAAAGTTAAGTATCCAGCAATGCTGAGACCAGCGATGGATTTTTAAAGGATTTATTTTGCGAGGAGCTGAAACATCTTCAGCAATGTATTAGAGTGTCTGGCAGTCATGCGAAACACAGAGTGAAGGTAAGCAGACACAAATGATCCCTCATAGAAGTATTAGACAGCATTTCCAGCACTTGATAGAGTTTGATTGGGGTATTATTTTGGGTTTATGTGAGAGGAGGCGATCACATAATACAATATCCTGGCATGCTGATGTTCAAATGTCTATGTGGCTTGACTAAAACATTTCCAGAAAGGATGGTTCAATCTGGATGTAATTTGGTGCACATTGCAAACTAGTATGTCTGGGGCTCTAGATGGCATAACTGGAGCATTCAACAGTCACCAGATGCAGAGGAGGAGTAGATGTATAAGACAGCATTAAAAACACATAACTTGTAGTAGTTGAATTTTGGTTCACAAAAACTTTATTAATTCAATGCAATGTGACCGCTGGCCTCATTCATCCACCTATCCATCCACTGTCTTCACGGGAGATCTGGTGCTGGTGCCTATCTCCAGCGGTCGTTGGGCGAGAGGCGGGGTTTACCGAGGACAGGCCTCCAGTCCTTTACAGGGCAACATAGAGACACATGATTTAGAGTAACCGATTGACCTAACAGTAATGTGTTTGGACTGTGGGAGGAAGGTTAAGAACCCACACATGTGTCGGGAGAAAAAGCAAACTCCATGCAGAAAGACCCCAAGTTGGGATTCGAACCCAGGACCTTTTTTCTGTAAGGCAATTGCTCCGCTGTCCAGCCCACCACTGGCCTCATCGAAATATATTGTCAATAAACCATCATACATGAGTCTGATGGTATTCACTTACTGTTTTGACTGACTGTTACTTCAGGAACTGCCTGCAACAAAACACTATACTCGTGGTGCCACCAATTTGTCGGTCATTTTATTTTGACCAGCTTGTTGCATATCAAATCTTTAACATTTACTTGAATGCTCTTGCAAAGGCTTGTGTCATGACACGGTCACTCCGGTCATCAAGGGAATGTTGGCCAGGGGTCCCTACACCACACATGCTTTTAAGCAGCTTATTGTTAGCTTTGATATTAACCACACTCTTATCATCACTTATCTCATACGTAAGTTTGCTTTAGGTAAAAGCGCCAGCCAAATGCATAAATCTGAACAATTAAACAACCGTCTTGTTGGTGAGGGTTTTAAGATGTTATTCTGTAAACTGAATGTGTAATAGACATTTTATACTACATTCATACATATGTACATATACATACAAATATTCATTTACAACTTTGTTAGACATTGCATTGTGCTTGTTTAAGAAAGTTTTACTCTAAATTACCTTTAATTCCAGAGCCACCTGTCCGGTTTAAGCAACCTCTCTATGACCTTGAAGTTTGGGAACGGGATTTAGCTGTTCTAGAGTGTGAAGTTCCAGAAGACTCTGTTCCCATCACGTGGTATCTTGAGGACAGACGACTGCAGCCAGGGGCCAAATATGGAATGGAGGAGTGGGGAACAAAACGAAGACTGACAATCCGTGACATTGGCGTTGATGATGATGGAATTTACCTCTGTGAGATGCCTGATGGAGGAAGAAGTATAGCAGAGGTAGCTGTAAAAGGTAAAGCCATTTCTCACATTTTATTTTAAATAACGTACAATGACTTACATGCTATACAAATTAAATGTATTGTTTACAGTCTATATGACACTTTTTCTTTCATTTACATTTGTTTTATTCAGAGATGGAGGGTACTAACCACTTTGTTCTCCTGCTAAAAACAAATCTGACCCAATCTTGCCAATTGCAAGATTTGTGTAGCAAGGGAGCTTTGATGTTTTTCTCTGATGTATCCCCTGACATTGAAATATGGACAAAAATGAGCACAGAATATAGTCCCTGTGTTCATCTCAAATGAGTTTGCTTAAAAGTCAACTAATATTCAGCTGAGATAAAGAATCATCTTACATGATAAAATGTAAGTTTACCTGGCTATGGATTATGTTAAACAAAAATGTTTTTCCAAGGAACTTCCATGCTTAAGTGGCACTTTTAAGGAACAGGGGCAATATGGTTTCTCATGCATTGCTTTCTACTGGTATTTAGGTCAAAAATATATATTTTAACACACAGTCTGCTCTTAACACAGATTAGAATTTTCCCCTAATTTACAAATTCCTGAAACTTTTAAGATAAACATGGTTTCTAACACAAGCAAGTAAATCTCAATGCAACCTAGTTTAGGAAGATTAAGAGTTCTGCAGATGGTTTATTTTTCTCCAATACTATCACCGTCACCTTTTGGCAGCCAATCTTCACTAGGATATTCCAGAGTGGGGTTATCTTTAGCCCTACAAAAGATTTGTTCTACAATCCTACTGCGGTGTAGTTCTTTATGCCACCACATTAGGCATGGGTAAATTCTTTCTGGAAGCTACGAAGAGTTAGAATCATACAATTTGCCACATTCAAACCACCTTTAACTAATACCTTATCAATTTACTACGTATATTGGCTTCCTTATGTTAACCAAAATCCTCAAAATCAGCCCATCTGCAGACCCCAGTAAGCCATCAGAGCAACTTTCTGATTGCTTTGATTTGTATTTATTTTAATTTTAATTTAACCTTTATTTAACCAGATACGTTATTAGGAATAGATTCTTATTACATTGATGACCTGGCGGGAACACAAGGACAAATCAGGCAGCACATCATTCCAACAATATGCATGTGTCATACACATAGAATACAATTAAATGCTAAACATTTTAGCTGAAACACGTTCCAGACAACATATTCTTCAAATATTTTTGAAAGTTGCTATTGATACAAAGCTACTCAGTTTTAGTGGTTTTTGAAGCTCGTGTCAGTCTTTTGCTGCAGCTCAATTAAAAGATAGTTCTCCATATATTATTAATTTTGGGAACATTGAGCATAATCAGTTGGCGGAGTGTGTACTATAGGGAGTCAAAGAAGCGTGTAACAAATTACAAAGAAAGGGTTGAAATAAACCTGTTAGACATTAATACATATATACATACCAATGGATTTACCTTCAGTTCTGTAGGGATGACCAGTTTACAGTAGAATACAGACAACAGTGATGTGTACGAAACAAAGCATTCATTATAAAACATAAAGCAGAGTGGTACATAACATCAAGTTTCTGTAGTGAGGTCTTAGGAGCTAATCTATATTTAATGTCACCATAATCATAGGCATGATTGTCATTTGGACCAAGGTTTTTCTAGCAGATAAAGTAAAAGATGAATGCTTACGATAAAGAAAAATAAGTTTGGGATTGATTTTTGATTATAACCTATTGTTGTGCTGTGAAAATAAGAGACAACTATCCAGCCAGATATCCAGGTATTTGTATTCAGGATCTTCCTCAATACCTGTAGTATTTAAGGTGGTAGTGTTTGGAGTTGTAATTGATTGTAAATTACTTTTCCTTTTAAACCACATTACTTTGGTTTTGCTGTCGTTCAATACAAGTTTCATAGAAGGCAAAGATTGGTTTTGTTTGATCCATAATGCTATGTTAGATAGGTAGCCCAGAAAATGGATTGACTTGGACAATACCCGAGCCACAGGAAGGCGAGAATGGTCAGGAATGGTCAAACCATTAATATTGATTCAACTAAAGAAACATCTATCCTCAACACTCCACCACCTAAGAAAACTTGGTTGGGTCAATCTGCAGACCAGTCTCAGTCAGTCACCACAGGAATAGGTTGTGGGTACAAGGTACAAATCTTTTCTCTTTGAAGGATTAGATTATACTACAGCAAAACAACAAGCCATTGTGCCCTCATAAACTTTGTATTTAATCTATCTGCCCTGATTAACAGGCAACTGGCAAAGCTTGATATCCAAAACAAAATTGTCTGAACACGTTTCTGTTTTTTTCTTGTTTGTCTCCAAACTGAGCATGGGCATTTTCCTGGCATCAAACTCTAAAGTGGTTCAAATCAAAACAATGAAAAGAGCTTCATTTTCTAATAGCAGAATTCCCTCCATCTTAATGTACATAAGAAAGAAACCATAGGGTTTGGTCCCAAAGAAGCGTTGACATCATGGTCAACTAAGATAAATGGGGCTAAAGGCAACAGAGCACACAACCAACCTTGGTGTTGTTTTGGACTCAGAACTAAATTTTAACAACCACATAAAGTCTGCAGGCTTTTATTTTTAGTAGATTAGATTACTGCAACAGCATCTTGACAGCAGTTTTTGCAAAATCAGTCAGCTGTAGCTCATCCAAAATGTTGCTACCAGAGTCCTCACCAACACCAGGAATGGATCACATAATCTGTTTGTCAAAGAACAGAATTTTAAATTCTGCTATTTATGTATAAAGCACTAAATAGCCTTGGTCCAAAATACAGTTACTTGTCAAGTATAACCCATGTAGACACCTCGGGTCTTCAGGGACACACATTGGGCCTGATTTTCATGTACAAAAACATGTGGAAACTTGCTTGGGTGGGCAAAGCTGATCAACAAACCATGTCCTAATCAGGTTGTGTGTGTAAAATACGTGGAACACCAGGCGCAAACCTTTTAGCGTGTTTGCCTCCATGAATATGCAAAGCAAATGATAATGACCCAAACGCGCAACTTTATGGGAGGAGGATATGCAGATGTAATCTCTTACCACCCGGAACTTGATTTATCAAACCTGAAATGAATTGTGGGTGCTGTTTTTGCTCCTATAAAACTGTCTTGCCCGCTCCTTGCACGCCCCAGGTGTGTGTGTGTGTGGAGGGGAGGGGATGGGAGGCTGTGTAACTGTGTTGGCAGAGGTAACTAAAGCTGCGTAGAGCTGTATTTTAAAGTAGATTTGACAGTGGCTGTCAGCTTTTCTAAGTTTTATAACTGATTTTTCAAGGTTTAACTTTAGCTTTTAATATTTTCATGTTTTTACTGTTGTTTTGTGGCACTTTGAGATACTTATATAAATGCTATTTATTATTATTAGTATTATATATATATTTTTTTATTCTTATTATTTTCAACTCCATAGCTTCAAACTTTATCTTTCTTTTATGGCCGCTCTGTTCTCTGACACTCTTTATAGTGACCGCCAGTAGCACACACAATTTCCTCATTTAAATAGGGCAGTATGCATCTCTTTTGCAACTGTTATCCATTCTGCACACAATCTTTGCACATGTAATTTTTTGTTTTGCACAAGCAATTTTGTGCTTTTTATTTGGAATCTTTGAAAATCAGGTTTTCAGGGGGTTTGTTCCAGAGTTGAGGAGCATAGACACTTTATGCAGCCTTGCCTTGTTTAGTTGTGGTCCTGAGAACACTAAGAGCCTGAGATTTTCAGAAACTATTGGTTGCTTTAAATCAGGACTAAAAACATTATTGTTAACAGCAGATTTTGATTAAAGAATTTGTCTGAAACTGTATGAAACATGTTGCTTATTTATGCCATTTAATATCTGTATTTTTCTTTCATGCAACACTTTAATGTTTTTTTTAAATCTTATTTCTCTCTTTCATTTGATCTCCTGTAAAACACTAGGGTAGCCTTATTAGTGCTACAGTGCCTTGCGAAAGTACTCGGCCCCCTTGAACTGGTCAACCTCTTGCCACATTTCAGGCTTCAAACATAAAGATATAAAATTCAAATTTTTTGTGAAGAATCAACAACAAGTGGGACACAATCGTGAAGTAGGAAGAAATTTATTGGATGTGTCAAACTTTTTTAACAAATAAAAAATTGAAAAGTGGGGCGTGCAATATTATTTGGCCCCCTTGCGTTAATACATTGTAGCGCCACCCTTTGCTGCAATTACAGCTGCAAGTCACTTGGGGTTTGTCTCTATCAGTTTTGCACATCAAGAGACTGAAATTCTTGCCCATTCTTCCTTGCTAAACAGCTTGAGCTCAGTGAGGTTGGATGGAGAGCGTTCGTGAACATCAGTCTTCAGCTCTTTCCACAGATTCTTGGTTGGATTCAGGTCTGGACTTTGACTTGACCATTCCAACACCTGGATATGTTTATTTGTGAACCATTCCATTGTAGATTAGGCTTTATGTTTTGGATCATTGTCTTGTTGGAAGATAAATCTCCGTCCCAGTCTCAGGTCTCTTGCAAACTCCAACAGGTTTTCTTCCAGAATGGCCCTGTATTTGGCCTCATCCATCTTCGCATCAATTTTGACCATCTTCCCTGTCCCTGCTGACGAAATGCAGGCCCAAACCATGATGCTGCCACCACCATGTTTGACAGTGGGCATGGTGAGTTCAGGGTGATGAGCTGTGTTGCTTTTACGCCAAACATATCGTTTTGCATTGTAGCCAAACATTTCGATTTTGGTTTCATCTGACCAGAGCACCTTCTTCCACATGTTTGGTGTGTCTCCCAAGTGGCTTGTGGCAAACTTTAAACGATATGTTTTATGGATATCTTTGAGAAATGGCTTTCTTCTTGCTACTCTTCCATAAAGGCCAGATTTGTGCAGTGTACGACTGATTGTTGTCCTATGGACAGACTCTCCCACCTCTGCTGTAGATCTCTGCAGTTCATCCAGAGTGATCATGGGCCTCTTGGCTGCATCTCTGATCAGTCTTCTCCTTGTTCAAGATTAAAGTTTAGAGGGACGGCCGGGCCTTGGTAGATTTGCAGTGGTCTGATACTCTTTCCATTTCAATATGATTGCTTGCACAGTGCTCCTTGGGAGGTTTAAAGCTTGGGAAATCTTTTTGTATCCAAATCCGGCTTTAAACTTCTCCACAACAGTATCTCGGATCTGCCTGGTGTGTTCCTTGGTCTTCATGATGCTCTCTGCGCTTTGAACAGAACCCTGAGACTATCTCAGAGCAGGTGCATTTATATGGAGACTTGATTACACACAGGTGGATTTTATTTATCATCATCAGTCATTTGGGACAACATTGGATCATTCAGAGATCCTCACTGAACTTCTGGAGTAAGTTTGCTGCACTGAAAGTAAAGGGGCCGAATAATATTGCACGCCCCACTTTGCAGTTTTTTATTTGTTAAAAAAGTTTGACACATTCAATAAATTTCATTCCACTTCATGATTGTGTCCCACTTGTTGTTGATCCTTCAAAAAAATTTGAATTTTATATCTTTATGTTTGAAGCCTGAAATGTGGCAAGAGGTTGACCAGTTCTAGGGGGCCGAGTACTTTCGTATGGTGCTGTATATAAATAAGCTAGCCTTGCCTTTAATTTTTCCTTTTATTTGTTGAACTAATTAAGCTGTTACAGGTTTATATTTCTGGTATATTTTAGAAAATGGCTAAGGTCCTTGCAAACATGAAAGGTTTTGTCCGTGTAGTTCATTTAGTGTTTATTTAATGTTTTCAGAAGATAGAGGGTCCTCTATATAAGTGGTTTTATCAACAAAAAATGTATTGCTTCTTTCTTTAGCAGAGGTGTTTAAGTATCTAGGTGGTGTCTTGATGACCGGATGGATTGGGTCCTCATCTGGTTTACTCTGGGTGCTGCTTTGGTCTGTTGTGGTGAAGAAAGATCTGAGCCATAAGGCTTAATTTACTGATCTGTCACCATCCCCACCCTCACCTACAGTCACGAGTTATGACTGAATGAAGGGAATCCTAGATAAAAGTTGTTGAAATTATCTTTTGTAGGGTGGCTGGACCCAGTAAACAAATAGGGTGAGAACCTCCGCCCTCCAGGAGGAGCTTGGAGCAGAGCTTCTACTCTTCTCTATCCATAGTGGTTTTGCCTGGGGATTCCTAGGAATCCACATAAAAGAGCAGGAGACTGTTGGACCACTTGCTGAATATTGGACAATTTGCACGTTGCTGGACGCCACCAGGCCTCCTGGCGTTTTCGGCCATTTTGTATCTAGGACATTGCGACTGATATGACGGGGCGCCCCAGTCTGACGTCACAAGACGCTATATAGGAAGGCGCCCATTTTGACCATTCGCTTTTCAGCTGGAGACCGTGTCCGGTTACCAACATCTGAAGCATCACCTGGAGAAGAGTCCCGAGTGGATTTCATTTATTCTCCGTTGGCCAACGAAGAATTCATAACTGAGGTTTCTGGAATGAGAAGGCCAAAAATTTCACTTTGCCAATTGAAGACGTGAGCTTAACACGTAACTTAAAAAACACGGAGTTTCAAGGAGACGAATGGCCACCGTGTTTTGTCCTAGTCGACTTTGATGGTCAGATCATATTTTCCCTTTCGCCAAGGAGGCCAGAGGATGAAGATTGACTGCTTTTCTTGAAGTTAACTGTGGACGCACAGTAACTTCCAACTTCCACCCCATTCTCTCTCAACCCCGCTCAGAAGGGAGACAACGACAAGTAAAACCCATCCTTTATTTTATTTCTTTCTTAGAAAGTCTGGGCACGGTACAGGAGGTTTTAGTGCGATGAGATTCACTATTTAATCTAATGTGTTCTGAATGATATGTGCATGTAACCTTTTTATTGAAACTTTGATGTGCCGTGTTTGACGTCTGGAGGCCGCTGCGCTCCCCAGCTTTGTGTGTGTTTTGCGGGGTATTTACCACCTGGGAGCAAGTACAGGAGAGACTGGACTGTTAAAATAACCTCATGGTGAAATTCCCCATTTTCTTTATCTTCAACCTCACTGCTTGCTAGCTTGCCGCCAAAAGTTTTATAACCCTTTGTCTGGTCAAGAGTTGGGGGAGGTTTTATGACTGAGTATAAGTGAGTTACAGTTGGAGCTGCGCCCCACCCTCCACTCACAACCACATTCCTTTGTCATATTATCATTTTTGCCATAACTGTGGTTGATTCCATACACACCCACTGCTGTTTTGCTTTATTTTATTTAGTTAGATATTTTACCCCTTTCGTGTAGAACTTTGACTGTTTGAGTAGGTGAAGATTATTAAATCGGAAGAGCGAATGTATCAGGGCTGTGATTTAATAAATAATCACATAGATGGTAACAGAAGGCGTGTGTTTATTTTGTGCAAGAGTGATTCATCAGTCAAGATAAGGTTAAAAGTTCCACACGTTTTGGCAGAAACGGTCGATTAAACAGTGACATCTCTGGTAATAGTTGTCAATTATTACTGAGTATTTAACGGTTGTAATTATCAAAGGCGTTGAGCCACAATTACAACACCAGAAACATCTCTGGTCTCGATTCATAAATGAGGATTTTGGTTAAGAAATTAATTTAGTCAAATTATGATTTTTAATTATAATTATTGATAAAGATTAATTAATCAATAATCATAATTCTAACAAGAGTGTCACTGTGCAAAGATATAGCTGGGTTCCCCTCATGCATGCATGCATGGATGGATGGACGACGGACGGACGGATGGATGTCGACTAAATTTCTTTTTTCTTTCAGGTACAATTTTGCGAAAACTTCCGAGGAAAGTGGATGTTTTGGAAGGTGAAAATGCCGCCTTTTGTGTTGAAGTGGAAAAAGAAGAGATGGACATACATTGGTACAAGGATGGCATCGAGCTGCGTGAAACCCATCAAACCATCATTAAGTCCTTTGGTCGAACTCACATCTTGGTTTTTGTTAATACGATGCCCCAAGACTCTGGCCTGGTGACCTTTCTGGTTGGCAGGTCCAAGACCTCATCTCAGTTAAGAGTGAAAGGTATGTTCCATTACTGGCATTTGTGCCACATTGGCTCTACTGTTTGCGAAAAGCTGCATTTACCAGTGTTACAGTTTATGCAAACAATATTGTTTCTTTTTAGCGGCCCGGCATTGTCCTCCGAGTTGTCCAGTGGGTGTTCAGATCAACACGGAGCGTGCTAATGCAGCTCTTCTCTCCTGGGTTCCTGCTCCAGATTCACGAAAGAACCCTCCATCTGGTTATGTGCTTGAAAGACAAGAAGTAGGCACTGGTTCACAGGAGTGGCTGCAGTGCTTGACCACTGATTCGGCAACTTCAGTGGAAATCCTTGGTGACAGTGTCCCATGTGAGGCAGATTATCGTTTTCGCATTTGCAGTGTAAATAAATATGGAAAAAGTAACAATGTTGAGTTTCCAAGAACTGTTCACTTAGGTAATTCAGCTACAATATTTCACCCCCTGATTACAAAAATATGACAGGATCAGGTGTATTACCTAGTAAAAACTGAATAAAGTCATTTTTCCTTGCAGTTCCTGTAACCAGAATTCAAGCTCCTTTACAGGATGCCCTGGTGCCAGAGGGACAAGATGCTCTTTTCACCATTGAGCTTTCTGCTTCAGTTATTGGTACATGGTTCTTAAATGGTACTCAGCTTCAAGAGGATGAACGTTATTCCTGCCGCCGATCAAGAACACACCAGTCTCTTCGCATTCGAGGAGTACGTGATACTGACAATGGAGCAGAAATTACATTCATCGCCTATGGAATCCGAGATTCTGCAGCACTGTACATTCAAGGTATATATGGGTCTGTTTCTCAGTTAACTTTATAGCATCTAAGACCCTGCTAAAACTCTACAAGCACCTAATGACAACTTGGAAATGGTATTTAAGAAGTAATTGAAGAAACAGGATGATGGGTATTCAGGATAAAAGAATTGAGAAAGGAGGTTAAGTGTGGTGAATATCAGTGACAGTAAACTAGAGGATAAGATTTAATTTCAGGAGAGTTTGACTCCTAGTCACCCTGGTTTATGCAAAAATAAAAAGGAATAATGGTACAAAGAGAGATGAGAAGGAGGAAGAGCTTAAGAACTGGATCAAGCTAAGCAAAAGACTGAAATAAAACGTCTATATTTGAAAAGTTGGAATTGAAACACTGTCGTTTGAGCTTCATTTTTGTTTTTTAAATCAACAGCTCCCCTTGTCAAGTTTTCCCCACTGTCCGAAATGGATCGAAACAAGTTCGTAGAAGTGGGCAACCCCATTGTGCTCTACTGTGAGCTCTCTGATCCTGCAGCTCCGGTGCACTGGTACAAGAACGGCGTAGAATTACAAACTGTGGAAGGTCTTCATATTCAATCAGAGGGCACAATGAGACGGATTGTCATCCAATCTGCAGACTTCTCACATTCAGGAGTGTACTGCTGTGATGCCATCGACGATGTAATCAGGTTTAACGTGGAAGTCGAGAGTAAGAGGCTTTAGGTTCTATTGAGATTTCTTTACTTTTATAAAACTGTTTGTGAATGTTGTACAATCTACTGTTTCTTATTTAAATATTTAAATACACATTCTCCTTTTTCTAAAGCTGACTAATAAAAACACAGCTTTAAAACTTAACCGATTATATCTAAATCTCCATAGCCCCACCCGTGAGGTTTTCAGCAATTCCAGATGCTGAAAGGAACAAAACCATCCAAGCAGGCCAGCCATTTGTTTTACAATGTGAGCTCTCAGATCCTTCTGCCCAGGTGCACTGGCACAAAGAAGGATCAAAGCTCCATCATGACAATGGAGTAGATGTTAAAGCCATTGGCATACTGAGGAAACTGGTTGTCCATACAGCAGAAGTTGCACACTCTGGATTGTATTGCTGCAAGACAAAGGGTGACGCCATCACCTTCAGTGTGGAGATTACAGGTGATTTCTTTCTTAAGTGAAACTTTGGCAAGCTACTCAGAAAAGCAACTAACTCTGATGACACTCTTGTTTGTTGTCTGATGTTCTGTTGTCTTTCTTCTTGGCAGCCAATAAAGGTGCATCTACATTTTTATCTTTCAGCTGTTATGAATGAAGTTGTCAGGAATTAGACTATAAATAATACTCTAAACGGCTAACATGAGGTTTACTGAAGAGTGTTATAAATTCTAAACATATCTGTAGTTTCACCTATGAAGTTCTCAGCTATTCCTGAAGACATGAGGACCAAGTTGATCGAAGTTGGCAGCCCTATAGTACTTCAGTGTGTGGTTGCGGAACCTGAGGCCCAGGTTTGCTGGTACAAAGATGAAATGAAGCTTATTTCCAGCTCTGGATTAGAAATTCATTCAGTGGACAACACAAGAACATTAGTTATTCAGTCTGCAGAGCTGACCCACTCGGGTTTGTACAGATGCACCACACAGGATGATACCATCGAATTTCAAGTGGAGATCAAAGGTGATTTTACACTTCCTTTCTTAAGTGTTATGTCGTAACCACCACCTCCTCTCTCATGGTGCCACTAATTATCCCTGCTTAAGAACTATGCAGTTTGATGGCTGCTTTATTTACACAATCTTAAAGAACTGTTTCTGCTTTAATTGATTGTTTATTGTCACTTGCTGTGTAGCAGTTGTGGCTTTCTCTGAACTGAAAGTCTCAAAAGCTCTTTATCTTCTGCTCAGTAGTTATAAATTTGAAAGGTATGTATTTCCACAGCCTTGGGTTTATTTAGTTGTCCTGAATTCCCAATGATAGCTCTACCTGTGGCACACTCTACTATCTTTGACACTGAGAGAGCCGAGTCACTTGAAGTGGGCAACCCTTTGAAGCTGGAATATGAGGTTGCAGACTCCACTGTCCCAGTCTGCTGGAATAAAGATGGTAAAAATCTCTACCCACAAAAGGGTTGGGATATACAAAGTAATGGCCCACCAACGGGACCCATTATCCCATCCCCTGAGCTCTTGCATTCAGGACAATACTGCTGCAAAACCACTGAGGCCACTATCCACTTCTCTGTGGATGATAAAGGTGATTTTCTTTTTCCAGTTGTTTTACTATTAGAGCAAATCCTAAAGCCTCATAGTCACCAGATATAACTAATATTTATATGCATTTGTGTACATGTTTATGTGACGCTGTGTCTAAAGGTGTTTGTCTGAAAGGTGTTGTCAAATTAATCTCTACTTACAGAATGAAGATGTGTGTTTAGTATTTAAAAGCAGTTCTAGCTTTCTTTGTGTTTGAGAATTGACAGATTCGTTGTGAAAGTTTCCAAAACTCAGCCTTTCTTCATGGTGGAAATTTTCACTTTTTACTCAGTCCAGTTATATTTTGAATTATTATCCTTAGCTCCAACATTGTCGCCCTACCGGGAGGTTGGAGAATTGCGGGCACTCAAGGCGACCTGTCCAACTGAACCAGTTCGTGAAAGCTCTGACCCTGCAAACCAGGTGTCAAGGCAAAGAGAGTCTTATTCAAGCAGAAAATCAGATTTTGAAATGGGAGACCTCAAGGAGACCCTTGTTATTGAACCAACTCATCCGTCAAACTCTGGAGCATACTATTGTGCAACAGCAGATGATGTGGCCAAATTAATAGTAGAAAATCAAGGTGACTTTTTTTCATTTGCAAAAGTTTTTGTCTAATATACAGGTCCTTCTCAAAATATTAGCATATTGTGATAAAGTTCATTATTTTCCATAATGTCATGATGAAAATTTAACATTCATATATTTTAGATTCATTGCACACTAACTGAAATATTTCAGGTCTTTTATTGTCTTAATACGGATGATTTTGGCATACAGCTCATGAAAACCCAAAATTCCTATCTCACAAAATTAGCCTATTTCATCCGACCAATAAAAGAAAAGTGTTTTTAATACAAAAAACGTCAACCTTCAAATAATCATGTACAGTTATGCACTCAATACTTGGTCGGGAATCCTTTGGCAGAAATGACTGCTTCAATGCGGCGTGGCATGGAGGCAATCAGCCTGTGGCACTGCTGAGGTCTTATGGAGGCCCAGGATGCTTCGATAGCGGCCTTTAGCTCATCCAGAGTGTTGGATCTTGAGTCTCTCAACGTTCTCTTCACAATATCCCACAGATTCTCTATGGGGTTCAGGTCAGGAGAGTTGGCAGGCCAATTGAGTACAGTGATACCATGGTCAGTAAACCATTTACCAGTGGTTTTGGCACTGTGAGCAGGTGCCAGGTCGTGCTGAAAAATGAAATCTTCATCTCCATAAAGCTTTTCAGCAGATGGAAGCATGAAGTGCTCCAAAATCTCCTGATAGCTAGCTGCATTGACCCTGCCCTTGATAAAACACAGTGGACCAACACCAGCAGCTGACATGGCACCCCAGACCATCACTGACTGTGGGTACTTGACACTGGACTTCTGGCATTTTGGCATTTCCTTCTCCCCAGTCTTCCTCCAGACTCTGGCACCTTGATTTCCGAATGACATGCAGAATTTGCTTTCATCCGAAAAAAGTACTTTGGACCACTGAGCAACAGTCCAGTGCTGCTTCTCTGTAGCCCAGGTCAGGCGCTTCTGCCGCTGTTTCTGGTTCAAAAGTGGCTTGACCTGGGGAATGCGGCACCTGTAGCCCATTTCCTGCACACGCCTGTGCACGGTGGCTCTGGATGTTTCTACTCCAGACTCAGTCCACTGCTTCCGCAGGTCCCCCAAGGTCTGGAATCGGCCCTTCTCCACAATCTTCCTCAGGGTCCGGTCACCTCTTCTCGTTGTGCAGCGTTTTCTGCCACACCTTTTCCTTCCCACAGACTTCCCACTGAGGTGCCTTGATACAGCACTCTGGGAACAGCCTATTCGTTCAGAAATTTCTTTCTGTGTCTTACCCTCTTGCTTTAGGGTGTCAATAGTGGCCTTCTGGACAGCAGTCAGGTCGGCAGTCTTACCCATGATTGGGGTTTTGAGTGATGAACCAGGCTGGGAGTTTTAAAGGCCTCAGGAATCTTTTGCAGGTGTTTAGAGTTAACTCGTTGATTCAGATGATTAGGTTCATAGCTCGTTTAGAGACCCTTTTAATGATATGCTAATTTTTTTTGAGATAGGAATTTTGGGTTTTCATGAGCTGTATGCCAAAATCATCCGTATTAAGACAATAAAAGACCTGAAATATTTCAGTTAGTGTGCAATGAATCTAAAATATATGAATGTTAAATTTCCATCATGACATTATGGAAAATAATGAACTTTATCACAATATGCTAATATTTTGAGAAGGACCTGTAGTCCTGACTTATTTTTACGGTAGTGTTTAATTCCAGTTATTTGTATGCATCTTTGAAAGATTGTCTTTAGGTCTATGTTCTAGAAATAAGGATGGTATGCACTGAACGTATTCCTTAATGATTGTTTGTAGTGTCCCATCCAACATATGTAGTTGAACCTGACGAGAAGACCAAGTCAGCAGCTGAAGAACACTACCCAATTGTTCAGCAGTTTGAGATTTCAGATCCCATTGCTAAAGCTTGCTGGTACAAAGATGGAACACAGATATATCCTAAAAGAGAAGCTGGCAGCGAAGAGCACAGCCAGATCTTGCACCCTGAGTCCCAATGCTTGCCTATTGATGACAGGTTTGGCTGGGACGCATCTGATGGTGTACAATTAAAAGAGGACATGAAAGGTGTTGTCCTTCGTTGTACTTGCACATTTAAGAATGAAGAATTTAGTTACATTCGTGAAGCTTTCACCCACCTCATTGTTCTCTCTTTGGCTTTGTCCAAACAGCAGTGCAGTGTCACTCGGGTGACGAGATTGGTGAGGTAGCTGATGCATCAGCCCAATACTCTGTGGAATTCAAAGGTGATTTGATCTTTCAAAATCAGTCATCCATGTTAACCCTGCCCATAAATGCCACTAACAGTAGTGGTGTATTTCACCGTTTGCTCAATCATACGAGCCATCTGTAAATCTTTTTTTTCCTTCAGAAAATAGCTCTGTATCACACTTTCATCCCCGATTCCAGGTCATTTCACTGATATTTTTGGCCCCTAATCAAATGTGGTTTTGTGTAGATGTCTAGCTGCTTTTCCCACTAAAATCTATGTTATGTTTGTCAATTCATTCTTCATTTTAACAGTCATCTTTGCTTACAACTTGCAACTCTTAAATTCCATCTTTTGTCCTGTTCATCTCGAGATCCTGTCATTCACATTGCTGTCCTGAATCTCTGCCCGTTGCAATGACAACAAAGTCTTCTCCTAAGAAAACTAAATAACTGCCTTTTTAAGTTTAAAAGGATTAGTACTGGTGGTATGTCAGGAGTCACTGTAAGGGAGACATGTTGTTTACCTTAAGACCAGTCCTGGTCGATCTTCTTGATTGTCTTTGCAATGGATTATCCCATAACTTCATGCTAACCCCCACTGCTGTAAAGTATGTTGTGAGAAGAAATAATGAGAACACCAACAACTGAAAACCTTTCTCTGTGTACATCACAATGCTTATAGCTGCATCGCCAAGGCACTCTTCTGACCAAGAAAGGAACATGTCTACGGAAGAGGCTTACTCTGACCAAGATATCCAGATGTCCTCACAATGCAATTCTGGCATCTTCACTGGAAATCAGGAACATGAAGTCCATGCTGAGTATATGCCCACCTCTCAGCCAACATATGGTTTTACAGCTGACAGCAGCACCATTAAATCCCACCTTAACTTTATACAAACTGAACTTGACTTAGAGTACTCTGTCCCATCGACACAGACAAACCGCTCTGAAAAGAAGCCAGCTGAGCAACTAGAGCCAGGTAACCTCCATAAGACTTTAAGCACCATAATGGAGAGTTCGAGCACCGTACAAGCTTCAGCAGTCCAACCAGACAAGTTTTGTGCCCCCCTAGAAAATGGAACTCATCAGCAAGATGAATGGTTTGAACCTTTAAAATGTTCTATTATAGCATCAGAAGAGTCCTCAAAATCCATAAAGACATCTACTGTCCAGTCAGAAAAGGATTATGGGTCTTTACAAATACCAGCTGTTCCTTCAGAAAAGCTTCTAGATCACTCACTGTCTGGAAGCAACCTCTTTTTGAGGCCCAGTAACAGTTTAAGGACAGCAACTGACCAGCCAGAGGAGCTAAACCTAGCCAAACGCTCATCAGTTGCAGTCTCAGAGAATTTGTTAAATGCAACATCATCAGATTTGTGTACAAATATCAAGATAGAAACTTCCCAATCTGAACATCTCAAGACAATTACATATGTCAAATTGGAGGACCTTAATTACACAGGACAGACAATATCCAACTTTTCAGAGTTGCTATGTCTGTCAAATCAGGAAAAAACTATCCAAAACGAGCATGATCAGAGCATGGAGCCTTCAGAAGACCAACTGGACCTATCAAACATCTGTGGGGAAAGTTTTGCCACACACTTTTCAGACTGTTATGAAACCAAGCAGATATCTACGGCACAGTCTGAGAGGATTTATCTGTCAAGAACACATGACAGTCACTGGAGTGACAGTGTCACTGCTAATAAGGTGGCTGTTGAAGGTGATTTAAACGGTTAGCTTCAGCCAAACAATAGATGGACACAATGTTGACATTGTGTATGTTGAAGATTGCATTTTGCTATTTCTGATTTATTTTCAACCTTGCATTTACTCAACTGATTTTGTCTATACTAAAACTTTAGTAGTTAAAGCTAAACTGAGCTTGGGTGCTTTAGAAAGAATTATAGAAACAGAGAAAAAACATACATTTAAGTTGTAAACTTAACTCAAACAGCTAGCTATTTAAAGTCTAACCAAAGGACATTTCTGTTTCAATGACTAATATTGAAGAAGAGATTTATGATTTTTTTTTAACCTTATTTCTTTTGGCATGACTAATCTTGATTTGAACTTTTGTTTTTTATGTATTTTAAGGAATATTTTGTCGTAGTCATTAATAGTGATGACACTTTTTCTTTATGTTACCTGAAGCATCCCCAGCTCTGCCTGTGAGAATCACAACTCTTCATGAGGGTGACAGGAGCAAGGCTGTTGAAGTTGGTGAACCCTTTGAGCTACGGTGTGAGATATCAGATTCTAATGCTGAAGTAACTTGGTTTAAGGATGGAATAAAACTATCTGAAGCAGCTGGGCAAAATATGGTCACAGAGGGTGCCATAAGAACGCTGGCTTTCCAATCAGCGATGCTGTTTCATGCAGGAATTTACCGCTGCAAGACGTCAGACGATTCAATGCAGTTTTATGTGGATGTTAAAGGTGATAACTAATCTCTTTATGTTAATGGATTTAATTGAAGGGTTAAATGTACTTTCATGTTGAATTAGAAAACATACAAAAATATCTCTGAGCTCTGATCCTATCAGCACTATTTAGACAGGACTAATGAATTCTAAAATTATACAAAATTAGCAGAAAATATCAAATGAAAATCTTTGTTCAGTTTGAATGAAACACACCAACTGATAACATCAATCGTATTCTGTACTATGCAAATTGTTTAGCAATAATTATATCATTATAATAGATTGATAAAAATATTAGAATATTAGAAATATCCCTAGATCACTCTTCTTACCTTTTACAGGCTTCTTGTCTGGTCACCAACATAATATAAATAATATTATAAATGAATAAATAAATCATAAATTTACATTGGTCAAAACATTGAAACAGTTGAAATGTAGCCAGTGAAAACTTGATAGGAATGTAGTTCATTAGGTAATATCATGTAATTATTAAAGAAATCATCAGAAAATTACCAGTATTCTCATAGCAAAATATCAGTTCATTCATTGTTTCACACTTGTTTTTATTTATTATTTGGTTTTTGTAGGTTTAGCGTCACCAGACACCAAACACTTCATTTATTGTCTGAACCAATACGTATTGCTTGTCCCTACCTGGGCATTTGGTTTCCATCAAATGAATTACGAAAAATCGATATAAGGAGTTCCAGAGGTTAACCCCTGAGACTGAGAAGGTTTAACGAGAGGACGTTTGTTACAGATATGTTTTTCAAAAGTTGCCAACTTACATTTCCCACTGGCTGCTTTAACAGTTACAGGACCAGCCATAATAATAATGTCTTTTTATGTTATAGGAATGATACAGTTAGAGATAGTTCCATTAGACAGAGTGCTACTGAAATGCACTCTGGTAATTCTAAGAGGAACCAAAAGGTCACTCAGAACCCAGGAGTCTTACCATGTAAGCTCGTTAAAGACAGGTTGAGATATTCAGTTTCTTAAGAACGTAATATGGATGTGATCTCATAAGTTTCCTTTTTGAGATCGTGTTAGAGGTCACAGGTCCAGAAGTGTCACCCAGACATTCCTCTACCCAAAGAGCTGCTTTAGTCTTTGATGGAGGATCCCAATGGTGGCATAATTTGACCTTCCAGTGAGTTTTGGGTGTACCCAGGGCCTCCTTCCAGTTGGACTTGCCTTGCAGACCTCAAATGGCAGGTTTCTTTTGAGATCTTTGAGGCCTAAAGGCCTTATTTAGCTTAATGGATTTCATCTCCAGTAGTGTCTACCAAGACATTCTCCAATTGTTGCTGTAAGAGGTAGCATTAACTTTCTGGCTGTTGGTTTCCTAGTACCCAGTAAACCTAGGGACCAGTTTATTCCCCAGTATGATGCTAACGTTTCAACAATAGCACATAGGTTAAAAAACAGAACATCACCTGTAGACCAGTTGATTTAAACTGATAGTTTGATGCATAAGCACAGTGGTCAGAAACTTTCCTCTAGCAACATAAAGAGGCACATAGATGATTGGCAGACTCCTCTGGGAGACCACATAACTAAAAGCAACAGGTTTGTGAGTGTCCCCACACCCTTTTTCCCTGATGAGCTATAGACTAGAAAAATGACCCTCTCTAGGAGATTTGTTCTGCTTTAGGTATAGATTAGTATAGGTAATAGATAAACTTTGGGTATAGATTAGTGTAAAAGTGTAGCTTTTAGAGGCTTGGCCTAGCTAAGTACAATAAGACAATTCTTGATTTTTTGGAATCTCTGGATGGTTGCCTGAAATAGTTGCTATCTGAGGCTGCTTTACATCAAAGACGACGAGCATCTAATGCATTTGCCGCAGGGTTGGAGTCAAAAGCAGGAGAGAGGAGTGTTGAGCAGGGTGCACAAAGGACACAAATTGATTCATGAGGGACTAAGTTGTTGACAACCACTTCTTGAGGTACATAAACACTCATCTCCCTTGTGTCGTTTCTTAAACATCTTTTACTCCCAAAATGTATGGCTATGTGCTTCATAATCACAGCGTTTTATGTTTAGGTCACCATATAGTATATAGTTTTATGTGAAAAGCTCCAGATACTGAGATGCTGCTAGATTCTCCTCTCTCTTGGCCGCCCAAAAACGTCTCAGCGTGCTGCGCACAAGAAAGAATAACTTTAACCTGGGGGCAATGCACAAGGTGGTATCCTTGTTGGTGTTGTGTGCTTTGTGCATCACTCAGCTTGGTGAAGTCCCGACGTGTGTGGCATGTGAAATCAGCCTAAGACTCCTGTCGTTCTTCTGGGGTAATTAAAAGCCTTTGAGGACAATGATGGAGTCAACTACAAGGGTGTGATTGGGAGGAATTGCCTCGCTGATCTCAATCTGAGCAGTAGTTTTTTGTTGGATTTCAGAGATGAGCATGGGTGTTCCAAAGTGGAAATTATGATTAAGAGTATGTCTTGCATAAGGGTACAAGGTACCAGGCCACCATTGTCCATAGGGTGATGATCGAAGCTCTACTTGTGTTATCAGACCTGTGACGCTATTTCTCAAAAAACACTGACACGGCTATCCAATGATCACCACCTGGTGATGAGTTTAATCTTGATGTGGGGAAGGCTGTGAAACAAAGACTCTGGATGCAGATCACACTGTTGATCCTCCCTAGGAAATTTCATTGTAGGGTGTTAAAAAAGAAGCTCTGGTCAATTACAGAATGGCTTTCATATGAGCTAATATGACCTCATGGCTATTTGACTATGTTGTGGTAAATTAATGCCAACCCAAAGCAGGAAAGGTTTTAATTTATTAGTTAATCAACATTAAAGCTCTCACCAAGGGTCAGGATTGTTGATGCAAGCAGCCAAAATGTGCTTCCTCCATTTGAGAGGCTAGACTCAGTCTAAGAGAAAACATGCAAAGCTAACATCCACGGGGCTTTTTCTGCACACCAAAAGGAGTCACCTAAATGGCTTTGGGTATCTGATTAGAATGCCTTCCATGTGCCTCTGTTTGGGAACTTTCTGGGCATGTCCTGCTAGTAGGAGACCCTCGGACAGGCCAGGAAGAAGTTGGAGGGATTAAATATTTCTGACGTCAAATAAACGGTGGAAAATAGATGGATGGCTCTCGGAGCCTAAATAGGTTCTGTTGTGTTTAATTTCAATTCATGAATTTAATAATGACATGATATTATCTTAATAATTTGTATATAATATTAAACTTACACACAGCTGTTAACAATTTATGTTATCATTTACTATTATTAATTTGATGTCACATACTACAAAGATGTTCATGGTAAAGGTAAATCTTTCTTTTCATTTGATCATAACAGTACACCTCATTGATTAATTTTATTTTACATTCAATCCTATAGCTCCTCCTCTGACATTTGCAGCTCTATCTGAGTCTGACCTGAACATGACAGTAATAGCTGGCTCTCCCATAGCTCTACAATGCGAGCTGTCAGACCCATCAGGAGAAGTCAGTTGGTACAAGGATGGAAGAAAGCTCCTAGCTCAAAGTGGAGTAGACATCCAGTCACAGGGAAGTTTGCAAAGTCTGGTAGTGCCATCCGCTGAGCGCGCTCATACTGGTGTGTACCGTTGCGAGTCAAAGGATGATGACATTCAGTTCTCTGTGGAAGTAAAAGGTGATGCACATTAAACCTTATAGTGCTTTTGGTGTCTTGCAAAGCACTAACACGAGTGCTTATTCGTTAATAGAGTTTTATCACTTAACATAAAATAGTTTTATCAGTCTGCTTCTTTAATACACATAACTTTTAAAAAGGAAAAATGGCCTCACATTGTTTGGTGACAACATTAAATACTTATAACATCTTAACAAAATAAAACCAAAATAATTCAGGAGGTGTTCTGTTTTATTTTCCCATCCTATCATTTAAATATGCCCATTCTCATTACAATCTGAATGTCTGCAGTATTAAAGAGGTTGCATTTCTTTTTTATTATTCTTTGACATTACTAAACACACATGTGACAGAAAAGAATAAGCAGAAAACATGTTCTTGTTTGCAACTTACCTCTAATCTCTGCTGTTCTAAAAGAACTGTGTGACGCTGGACTCTACGATGTCGCGCCTTCTTGGTTTTCATCTTCTAGATATACTTTTAGTCCATTTTATGTCTCTTTCTGTGTTAGATGTTTGTTCTGTCAAATATGTTGTTGTGAGATATGTTTGTCTTCTGCAAGCTGTGTAGATCAACTTAACAAAGTCAAATGTTTGAAAACATCTTTAATTACTTCAGTAAATTGCATTAGGTAAGTCAGTTGAATATTTACTCTTTTCTTTTGCAATATCCCAAACCTATAGGACTACCTGTGAAGTTCTCAAAGCTGCAAGAAAAGGACAGGAACAGGTCCATCGAAGAAGGCAATCCTCTTGTCCTTAACTGTGAACTCTCTCATGATCCTTCAACTCATGTCGACTGGTATAAGGATGGGATTCAACTTGGGTCTTGGGACAATGTGGAAATGAAGTCAGATGGTCTGACAAGGACCCTACTCATTCCATCTGCTGAGAGCATACATGCTGGTATCTATAAATGTTCAACATCAGATGACAGCATTACCTTTAAAGTGGACATAAAAGGTGATTGATTATTGATTTATTTTTGGTAACTTCAAAGGATGTGCTGAGCCTGCATGGTGTTACAACACTGCTTCAAATGTCTTAAGAAAGTGACTGGCTGGAAAATATGCTTTGCCCAGTGTTTCTGAATTCATCACTTATGTATACCCTTTATTCTCTTCATTCTCCTCTTGTAGGCCAATCACCAAGGATTATGGCAACCCCACTGTCAGAAAAATACAAGATAATTAGAATTGGCTCTCCAATAATCCTGCAGTGTGAGGTGTCAGATCCTGCTGCTCAGGTTTTCTGGTTTAAAAATGAGGTGGAGCTTTTCTCCAAAACAGGTCTTGATATGAAAAGAAATGGCACTCTGAGGAAGTTAATAATTCATTCAGCTAAGGTCTCTGATTCTGGCCTCTACAGCTGTAGCCTCACAGATGAGGCTGTGACCTTTCAGGTGGACATTGAAGGTGATTTTCTTGAATTCATTTCTAACAGATTTAGCATACTAATATTAATATTGGCTATAGTTGCATCTTTGCACAAGTTACAACTGATTAAGTCCTTTAATGATTGAACGTAGTTTTCAAACACTGAATCTGTGCTAATAGTCAACCCATAGTTTGGACAACACAACATCGAAAAACGATGTAAGCTTAACAAATCTCATAATATCCACAGCTACTCCTGTGAGGTTTACAGAGCTACCAGAGGTTGCAAGAAACACATGTGTAGGAGCAGGCCGCCCAGTTAAGCTGCAGTGCGAAGTCTCAGAGCCAGCTGCTCAAGTTTACTGGAAAAAAGATGGAGAACCTCTTCTGGCAACAAGTGAATATGAAATTCAAACAAGTGAAAAACTGAGAGCCCTGGTTATTCAATCAGCAGAAACCAGGCACTCTGGGTTGTACAGCTGTGAGGCTGCAAATAACCGTATACAATTCAAGGTGGATGTTGCAGGTGATCTAAGTATTTTGAGTTTTGTGAGAAATACTAACTTTCAATTCTTGCTCAAACAATTGGTCAAATAAAGTTACAACTCTTCATAACATGCACTAATGATTAATAATCCATGTCAAGACAAAAATAATGATTGAGACTGATTTTAGTCTAGATTTGATCGTGATAAAGTATTTAAAGATTCAGTGGTTTTTTTGCTCAATGGGATCTCTCTTCCCAAAAAGAGATTCTGGTCATCTGTTCTTTCGGGAAGCTGAGTAAATAAGTATATCATTTATCTTGTTGAGAACTATACAAAAGTTAAAATTCAGCTCTGTCCGTCTCAGTCGTCGTGTCCTTGGGCAAGACACTTCACCTGCCTCGTGGTGCCGATTGTATGGCAGCCCCGTTCAGTCAGTCTGCCCCAGGGCAGCTGTGGCTACAACGTAGTCTACTACTGACAGTGTGTGAATGTGTGGATGAATGGGTAGATGAATGATTGGAGTGCATAGTCCTGAGACTTCATAAAGCGCTATCCAAGTGCAGACCATATACCATTTTTTCAAATTGTCTCTATTGACAACAAAGTTACGCCCGAAGAAGCATTGTTTCAGTTTGGACATACAGATGTAGACCAATAAAGAGGAAATGTGTTACAGGCTGTTATCCAACAGTCAGAGAAAACAATAAGTAAAGGTCACCTTCTACCGACTGTTCACTAAGTTTCACAACGTTAATTAGGGGCCACACCCGCAATGAAGAAATTTACCTTTTAAACATATTTTGTTTCTCTTCATATTCACATTATCCATTGGTGCCATCTGACCCCTGTGACAACTGTGTACCCCCAGGCAGTTTTACAATACAACCCGATCACCCATTCATTTATTCCAGTTGTGAAAAGTTGTAGAAGTAACTTAAGGGAGCCCTGGACATGCAACTTTCCAGCAGCAACCTACGGCTTCTTGTGGCAATACTCAGGCATTTCTAGGCCAGAAGGGATATACTTAGAATCATTTTCATGAACAGACACTTGAAAGAGCATAGGACAGTCTGTCAGTGAAAGAGTGATTGACAGTCACCAGACACAGTGGATGCCTAGTAGATCCACTGGAGAGCTCTACCAGCACTTAGTGGAATATGATAGGGATAGAGTTTGGCTTTACAAGAAGCTGAATGTGCTAAATGTCAGGTGTTGCTTTCAGGAATTAGCATGCCAAAGCCCCCACCTCTGTCTGCATGGCACCTGACCATTTATTGACTGGTTGTTTCTTTTCCTTAGGACTGACAGATGCTCCTGTCTCCCTAGTCTAGGTCTCCAGTAAAAGTAGGATATTCTTCGAGTTGAAATATTATAAGTCTGATCCCTTGCCTAAAGCCAATTTTCAATGGGAGACCTTATCAGAATTCAAAGCACAGGACAACATAACAGCAGGATCATAGGGGTGCATATACCCCACTACTATGTTTAGGTGACAATTATTCAAAGTGAAATTCAGAACTGGCTGTTAGGAAGCGATGTAAGAAAGAGATGTATATTTCCTCCAGGAACTTGGTTTCAAAAGTGACATCTGGATACCCTGCATCCTACATGACCACCCAGCCTCCTGCAAACCCAAAATACAAATCCTATCAAATCCTTGTAATGCTGTCCAGAGCATCAAAGACATGTTCTGTGTCTGCTAACCTTTACATCTTTTCTGTCTGCCTGGTAGACCATAGAAAGCTAAAAACTAACATGTTTGAGAGAGCTCTGAAAAGGTGCTCACATTGGACTAGCACAATATGGAAATAACACTTTCACTCAGCCTGCTTACAAACGTTTTTCTTCCTGTCTTCTGATGTGTTTTACCCTTGAGCAAATAAATCCTGGTAAATATGTACATTACTTTGCCCAACCACAAGTCTGATTGCTGTCTGGTTATCGCTCTATGAAATGAAAGTCCTATAGCATGAGTTTGATTCTCAGCTTTTCCAGAGGCTGAGAAGAGCGAATCTGTTGAGGCAGGCAACATGACCAAAGTGCAATGTGGGATCTCAGACAATGCAGTCCAGACCAGCTGGCATGAGGATGGGATAGAACTCTTGCCAAATTTTTATATAGAGGTCAAATCAGAGCCAGATAAGAGAACACTGGTCATGGAGTCGACCCCGTCATCTTATTCTGGGGTGTATGAATGTAAAGCTGATGACGATGATAAAGATTTCAAGGTGAAAGGTGATATGCTAAGCTTTTTCTTCGCAAGTTATTTTCACTCTTCAGTTGTGTCCACCTTCATGGCATTTAATATATAAGAAAGCAAATCATGACCATCCTCATTTGCACCATAACAGATTTTCTTCTAAATGCTCTTTTGTCATCCAAGCTCTTAGGAAAAGTGTCTGACCTTTTACTGTTTTAACCACTCTTTTTACCTGAATGCACTGCTTCAGTGTTACACTGTGTGTTATGAGCTGTGAGATAGCAAGTCTTGAAATCAGCATGTTGAATTTTTGTAAATCTGAATTTACAGTGGTTGCATGGATAGGAAAAGCTATAAAAAATCTATTTCAAACAAAAACTCACACAGCTTTTTGTACTGTTCTACAGTGCCACCAGTAACATTTGCCGACATCCCAGAGAAGGACCTTTTTCGTAGTGCTGTGGAACAAGAGCTGCTTGTTCTGTCATGTGAAGTATCAAGGACTGATGGTGTTGTCCAGTGGTACAAAGATGGAACTGAAATACAACCAAGCAATAATATTAGGATGGAAGCCGAGGGAGCCAAGAGAAATCTGATAATACAATCAGCCCTCTTGTCTGACACTGGCACGTACACATGCCGTACAGGAGACAACATTTTAATCTTCAAGGTCAACATAAGAGGTAAGAAAATACCTTACAAAAACACACATTCTCAGAAAACATATGTTACCTCCCTTTATTTTAGAGAAGAGCATGTGCAAATAATTTGTTTACATTCCACTCTTCATCCAAAGAACCTCCTGTGATGATTGTCTACCCCAAGGAAGATGTACACCTTGAGCGTCATGTACCTGTGGAAATTATTCTGAGCTGTGAACTGTCTCGTCCTAACGGTGTTGTTGGCTGGTTCAAGGATGGCCAAAAGCTGCAAGAGAGTGAGAACATCAAGCTCAAGTCAGAAGGCCCTTACAGGAGACTGAAGATTCTTTCTAGCAGAGTTGAAGATTCTGGAGAATACGTCTGTGACACCGCTGATGATTCAATATTCTTTCATCTTAATATTACAGGTAAATCCCTTGATTCTGTGCAGTTAGCAGCAGAAATGGTTGTTTTAAATTTCATTTTAAAATCATATGCTATGGTGCGTGAACAAGACCCCGAGATACTTGAACTCCTTCACTTGAGACACGAACTCCCCTCCAACCTGAAGAGGACAAGCCACCCTTTTCCAGTCGAGAACCATGGCCTCGGACTTGGAGGAGCTGATCTTCATCCCAGCCTTCACACTCGGCTGCGAACCGCCCCAGCACATGCTGTAGGTCTTGGCTAAAGGGTTCCAGCAGGACCACGTCATCTGCAAAAAGAAGAGATGAAATCCACTGGTCTCCAAACCAGACCCCCTCCGGCCCTTGGCTGCACCTAGAAATCCTGTCCATAAACGTTATGAACAGGACCAGTGACAAAGGGCAGCCCTACTGGAGTCCAAAATGCACCGGGAACAGGTCCGACTTAGTGCCAGCAATGCGGACCAAACTCCTGCTCCGCTTGTACACAGACCGGATGGCCCCTAATAATGGGCCCCCGAGCTTTTTAACCACCTCGGTAACTTCAGCCTGGGTGATGAAAGAGTCTAACCCCGAGTCCTCAGCCTCTGCTTCCACCAGGGAATTCGTGATGGCAGGATTGAGGAGATCCTCAATGTACTCCTTCCACCTCCCGATAATGTCTCCAGTCGAGTTCAGCATCGTCCCACCCCCACTGTAAACAGTGTTGGCAAAGCACTTCTTACCCCTCCTGAGGCACCGGATGGTTTGCCAGAAACGCTTTGAGGCCAACTGGTAGTCCTTCTCCATGACCTCACCGAGCTCCTCCCAGGCCCGAGTTTTTGCCTCTCCCACTGCTCGGGCAACGGCACGCTTGGCCTCACAATACCCGTCAGCTGCCTCAGGAGTCCCACAAGCCAACCACAGCCGATAGGACTCTTTCTTCAGCTTAACAGCTTACTGCCGGTGTCCACCACCGGGTTCGGGGATTACTGCCGCGACAGGCACCGCATACCTTATGGCCACAGCTATGGGCAGCAGCATCGACAAAAGATGCGGAGAACATGGTCCACTCGGACTCTATGTCTTCAACATCCCCCGGAATCTGGTCAAAGCTCTCCCGGAGGCGGGAGTTGAATACATCCCTGGCCGAGGGCTCTCCAGACGTTCCCAGCAGACCCTCACTATGCGCTTGGGCTTGCTAAGTCTGTCCGGCTTTCTCCTCTTCCAGCGGATCCAACTCACCACCAGGTGGTGATCAGTGGACAGCTCAGCCCCTCTCTTCACCCGAGTGTCCAAAACCCGCGGCCAAAGGTCTGACGACACGACAATAAAGTCGATCATCAACTTCCTGCCTAGGGTGTCCTGGTGCCAAGTGCACTGATGGACACCCTTATGCTTGAACATGGTGTTCATTGTGGACAATCCGTGACTAGCACAGAAGTCCAATAACAAAATACCACTTGGATTCAGATCGGGGAGACCATTCCTCCTGATCACGCCTCTCCAGGTGTCACTGTCATTTCCCACGTGGGCGTTGAAGTCCCCCAGCAGAATAATGGTGCCCGGGAGGGGGCACTATCCAACACCCCCGACAGGGACGCCAAGAAGGGCTCAGCCCGTAGGCTGACATGACAGTCAGATACCTGTCCCCAACTTGAAGGCGCAGGGATCTGTTGTGATTATGAATCTGAAAATATTATTTAATATTTAATATTAATATTTTTATATTTTATCAAATAATATTTCAGTCTGTTAAGGGTGAATACCAGCCCAGTAAGGCGATGGTATTAGGACAAAATAGATAGGTGTGAGACAAGCTCTGACATTATTGAACAACATAAACTCTGCACACACATGAAATAAATTCACACAATTTCTTAAAATACAAGAATTTGTTAACAAAAATAAGTCAACTCAAAGTCAAACATATTTCAATCAACAAACTCTTTACTTTGCTAAAACAATCCAACTAAACTACCAAGCAGAATTAAAGAATAATGAAGACTAATGGACTATGTACAATATAAACAAGCTGATTAAAGATAATTGGAAATCATGACCAAAAGAGTGATGCAACATTACCATGCAATGTTAATGTTTGAGAACCAATGATTATCTTGAAGGATCTGGAAATGAAGTTAAGTTAGTCTTCGAACCAACTTAAGCAATAATCAGCAACATTTAGACAACCATTCACAATGCAAGATCAGATAAAATATTATTTTAATAAAATAATGTTTTAAATAATGATCTGCTGAATAAAACCAACCATTTCTCAACAGTGTCTAATTAGCTGCCTTTACTTATTGAAATAATATTTGAAGAAATATTATTAAGAGAGTATTTTGAAAAAGAGCCAAATCTTTCTGGAGAAATGGAGCTTAATGGTGTTTACTTAGTTATCAAATCTAGTAAATGATGTTCCGGGTGTCATGATTTGGGGTTGTTTGGTTTTTGGTTTCGGGGTTTTTCCTTATGTATTTCACTGTTCAAGTTTTGAATCATGTTTCTGTTGATTTTCCTGGTCATGCTTTTGTTTTGTCGTCTTGTTCAAGTTTTGTCAAGTTTGATTTGTGGATCTGGTTATGCTTTTGGTTCATGTTTTTCTAGTTTGTGTTCAAGAGTCTCTGTTTTGCTCCAGTCACATTTTGTTCTGTTAATTAAGTTTATTCAGTTCACCTGCTTCAAGTTAATCTGTCTCCTTGCTCCGCCTGGTTTTCACGCCATATATTCACACCTGTTCTGTTAGTCGTCGCGGAAACATCTCTCATGCTCGTGTCTAGTTCTCAAACCAAGTCTTGTCTTTTTGATCATGCCATGCCTGTCTTGCCTGCCCGTTTGTTTTGTTCCTGCCTCCTGCTGACTGTGAGTTTTTGTAATTAAACCTTTTCTTCACTTACCATCACGCTGCTTGCTCGTCTGCATTCTGGGGTCCAATATCAAGTAAACCGTGACAGAATATTTCCGCCAACAACGGACCTCGCGGAGGAGCATCAGGCTAGCTCCATTGACCTCCTTACTTTCCTGTCTCGGGAGGCGGAGAAGTCGTTGCGCCGTTCTGCAGGGCTGTCAGTGCCGCAGTCGGCTTATGATGGATCCAGGTTGGCGATTCCAGTTCCGGGGACAGGTCCCCTTCGTCGCCGTTCTCCGCCTGCTCCCCTGGTTGTGCACTCTGGTCCGGCAGTGAGGCCCACGTCCTCCTCCCACCGCAAGAAATGCCGACGTGCAGGGGTTCCTAGCCGGTCGGCTGGCGAGGAGGTGGTTTCCCAGCCAGCCTACGTGAGGGCTGCAGCAAGTAAGCCCGCATCTTCGCCTGCCACAGTACTGTCTCCCAGGCTCGCTGCACCTCCGCCCATGCCGTCTGCGCTCGCTCCAGCCTGGTGTTCTGGGGCAACACCTGCCGAGCTGGAGCAGCGCATGAGGTTCACTGCACGCCAAATAAAGATCCTCAGGACGACTGGTCTCCTGTATTCCTCTCCTGAGCTGATGGAGAGGATAAGGCAGATAGAGATGGAGTATGAAACGGCAGTAAGGTTGTTTTACTGCCATCCTCCTTCATCCACACCAAGCCACAGGAGTGCAGAGCAGCCCACGTCAGGTCTCCAGAGCGCTGCTGCACAGCAGCCCATGCCAGGACTCCAGGGAGCTGCTACTGCTGCAGAGCAGCCCACGCCAGGACTCCAGGGAGCTACTACTGCTGCAGAGCAGCCCACGTCAGGTCCACAGCCAGGTCTTCAGCCTGACACACCACAGCCAGACACACCACAGCCAGACACACCACAGCCTGGGATGACGCCTGACCCTAAGTCAGCCTCAACCCCCTCCACACGGCGCAGAGGACGTCGTAAGAGGGACACCCCGGCTCAAGTCATCGGGGGCCCCGGCGTCGCCTCTGCTCACGCCACTGAGGGTCTCGGGGATGCCTCAGCCTCCGCTCACGTCACTGAGGGTCTGGCTGACGCCTCAGCCTCTGCTCACACCACTGAGGGTCCGGCTGACGCCTCAGCCACTGCTCACGCCACTGAGGGTCCGGCTGACGCCTCAGCCACTGCTCACGCCACTGAGGGTCCTGCCGACGCCTCAGCTCCATGACGCCTCAGTTCCTGCTCACGTCACTGAGGGACCTGCCGACACCTCAGCTCCATGACGCCTCAGTTCCTGCTCACGTCACTGAGGGTCCTGCCGACGCCTCAGCTCCACGACGCCTCAGCTCCTGCTCACGTCACTGAGGGTCCCGCCGACGCCTCAGCTCCTGTTCCTAGTCTGCAGGGGTTCAGTGAGGAACTGGTCCTCGTTCTTGCCTTTGAACCTAGAGACGAGGGTTCGCCAGGCTCTGCTTCAGCCTCTGAGGATTCGCCAGGCTCTGCTTCAGCCTCTGAGGGCTCGCCAGGCTCCACGCCTCCGGAGTTCCACAGACTTTCTGGGAGGTCCTCTACTCTGCTCAGTCGGCCTCCTGATCTACCCGCAGTTTCCCGTCGCAGGCCGCCACGGTCTCTACACTCCTGTCGGCCTCCACGTCTTTGGTGCAGGTCGGGTCGCCTGCCTGAACTTTGTGCCTGCTGGGGACGACCTCCTGGTCGCCAGCCTGAACTCTGTGCCTGCTCGGGACAACCTCCTGGTCGCCCGCCTGAAGTCTGTGCCTGCTGGGGACGACGTCCTGGTCGCCCGCCTGAACTCTGTGCCTGCTGGGGACGACCTCCTGGTCGCCCGCCTGAACTCTGTGCCTGCTCGGGACAACCTCCTGGTCGCCCGCCTGAACTCTGTTTTTGTTTTTGGCTGAGTTCAACACAAACAAAACTTCATAAATTGAAAAACGTTTAGATCATTTCATTCTAAATCTGTCTCTGCCCAAAACACCTAACCTCATGAACCATGGTGAGGAAACGTTGTCCAAGGGGCGAAGCTTGAAGAAACATCCACAGTCAACAAGCAGTTAACTTTCAGCTAACCTCGGGGGTTGAAGGTGCGTTCGCTCTGTGAACAAAAGGGTTAGCTCTGGAGCTGTAGCTGGGCGGCCCGTTCTGTCCGTCAACCAGCTGTGCATTACTGTAAACACGTCGGTGCGGGCCGTTGTCCTTCCTTCAGACTCGGCTTGTAGAAACAGCTTCTCTACTGGGGATTTCTCTGCGACACAGTTTTGGCAGGCCTCGGAGAGAAAGTAAGCAATGCTTATACCTTAATTTCCCCTCTTTATGAATGAAATCACCGGGTACACAAACAGTGATTCACTCATACTTAACTTGTGCATATGATCGCGTGATCTTATGACACTCTTGGATCCAGTTTGAAGAGTTTGTCTTTTTGCCAGCAAAAGACATTAGCGCGCTGGGCCTCTCCTGACCGGTCCCTCTTGAAGGCCGTGTGGAAAGAGGTCGGTTTGTTTGAGAGGGGGTGCTCTTATTCAGACAGTGGCATCATGGGAAGTCTGCTGCTATCCCGTTTCCTGGCTGTGCCGGAAGAAGGTTAATGCACTTTAGTTTGAAAGTTCCAGAAGAGTCCATACCAGAGTTTAATGTTGAAATCCATGGCTGTGGGTTCCAACATCTGCGACCCTCTCATCCACTGGGGTAAACCCCAACACCAAACGGCTGAGCTGGGGGCAACAAGCAAACCCACCCCAGCCCGGCGCCTCTCCCCATGGGCCACTCCAAAGTAGAAGCGAGTCCAGCCCCTCTCGAGGAGATGGGTTCCAGAGCCCACGCTATGCGTGGAGGTGAGCCCGACTATTTCTAGTCGATGTCTCTCGACCTCCCGTACAAGCTCAGGCTCCTACCCCCCCAGCGAGGTGAAATTCCACATCCCTAGAGCCAGCCTAAGCATCTTGGGATCGGGCCACCGAGGTCTCCATCTTCGTCTGCCGCTCAATCCTCTTTGCACCGGTTCCTCACGGTTCCCCCCTGCAGATGGTGGGCCCACTGAGGGATGGCTTCGCGTCTCTCGTTCGGGCTTGGCCCGGCCGGATCCCGCGAGGAGCAACCCAGCCACCAGGCGCTCTCCGACGAGTCCCGACCCCAGGCCTGGCTCCAGGGTGGGACCACGGCTCTGCTGTTCCGGGCGACGTCACGTGCCTCGATGTAATTGTCCTCATGAGGGTGTCTTGAACCGCTCTTTGTCTGACACGTCACCTAGAGCCTTTGCTATGGACCTGTTTTGCCATGGGAGACCCTATCAGGGGCATTTAAGCCCCAGACAACCACCTCGGTGATCTAATCTAATTATTTTATGTTTATTTATTTTCTCACAATCTATACCAGGTGTGCAAATAAGTATGGAGAGCATAAATAAAATGTGTTAGAAAAGCTCCGTTTCTGTTTTGATATTATTTGATTAAATATGATACCGTACAGTGAATTATTATATAATACAATAGGTGATGACACAATTTAATTTTATGCAAGACAATGCTTAATATGGTATTGTCCAGTGGGGACATTTGAGCCCACTGGTCATTAGTGCTGTAACAAAAATGTGATGCCAAAGCTACAAATAAAAACTAACTTTTAGAATACAGCCATGATAAACAACAAAATTTTTTCATTCATTTGCATAATTTTCCTCTTAATACTACTAATTCCAGTTTTGGAAAGAAGAGTTATCATGAAATTCTCTGTCTGTTGCTTGTGTTCATTATTGCTCTGCATCTCAGCTGTTTGAGAGTCATGTATTACACTGGAATAATACTGATACCTTAAAGTTTAATTTAGTTTTTATTTAGGGATATTCTTATACTGCAGAGCACTAGTCACTTGAGACGGTTCCAACTTTATCTAGATTTAATTTCATAAAAATGCATAATATAGGTTTTCATTTCCATTTCCAGAACCTCCAGTGCAAATTATATCCCCAAGCCAGTCCCAAATGGAGCTGTGTCAGCAGACCTCTGAACGGATGGTACTGAGCTGTGAGATCTCACGGCCCAACGCTGTGGTACGGTGGTACCGAGATGGACTCGAGGTGGAAGAAAGTGAGAATCTCTTACTAGAAGTGGACGGGGTCTACAGAAGACTCATTATACCTGAAACAACTGTGAAAGATTCTGCAGAATATGTATGTGACACAGGAGACGATTCTGTGACATTTTTTGTGAACATAGCAGGTAAAGAAGTGGTAAAGATCTTCCCAGTGTTTTGTTATTTCAGTACTTTTCATCTTTCAGAAATGTCTTGTTTTTTATTGCACAGAACCGCCTGTTCGTTTTATACGCCCACGGAAGATGGCAAGCAGAGTTGAGAAAGTGGTTGGTGAGACTCTGGTTCTAGACTGTGAGGTTTCAAGATCAAATGCTGAAGTGACCTGGAAGAAGAATGGAGAAGAGGTGGAGGACTCCAGAAAAGTCACGATCCTTGAAGATGGCGTCACACGTCAGTTAACCATTCATTCTGTAATGGTGGAGGATGCCGGGCAATATGTTTGTGATGCAAAAGATGATGTGATGGATTTCAGTGTAAAAGTGCAAGGTGGGTTATATTTTGTTTCAGTATAGAAAAATAAATGTTTCTCCTAAACATGTTTCTTCCTTTTATGCACAAAGTCCACTTTTGGTCAAAAGACCCCAGATGATAAAGGAAGATAAAGACTTTTTGTATCGTTAACAGCCAAAGTGATAACCGATAAATTGTTTGATTCATTTACAGAGTTGCCTGTACAAATTCTTGGAAAAACTGATGCAATGACAGAAAAACAGTTTCTAGTTTCAGATGACATTATTCTAGTGTGTGAACTCTCGAAAGCCAATGCATCAGTGTGCTGGTACAAAGATAGTCAGCTTATTGACAACAACAAGAGATACTGTTGTGAAGAGCAAAGCGTTTTCCGATCCCTGGTTGTCCTAAATGCTGGACTGGAAGATTCAGGAGAGTATACCTGCAATGCAGGAGATGATAGGATGTCCTTTAGCATCACTGTTAAGGGTAATTATACAAACATTTATCAGCAAATCAATGCTGTACTTCTTTTTTTATGATAATAAATTTTAATGGTCCTATCTTCAGAACCTCCTGTGCAGATCATTGGGAACTCAGGAAACCCAGAGCATCATGTGATGGTAGCAGGAGATGATCTCATTCTGGAGTGTGAAGTGTCCAGACCGAACGCAGCCGTAGAGTGGATACGGAATGGCGAGATACTCAAACCGAGCTGTCGGATAAATATTGAGAGCTGTGATGTTGTGAGGAAGCTTGTCCTCTCTGGCCTTCAACCCTCAGATTCTGGAGAATACATCTGTGATGCTGTCGATGACAAGCTATTCACAATTGTGGAGGTGCAAGGTTAGAATAAAATAACTGTAAAACAAATAATCATTGAAAAAACAGTAAAGAACCAGGTTAAATTCCCAGATGAAGTGATCTGATTTGAACATAATCATGTAATATATGGGTGTGATACAACCAACTGGTTTCATGCATATAAATAATACTAAAAAATTCATAACAGCATCATTTGTCCTTATAGTTCTACCTGATGCTCCAGTAACTGAATAATAAAACATTGTTCCAGTTTTGATGCACCATTTATCCTCTCTGGTGCTCATTGTAAATATGCTAACTCCTTCTAAATTGAATCCTTTGTATATATTTTTTAATTGCCTTCAAGCGTTGTTTTAATTACATTTAAATCAGAACATCTGTGGTTATAACTGCTTTCGTTAGTAATTTGAAAAGTTTATGAGTTGTATGTTTAATAATAATAATAATGAAAGTTTTTTCTATCAGATTCTTTAAGAAACTTTTTTTTTTTCTCAGACCCACCCACAAAGTTTGTTAATAAAAAAGCAAAAAATAACATCTCAGCTTATGAAAATGAGAGCGTCACATTGTGTGGCATTGTGAGCAATGAAAGAGCTAATGTTCGTTGGCTGAAAGATGGCCAGCTGATGAATAAGGACAACATTCATATCTCCAGCGAGGGTAAAACTCATAAGCTCACCATTAATCCTCTGCAGCTGTCAGACTCTGGAGAATATGTTTGTGACGTCAGCACGGACAAAATGTATTTCAGTCTTTTAGTGAAAGGTAAGAACGGGCTGTGCACTGACTTTTATCTTAAGCAAGAAATGACTTGCATGTAAAACTGTAACATTTTTAAAAAGTGATTTTATTTTGTTTTCTAGAAATGAAGGTGAAATTCATTAAATGTTTGGAGAACACAGTGTCTCTGAAAGGTCAAACTCTTACAATACAATGTGAGGTCAACAAGCCCAAAGGAGACGTCCAGTGGCTAAAAGATGGTAAGGAGATAACTTCCAGTCACCGCTACACAATACGGACTCAAGGCAGAGAGAGAAGCTTGACCATCCACCACCTAATGGATGAAGATGCTGGAGAATATGTCTGTGAATCCACAGATGACCGAACAGTAGCCACTGTTGCCATCGAAAGTAAGTCTGCTTCTTTTCTCAAACTCAGGAAGGTGACGTGATTCAAATTATTACCTACTTAGAATATTTTACCTGAAAATGTAACGGATTCTGACTGAATGTGATGATTTTCAGCCCCCCGTGTTGTCGAGTTCATAGCTGAGCTTCGTAACATCACCATCTGTGAAGGCGAAGAT